>NC_086208.1:15998392-16304285 GCF_035770615.1 Melospiza melodia melodia | reverse complement strand
AGCAGCAACTTTGGGCATGGACCTGTCAAAGATTCGCTCGCTGAGGCTCCTTGGTGAGTCCCAGAAATGTTGTGGCTTCTGTGTTGGGGGGTCTGCAAAACCTCCTGTGGGCATTAGGGAGTGCAGAGGACCCACAAGGTGTCCAATGGTATAAAGCAGTCGTGTCTTCTTACAAAATGTAACTTAAATGCCAGAGGAAAGAAGAAATGGCCAAAGTCTCCAGGAAACACTTCACACCTCTAATTTCCACTTCAGGCCCTTTAACAACTTTCAAACCCTTTTTGCATTAAGCCTGTTTTGTAGCAATTCCCAGAAAATTCAGGCTTTACTTCCAACATAGAAAACACTTCTATATCCTCTAGCTATAAAATTCCCCACATGCAGAGGGGATCACTCAGTCCTGGGCAAAAAGCTTGAATAGCCCTAAATTCTACCTGCCTGAGCAAGGATCTGCTTCCCACCTTTGCAAAGAGCACTGCAAAGGACACAACAATTCAGAGACACTGCTCAGAGCACACCCAAAGCAAACAACTGTGGCCCCACAAGCTGCTCTCAGACTGGGGAGGCAGATTTTCCTTTCCAGCTGCCTTGTATGAATAATGTAGATTTCACCACACAAGGGGAGCTGACAGTGATCAATATATCCAAATTATTGTATTAATAACACGACAATTCACAACCACTGAGGGCTGGAGGAGAAACACAACAGAAGCAGGTCACACCAAGGCTTACTCATGCCCTGCACTTCTCTATGTTCAGGCATAACTCCTCTGAAATCAATGGGAATTTGCTTGAGTAAGGATGATAACCCTGGAGTTAAAATATCCATTGCTTCACTTCAGACCATTTCAAGGACTAGGTCTGATTATTCTTCCTCAGCAATGGGGAAAGCTATGCTCTCACATTTCAAAATCAGGGGTGGGCTGAGAGGGCTGCCAAGTCTCCTCCAGCATCATGGCACCTCATTGTTAATAGTCTTCAGAAGCCCCTTATTTCCATTTACATGAGTTCATTAGGATTACACAGGTGACTGATGTTCTATGCTAAGTGTCTCCGTGATTGCACAAAGTGCCATATTAACAAAAATCAAAATAAAAATGGTTTGTCAAACACCACACAAAATGCTGCCGAGCGCTTCACGGGCAACTGTTTTAGCCTCCATATGCCTGCACACTATGAGTCAATCTTTAATTACATGATCATATAGAAAACTCCAGCCTCAGTGGCAGGGGCTCTGCAACATTACAAGCAACAAAACCCAAGGGAAGGAGCACACAGGGCTGCTGCTTCCCACTGCTTCCACACCACTAACGCTGCACCAGCATCTCCCTGATCTCAATTCTTGTTATTCTCAAGTTCCTGCTAGAAGAGGGGGTTTGTTTCAAGACTTCAGAATGTAAAAGCAGCTAAAAATTTATCTTTACATCAGCAAAGCCCAGCTACCTTTGAATTTTGAGTCAGGCCAATCCTGAACATTTTCTATCTGGATTACTGCTGTCCTCCTTTCCCCAGCCATGTGAGGAACATGAAGTCTGACTCTATAAAACAGTGCCCACTTGAAGTCTGTCCTACAAAGTCCCCAACTTTTTCAAATCCAGAGGCAAAATGCTCAAAGAAAACAGTAGTAGCAGTAGAAACCAGCACTACAAAGAGTAGATGAAAACCATGGGGCTGGGTACATGTCAAGGACATTTTTCCCCTGCATTTCACAGCCCTGACAAGCAGCATGTGCCAAGACAGTCCCAGGCTGGAGCCAGGACCCCCAGTCCTGGGAACAGAGCAGCCCCAGGCAGACAAGAGGGTCACAGCAGGCAGAGGAGGCTCATCCTACCAGCAGTCTGTGACTACAACTCCCCAAAATACTTCCTATCAGGGCTACAGGCCCTTTCCCTTCCCTCCTGTGACTCTTCAGGCATGAAGCCTGCTGCCCCTTTTCCCAAGGCAATGACCAAAGCATCCCAGGTAACCAATTTTACCAGGAAAACAGAGCAGAGAAGTTAAAGCAGTCTATACATTGCATTCCATACACTTTAATATACATTGCATTCCATACACTTTATTTATAACACTCAGCATGTTCAATACACACAGAGCCAGGCAAAACACCAATTCAACAGATTAATCCCTGATCCCAACACATAAGCCTAAATGCATCTTTAGTCCTAGAAGCAGTCCTACCTACTTCAAAAAATTTCAAAAATCAGACAAATTAGGTCATATTAAGCTTTAAACTTTGCCCTTTTTTTTCCCTTCACATAATTTTCTGCTTGATTCCCGAGTTGGGGTCTTTGAGAATTTTGCACACTAGGCACTTGTGTGGCAGGCAGAGTGTCAGGGAGCCTCAGGTGGATTTCTGGACAAGGGAATAATATAATATGCTGGAGCCTGCTCGGTGCCCTCTCCATGCACAATAGCCCTGAGTGGCAGCGCGTGGTAAGCGGATGAAGCGGGAAGACGTGCATGATCTGATGAGCTTGGCTAAGCTGGGGGAGTCTCCTCTACTCTGCTAAATTAAAAACCTCCCTGCAATTTCAGTCCTAATCACCCCCTCTGATGCTGTAATTGATGATGGTCAGTTAACTCCTTCACTCCCGAGGCTGTTTGTCAGAACCCAGAGAACCGTGCGTCAGCCAGCGCTTCGTGACTTAAATCAGTGCAGTTTAATGGGGGATTCTGGAAATGTTAGGGATTTGTAAGTGATATGAAGAATATGGGAAGTTGCAGCATAAATATTTCGTGGCAGGCCTTTAGATACTTCAGATCCATAATGCCCCACTCCCAAGTGGTACAAGCTGTCTTTAAGCCTGGTTTGTGGCACTGAGACATACATTGGCTTCTCTGCCACTCTCCTCCCTGTGGCTGGCACAGGCAAGGAGCCAGCAGCATTATTACACCCTTGCACCTCCCAGCTGGCAAAATGGCCCTTTGCAGCCTTTACCAGTTGGTGCAAGCTGCTCTAACTTGTGTTGAGAAACCAAACCAGAAAAGAAAGTCCTATTTGCATTTTCAGCCTGATTCCAGACACAGCCCCTGTATGCTCCACACACAGGCTTTACTGTTGGCTCCTACACAACGTGCTCCAAACTTAATAACAAAGGTGTGACTGGAGCTGTTAAAAGGATCCTGGAGATAAATAATATCTTTCCATTCCACCTCTTATTTATGAAACTTTTTAGGGAATTGTCTGTACAGTGCATTGTTCTCTCGCAGAATTCTTTTAAGTCTGTTTCATGCCAAGAAAGGGGGAAAAAATCTATAAGATGTGATATATGTTAATGCACTGCTGAATAAGAGGCTTTGCAGCATTGGGAAATCTATAGCATGAATTATTCTAACTGATTTATAATAGACAGTGATGCCTTAAGGACTCTATTCTGACTATTGTGCTTTCATGACAGGGTTGATGTACTACCTGCACCATATTCTGTAACTAGAGCATCCAAAGCAGATACCCATACACCAGCTTTAGAATTACTGCCTATTACTGCACTTTAGAAAAGGGCAAGAAGCTTGCCCTTGTTATATTTTTAAGGTTATAATTTTTAAGGTTGCGTCTCAAAAGACTTGGATCTCAATACAACTGATATTTCATATAATTCCAGGATCAACATCCAGTCATCGACCCTAGATTTTTAAACCTCTCCTTCCGTATTAAAAAGGCAGAAATTGCTGGAGCCTGTTCTTTTATTTCTGTTGTGTTGCTTTGCTTTCTTTTCTGCATGGGGAATGGTCTACAGAGTATGGATAGTGTGAACCTACTTAGTTTGCAAACCCCAGCACTGCAATTCTGTGATTAGGAAACCAACTTGCTCAGGGAGACACCCGGGTATCAAGAGTTGAGCCAGCTCCAAGAGGCCAGGGCAGAAACTCCTTTTTGTGGCCCAAACAGCAGCAGCTCAAAGCTGCCCTCAGAAGATTTCAAGACTACTTTAGCCAGTGATTAACACCTGACAGGTGGTTGATGGGAAGAAAATGGAGTGAACTGATAGACCTTTCCACCCAAGGCATTCCTGGTTACCTGCCTGCAGAGGACAGATCAAAGCATTGATTCTATACACTCATTCCTACTCAGATCACTGACCCATCTTGCAAAGAGTGCAATATTCTCGTAACACTTCATCAATGACCAACATTTAAACAAAAAATACAACTTCTCACTTTTCTGGATGCATTGAGGACAGTCCTGGCTAGTTTCCAGCAGCCTTTGGTCAAGTCCAACGCTAAAGTAACTGATGACATAGCAAGAGGCAAGAAAATAGTTTTATTAGAGTCCATTTTGAATAAATAATGTCTCAGGCCCCCAAAGTAACCATTTCATCCCTCTTCCAATACTGCCTGCACTGTTTGACTAATGCAGCACAAAACCAAAGTTCATATTAAATGAGGACACAACAGTTCAGCCTCTAACACACAACAAAACAACTGGCCCTGAAGTTCTTCCAGCACAACCAGGATCCACATGGCACTAAAAGGTGGAGTGTCTGCCAGGCAGTAAATTAATTTAATCAGGCACTGGAGTGCTGGTCTTATATGGCTGGAACTCTTGAGTGTAGGTGTGTGTGCACATGCACTCTTGACATATTAGCAGAACTCAGCCCAACTGCAAGAGAATCCACTGATTTCTCCTGCAGCAATTGAGCCAAGCAGACCACCCTGACCATGCCAATAGGACATCCACTGTACTGGACTTGTGGGGAAACTACTGTAAGGTTGAATGGCAACACACAGAAAGACACACCTGCAGGAAAACCCTGGAGTTCCAATTTCTATATGACCTGGATAAATAAGTATACAACTCCTACATAACTTAAATGTTTTCTTCACTTGAAAGCCATTAAAGACAGGAGAGAACTGAGCCTGGCAATGAAAAAAATTAATTAAAGAGCATCTAAAACATCTGAAGATTAGGCTGTCCCTTTTACAGGGCAGATTTCATAGCTTTGCTCAGAGAAAAAGCATGAAAGGAAATGCACCAAAGATATTTAGGAAACTATTCCATTTACTGGGTCAGATACCAGGTGCAGCTGTGCTTCCACATCCAAAAGACATGCAAACTCCATGCAGTGTGAAGGGTAATTTAGTCACTTCTTTTAATATGTGCTTTTATAAATATATATAATATATATATTACTGACAAGCTCTCTGGACCTATTCAGCCTCTAATCCCAACACAACCAACACCAGAACTGTTTCCTTCTGCAGCTTGGGGCAAGGGAGGCAGTGGCCACAAACCAAATTAATTGGCCAGTGGGGATTTCCCTTAGAGGAGCAAGCAGACTTAGGGAACACAGGGCTGACACCTTCCTCCATTCCCCTTTTGCAGCCTGTGACAGGAATGAGTGTTTAGGTGACAGGCAGGACACACAGGCCATATGGACACAGCACTCTGTGTTACAGCTTCCAAGGGCCAGCACACGTCCTAAAAGGACAACTGGAAGCCACCATAATCTCATGCAGCCCATCATCACACACCTGAGGTTGTCCCCCAAGAGTTTTACAAGATGGAGAGACAGCCCCACGTTATCTTTGACCTCATTCCCAGGCAGCACTTGGGGAGAACACCAAATGAGGGGCTCCATCTAGTCTGCTGGCCTTTGCTGGCCTTCTATTCCCACTTTCTTATTTTTAACAGTTTCACTGTAAATGAGTAAAGCATTAGAACATTAGCTTATATTGTACTGTAAAGCCTATTCCAGTAAACCTGTCAAAGTTGGCATCATTAATAATAATACTTAGCACTTACATACTGCTTTACATTTTCAGAGCACCATAGACATTAACTTAATTAACAAGTGACAGTTTCACAAGTAGAGGCTCTCCTTGCAGCAGCAGCCTGTGTGCCTGAATTTCTCACAAAATCTCAAACTCTGCATTAATCCACTTGTCTTTCATCCTTCTGAAAAGATTATCTTCCTTTTTATTTGCCTACTTTGGATATACACACACATGCTTTCAAAAACCAAGCTATTAAAAATATTCAGGTGGAAGAACACTGACTTAAGCTAATTAGAAAATCCACATTACCCTACTTTTCAGCCTAAATTACTCAAAAATCAGAGCTCTATAAAGCACATGTCTGAACAGAATAGGGCTCTAAATTGGTGTAAAGTGTACTTAATATTGATTGCTCCGCAATTTCCAAAACTGTTCAGAAATAGAGAGAGACATCATTAAGTTTTATTTGAATTTTTCCTTCAGGTTTAAAAAAGAAAGATG
Organism: Melospiza melodia melodia; assembly: GCF_035770615.1. Lineage (NCBI taxonomy): Eukaryota > Metazoa > Chordata > Aves > Passeriformes > Passerellidae > Melospiza > Melospiza melodia. The sequence continues at coordinate 16,298,069 of NC_086208.1, read as the reverse complement.
GCAAAAAAAATCAATACAGCTACAGAAGTAAAGTAAGTGAAACCCTGTCTCTGGCAATTTGCTGGGCAAATTCACTGGGGAGATCAGCCCTTCTTAGGGCCACGTTTCAGAAGTCTGCAGAGCCATTACTGATTTCCAAAGCTGAAGTTTAGGCATGATTGTGTCACATCTGCCTTGTTTCCTACTTGTAGCCCACCAAGGAAACCCAGGGCACCAAAAGGACACAGTTGTACCCGACCAAAATCCCTGCCTGGCCCACTAACGAGGGGAGGGCCTTACTCACTCTGCCCTTCACCACAAAGCTTCAGTCTACAAAGGCAAAGGGAGAACTTGATCATCTTCCCAAAAAAAACCTTTTCCTGAATCACTTATGAACACAATAGCCCACAAGCTGTGTGGGTGGCAGATACCCTTCCTGCCAGGGCAAGCCACAAGGCCACCACAGACACCATCACGGCCACAACACCAGGCCAAGCAGAAAACACAACCCAAAGACTTGGGCAAGAGGACAAATAAATGTTCACTTTCAAAACACGGAGGTTGTTATCTCTGCTCCACCACGGCCACCAACAACCCCATCCCCAACAGCTGGGTGCCAGCTTTAACCCCCCACCAGTGCTCACTAAAGCACTTTGCACAACCAAAAATGAGGATCTCAAGGGTAGGAGCACCCAGAGCTGCTGCTGGCTTTGGGAAAGCACTCAGCACCCTCAGCCTGGCACATTCAGCCCCTCACACAACCAAGAGGAACAAAAAGTCTTTGTAGACTCTGGTTTACTCACATTTGATGCATCTCTCCATGGAGGGAACCAGGAAGGGCTGCTCTGAACTCCTCATAGTTCCTTCTTTTGGAGACCTCTGGCAACATTGAACAGCCCCAAGAAGCTCCTGCTGCAACCCCACAGATCTCCACACTCATGAGGGAACACCACAATCCCTCCTCCAGCAGCCAAACCTTCCTGGCACTCATTTCACCTCCTTTATGGTCGGCCAGGGTGGGGTCACAGCTAAAAACCTGCAATCCCACCCACATGGCAGCTGTGGGAGCAGGAAGGGGTGTTCCCAATTGCTGTTGGTCCCACCATCCTGCATCATCTTGGTGTGGAGACTCCCAGCTCCTGGAGTCAAGAGGTCTATGTGTTTATAGTCCAGTTCATGCCCTTGGTGGCTGCTTGAAAAAAATCATTTCTCTCTAAAAACATACAGGTCCTACCAGAGGGGGAAAAAAAAAGGCATTACACATGCCTTTTCATTTTTTACACACCCAAACCCCAGTGTGGGGGTCATTTCCCCTTCCCAAAAAGTGCCTCCATGTGATTGAAAAGCAGCTTCTCTATGCAGAACAACTCCCCTGTGGAATTAAGGACGTTAATTTATAGCATGATATTCACATTGGGAAGGGTGTTTCAGCCTCCTGTTGTGTAAAAGGTGGCACTGTCCTGCATCTGCTCCAAGGGTGACAGGCAGGAGCACCAGGGAAATTGCTGTGAGATTTTACCAGTGCTACTTCCCACTGGACAAACTCTGAAAATCAGCACTGCTCCACAAAAAAGTGATGGAAACAGCAATACAGGCTGTTTCTTCAAACAAATCCATTGCTTAAAGAGTGTGTTATAATATTTAAATGTCTGCTAAATTAATTGTTCTAGATCCAAAGGCAGGGTATGCTGTTGTTTGGCTGCAGTATGTTTTTGCACAGATTTGCACACAGAAGAGCAAACTTGTTCAGCTGGGACAAGGGATTCCAAACCAACCTGAAGTACCACACCAGTGCACAGTGCTAGCAATAATTCAGAATTTCCCTTTCTCTCATGGCTCAAACACTGGCGACGCTCCTATCAGAGCATTAAATATCTGCTGTAAGCCTCTGTTTAGCAGGAAGATTACATCCCCCAGATTTCACAGTTCAAAAGTTTATACTGTCCTGAGCTATTTATAGACTGCTGACACTGCCTCTTCTTCAGTGCAGATATCCTGGGGAAAAAATAATAATAATGGTAAGTTTGAGCTGGTCTGAAAAAGGTTTTCAAAGAGTTGTTTTCTGATTAACTCTCAATTCTGCATCAGAAACTTGTCTTTGCTGGCTTGGGGTTCGTCATTAAGTATTCTTCTGATCTTCCATTAAACTTGACACTTTGAAAAGAAAGTTAAAATTTAGAAGTGGATAATCAGTATTAAAATCAATATGTCCTTTGCTTCTAGTTAATCATTTACTCAGAAGGAACAGAAATAGCTTTTGGGAAAGAAAAAAACAAATTAAGGAATCCACAGGTTAAAAATTATTTTTGCTATAACAGAGCCATCATTAATAGAATGACCACTTCATCCTGTACATCCATATATTTAGTTTTCACTTCCCATTGTACAGCTTTTCTCTAGGTTTTTCAGCACATAAATCCCTCAAACTCTCTCTTGATGCAGGACTGCTTTCAGAACCAAAAATAGATATTTTTATGTCATCTCCATATATCCAGTTCTGGAGAGATAAGACTCAGGCCTTGGTCTAATCCCATTTACACAGATCAAAATCAGAATTCATTCCACTGGAGTGAGCAGTGTGGCACTGCTGAAAACCCGCCCTGCTTCTCACTTTTGCCAGTTTCGTGTGTGATGCTTTTAGCACATCTCTGAGCCAACTGATTTGAATGTGTTCTTTAATTAGAGCTCTGTTTTAAAAATCAGGCGGCACTCGTGCTTGTGATGCTCTCTGCCCTGCCAGTGCTCTCAGGTCAATGTCCTTCACACCCAGCCTGACCCTGCCCTGATCTGGGGCTGGCAGGATCACACTGATTTGCCTTTTCATTCCTCAGTGCAAATTATCAGGTTCCTATTTTATGGTTGTACTGAAAAGGGAAGAGGTAAAGGGAAAAGTTTTGGAACCAATCAAATGCTTCCAGGGATGGTGATCCCACCACTTCCCTGGGCAGCCCATTCCAATGCTTAACTCTTTCAGGGAAGAAATTTTCCCAATATCCAACCTAAACCTCCCCTGGTGCTACTTGAGACCATTTCCTCTTGCCCTGGCAGTTCTTACTTGGGAGATGAGACCAACTCCCACCTGGCTACACCTTCCTGTTAGGATTATTGTGCGATTTCTTCTGTGCAAACCTCAAAGCATTTCTCAATATCAATACTTGCTCTAGTTCCACGTAACCATCTTTCAACTTCCAGAAATATATTCAGGAGTGATATTAAGTATTTCATAAAACTGTAGCAAAGAGCTGCTTGTAGACTTTGGGTGACCTGCTGCTTATTCTGAGGTGAGAGGAAATTCTTCAAGGGTGTATTAATTTCAAAATAATTTTAAAGAAGTCTTCTGTTTGTTGGATATCTGCTTTGCCCAGCTGAAAATCAAGGCCAGGATGACTCAGTCATTATACTATAACTTGAATTCACCATCCTCCCTGCATACAACACACACAGCATGATTCAAGGTTAAGCATAGAATATCAAAACACTCAGAGCATGGACAATTTTAATGGTAAAGGAACCTTGACTTTTACTGATTATATTAGTTCAACTAAAATTGACCTTCAATATATGAAGATTTCATTTTCACAAATACATGGTATGACTGATGCCTTTTATTAGGCTTACAAAAAATTAATCAGAACTGAAGCTTTCAAGGCCACAATCTCTTTTTTCAGTTCAAGTTACAGATAACGGAAGGAGAGACATAGTTATGAGATCTTAAAACCTAAATTGATCTTTTTTGTTTGTTTGTTTCATAATAAAAGGCAATAGCATTGCTATTTATCAGGTCCTGCAAGCTGGCATTGCTGCTAAATAACAACAGGCCACTTCCCAGCATTATCTCCAGAGTTGTTGCTTGTGCATATTTATCCAGTTAATGGGATGGATTTATTACAAGTGTTGGATAATTTGGACCCAGCCTACACTGATGTATTTTATGGCATGTGGTCAACCCAGCTATTATGGCCTGGGTCTGCAACTGCTCTGTAAACTGGAGCATGCAGTCATTAAAATGAATGAGCACGAGTGTTTGCTATGCTGGTTTTAATTATATGTTTATCTCTTTTCTCTTTTAAACTTCCATTTTATTTATACCACATGTGGTCACATATGGGCTGTAGATGTCATCTTAGGGGGTTTAGGAAAACCATAGGCAAGCAGCTTCCCTTATTTAGAAGGGTTTAACTCACCTCCTTAACAGCAATTATAGGGTTATGTATCTTAATTTAGATACATATTCCTGATTTTCAGTGAAGCTCAGTATCCAGAGATGAGGGGAAAGGAGTAAATTTCATCCTGTGGAACATTGTTTTTGAGAGGGAATGTTTTAATGCTTATAAAATCATAGAATTCTTGGGGTTGGAAAAGACCTCTAAGATAATCAAGTTCAATCATTATCACAGGTTAAACACAGATTTATTATAGATGTTTACATTATGACTTGGACATTTGGTGAAGAAGTTTCCTTAGTAACCTCTATAGAACAAAAATCCTGGAGAATGAAACTCATCAAACTATTAGTATAAGATATAATAGTTTTAAAACTACAATTTAATAGTTTTAAATTGTAGTTTGAAGCACAAATAAATGATGCTTTCATGGCCCAGTATTGTTTTCTGGAAGTTATGCCATGTGGATAAATATAATTTCCTTTTACATTCATGAAAATTAGTGTGAAAATGTAGTACAGGTGTTGGAGGACATCTCTGATGGCACAATTCCACCAAAAGAATGCACTGAAAACACACAGATTCCATATTATGGTGCAAGAAATCCAGTGGAATGGACCTGCTCTGCAGGACATTGACATCCTGTTAGGTCTGTGATTTATACCATGAAAATCTTTTGACTTACTTGTTGGCTTATGGGTTTACTTGTCATGTGATTTTATTGGTGGAAATGGGCCAGGAAAACCAAAAGCGGATGGAAAACTCACTTTCAGAGAGTTGTACAGCCTGAAAATTTACTTCCCAGGAATGTTAACGTCAGAGCACACAGTCACCTAAGCTCTTATAAAAATCAGACCTTGTTTTAGACCTTATAACTCCTTTGGACAATGAGGAGTCAAAGAGAGTAATGTCCAGATGTGTGAAAATTAGCAAACACATTACTTTCTTCATTGGGTGAGCTATCTATTCCCCACATTGGCTCAAGGCCTGTATCTTTCACATGACAGAATGTGAACAATTTATGCATTTAGCTAAATCTGCTTAACCTGGGTCAAACTAGACCCATGTTGGAGCTCTGCCATCATAAGCGAAAAAGAATTATAGATCTGATGGTACATGTTCTGATGAAGGAGAAACAGTGACACTGGGCTGATCAACAGTTTAACTATGACACAAGAGGCTCCCTCTGAGGACAGGATCAGGTCTATTGAAATGATCAATTTAAGTTTTAAATTATACTTTTAATTATTTAAAATAGAACGTCAGCAGAGCTAGGGAAAAAAAAAATCCCTTTGTGTCGAGCAGTAATTACATCTGACTTTTCCACCAAAAACTCTAAGTGCTGTAGAACTGCATTAAAACTGCTTAAATGTAGAAGGTCCTTTCTTTTGCATAGTTGAGATTGTGCACTGAACTAGATAGCTTTGTTAGCAGGGCACGCGGCTCCTCGTTCCTGGAACCCTGCTTGAACTCTTTGCTTAAATGAATACACTGGTTTTGCTCAGTCATTAGTAGGCACTTACTCATATCAAAATGCACTGCATTTAATTCAGGACAGTTGGCAGCCTCTGCACGAGCGAGACTCCAAAATGAGCCAGCATATGAAGGAGGGGAATGTCTTCAGCTTAGAGCTGGGGTTACCTCTAGGGCAAGGAGGGGATTTTCTCACTCCAGCTGTCTGCTTCAGGACTGGCATTCAGTGCCTGGTACTCTGAGACCTGCAATCTCAGTGAGGGAAGTGGGGGGGAAATATAGAAAAAAGTAAATAGACACTCAAATGCCCACTAGGAGAAAAGAAAATTGTAAATAACACACACGTTAAAAAAAAATCAGAAATATACCTGCTCATGCATCAATCACCTCCATTTCAGACGTGGTGCCAAACAGAGAGGATGAATGAGGGTTCAGCTCAGTTAGGGAGAGTTCAAATATCAACAGCACTAAAGCTACTTTTCAGGTTAGCATAATCTTCTGTCCGCAAACACTGTGTGGTTTATCTGATTTTTTTGTTGTTGTTGTTGTTGGACAGCTGTGATCTTCTCCTTTCAAAACCTTGTCACTGCCGTTCAGCAGAAATGTAAGTGATATGATTAAGGAACATGGCATCTTGTATAATCGGTCGTAATCATTATCTAGGGGTTTCAGTAACATGACACATGCACAGCAACAGCAGCATCTGCTATGGACTGACAGATATCTCAAGCTCAGGATGATGGAAGCGCACTGAGGGATTTGTAAACTTGTCTTGGCTAATGCCACTACCCTGATGTGAACCTGTTGTTGGCTATGCTGCTTAAAGGCCAAAGATTAAAAGTGTTTTATAAAGTTCATTCTGTGTCTCGTGGATCTCCATCTCTGGCTGGTGTGGGATGTGTTACCTTGGCAGACCTTTCCCACTTTCACTGATAGGATGGCACTTTTGGAAGTAGCTGCAAAGAGCAGAACTCTATTTTTGTAGCGTTTCCTTTCCATGCACAGGGTTGGTCTTTTACAAACACTCAGCACTGGATTAACTGTGTTTCTAGAGTAGTCAACAAAGCTGAATTGTGTAGTATATGCTCTTTAGTTTATAAACATGAGGGGACAGATTCCCAACACGTGACTGTGACTCGCGTGAGTGCCACAGTGACTTTGTGCTGGCTGAGCAGCTCCACGCCCTTCATCCAAGCTGAAAACCACAGAACATGGTCCTGGGGACAGCAGCCACTTTCTGGAGGCTTCCAGAGGGAGATCTGAAGTGTGTTTCTTCCTGAGCCTGCAGAGACTAAAATCCAGTCTCTCCCTTTCTGCATGTGTCCCCAAACCACTGCGCTATGAAAGGTCTGGGAGAAGTGGAGATGAGAGATGTTTTCCATGCCTCCTTGTTGTAAGAGTCACTGGAAGGCAAATGGCAGTGAGCCAGAAGGAGAACAAGCAAATGAGAATCCTGCCAGAAATGGGATATATGCTTTCCTTTTTTTTTTTTTTTTTTTTTTCCCCTCATGTTTTTGGATTTGGCAAAATTTAGAACAGCTGTAGACTGCATTAATTTGCTCTGAGGTCTGAGTGATTGCCAAGGCCGTGGTTGGGGACATCACTTTTGCACACCAACTGTGGAAATTCATCATTCCTCCATGTCAACATCAGAGGATTAAGACTTGGGCACTGTTCCTTTATTGTGACTCCAACATTTTGGTCGCTTCTAGACAGGATCTTGTACTCAGCCTGCTCCATTCAACTTTTTGTGAACATTACTACAGCTGTACTCCTGGTAGTTACAAGCTACCAGCCAGTGGGCAGCCTGAAGTCAGGTTTGTGTGCAGTGAATCAAAACCCATTTTTATGCAAACACAGCAGTTTATGAAGATAAAGTCCATCTAGACAGGCTGCTGTAATAGTATCGTTTATTTTCATGTGCCGTACATCACAGTTCCAGGGGTCTCAGTACGCAACATTCACAATTTACACATCCTGAGTAACATTTAGGATTATTCACAGTTATAAATAATGGCTGCATTGAAAAAAATGGACAATCTTTAAGCAGGTTAAATGCTTGTCATCATATTATATATATGTTGTCAGTATTATATATGTTATATATAATACTGCAGATCATGTTCCATCAAACCATGTTAACTAAGAATAACACAACTTATTTTTCCAAATGTATTTATTCCCACTTCACTTACTTCAGGTTTTATGGACACGGATTTTTCATAAAATTTTAGAACATTGTGATTCTGATTTTGTTACTCTCATCATGTAGGACTTTATTGCCCAGATTATCTCCTTAGGTCAGCTTTTTTGATTATGGGATGGGCTATGCTGATTTATACCATTTTAGAATCTGAACCATTGAGTTCAAGAGGATAACTAATAGAGTCAGGAGCTCATCAAGTTCAGTGATGGCATCAGAATCTGATTCTTCTTGTGTTCAGGAACAAAGGATTGATAACTGATGAAAGGAGAGGCAATTAGTTAACCACATTTATGAAGAAGACAAATACAGAATGCAAATGCACTTGCCTCTTTGAGGCTCCCTCTGCTATTGCCTCATGGAACAAAAAAAAATCATTTTCCTTTATTCTCAAATACAAACATATTGAATGATTATTGCCTAATTGCCAGATGACTCTTCCTTCTTGCTTTCTTGCAGGTCAAGGTTTGAAAGAAAAATATGTGTATAGATAAAACAGGCACAGATCAGATGTAAAAATCCACCTGCTTCATTTATTAATGCAACTCTGCATGTGAAAATACAGAGTCAAGAATTAGGTAGCATATAACAGTACAGCTATATAAATTGAAAAAGAATTTTGAATAGAGATGCCTTTGGGAATACGAAACAGGGTGAGATTAAACATAATGTAATAAAAGGCAGAGAAAACAATTTGACACAACATGGCAGTGATCAGAATTCCAGCTCCTAAAAACTGCATTTTACTGAAGACTTTGCCACAGGTGAAGTCACGATGGCTGCTCCCACCTTGTGCACGGGCACGGGCAGGTGTTGCTGCCTCCTCTCTGCCTCTGAGACAAACACCTGCTAATATTAGCCACCTCCTCCCCGTCGCCACCAGAAGGAGCTTAGCAGATGATATTTTCATTGGATTGCACAATAATGTGAAGTCTTCCCTAATCTTATTTGGCACATTACCCATTGGATTTATGGAAATCCTCGGTGAGCTCTGACCCGGAGGTGTGGCGGCCGCATAAACTCTGCGCGTGAGCGGTGCCGCCGTGGTCACGAGGAGCGCCCCGGGCTTCACCTACTGCTGAAGTTTTCGGCCAAGGCTGACAAGTAACCCTTAAATCCAAAGGGAATGGGGTATAAAAATCAGTCTTCCAAACACACAGCGCTTTGGCTGATTAGCATGGAGAAAAAGGAATTAATAATGAGGAGGAAAAAAAAAGATAGCCAGAAACTACAAACACCAGGGAGCCCATTTCAGCGTTGCTTGAAAATGAAGCAACAATAGCAAGACTAGTCGTCTCATTAAATAATAATTTGTTATTTCCCTTAATGCTGCACATGTTCTTTAATGGCTGTGACTTCTTAAGACAGTTTGACTATAATTCCCACATATTTATCAATAGCAAACTTGTATAACTTTTAATGAGTCCTTGAACTGACCACCTGTGAACAAGAGGTATCATAAACCTTGTCTCTTCAAATATGAAAAATAATTTGAGCACAAGTTTTCCTTGATGTGGCTGATCTAAAGTGGGCTGTGAAATTACTGGCAGACAGCTCAAGCCATTCTCCCTACAAAATTAAGGCATGGCTACTCCTCTCCAATGGCAAGGAGTGGAAGTTGTTCTCATTTCATGCATTTGGAAAACTGCAGGTAATTCGAGAAGAAAAAAAATTAAACAGTTTATTAAAGAATGGTTTTTCCATTAGAAATGTGCCTTGATACATTTCTTTGTGGTCAGAGTCCAGCCATGAGGAAAAATTTGCAGTTGTTGAAACTAGTCTGATGGTCTTTCATGTCTTCATGTTTTGTGACAAGCAATGAGTATGTGCTTTGAGCAGGATTCTGGACTCAGGGGAATTTCATTTTCATATGAAATTAAATTCATATAACTTCCTGCACAATTTCAGAAAAAAAAAAATTATGCAAAGAATGTCATTTCATTTCAGCTGAACCAGCTTGTAGGTTTTACTAGCTCTATCTACTGTGCTCATGACTGGTTATAAAATGCAATCGTACTTCATTTTATTCTTATCTATGTATCATCTGTCAGATTTTCCTGTTTCACTTTGACTTCACCATTCTGATTAAATGTTAATATTTTGGTTTTAAATTACATATCCTCTGGCATATGATGCCACATGCAGAGGTTTTTTTTCCTGTAGCGCTTTAATGAGATGATGCCATATCAATATATCTGCATGAAAATTTTCAATAATTAGGAAAGGAAAATGTTACATTTTCAACCAGGAATTTTCAAATATATTCAATTTAAAGAATACAAGGTTCTAAACCACTAAATATTCAGACGATGCTTTCAATAGAGAAAGTTTTGTTTCAGCATTTATTTTAAGATAGTTATGTTGATGACTTCAAAGGTAAATATTTGCAAGGCATCATTATTTTTTAAAGAGATTTGAAATTCTGCATTTTTGTCCTAAATCAGGAAGAAAAAAAATGCCATTTAAATTCCTGGTTTAAACATAGATTTTCAATTTTTAGCCCACAGGTATGGGACCATCCTGCTAGAACAAAATGCATGTACTGGAACTCCAGTGCCATTTTTGCAAAGAGTGTGGATACACTGAAGGCATTTTCCAGCATGATCTGCAAGGGAAAATAGTGAAGAAGCCAGAAAAAGAGGGAAGCAAAACCACCTCCAATACACCAAGTGTTTTTGCAGAAACAGCAGCATGGCCAAGGTACCTCCATCCCTTCACTCCAGTGGCAATCACATCACAGGTAACACGATGTTTTCCTGCTTTGGGCAGCACTGCAGAGATAACCTCTCCATGACAAACAGATTTTCAGCAATTTTTTTCCTGTTTGTTGGCCTGAACCTGAATTTTCTTTGATGTTAAACATAAATATCTGAACATTGCTCCTATTTTCTCCTTGCATAAATGAACTGTGTGGGGGCAGAGGGGAGAGGTACTCACTGTTGCCTTTCTGTTGTGACAACGTCAAACAAAAGCCATGCTCGGTGTTTTCCAGAGGGCCATCTTTGCCTTACAGAAAACGTAATTGCACCCTTTTAAAATATCATCCTGGTGCCACAGAGCGTTGGGTGGATGTGCTGAGTGATTTGCTGCACCAGTGACAGAGTCCTTTGGTTTTCCTGCAGTTCCAATGGTGCTGTGGAGAATTTGGGGCTACACGGCTTTTCCCTTTGTGGAGCTGGCCTCAACATCAGTCTCAAAAGGAGCTTGGTGCCTCATTTTGCCATTTGCCATATTAGAATGAACATACAGCAGTAGGAACTGCCTCACATTCCCCATTCTTCATGTTAAACATAATCTCCCAGCCTGAGTGCTGAATCACATCTCCCAACTATTTCCTGCTCCAACTGTGTCTTCACTTGTGTTGCTTTTATTTACCGTGTCAGCCCACACCTTTCTTACCAGTGTTGCTTTTCTTCCCCTCCAAACAAATCTCTCCCATTCTCTGTGGCAATTTTTGAGCTGTGTGCTCAAGTCAGGGGTTAGACAAACCTTATCAGTATGCGTGTGTGTGTATGTGAGTGCACTTGTGTATGTAATTCAGGTATTTTCTCCTACTGAACAGGACAGTTGCATTGGGAAGCTGGTAAAAGCTAGAGTGGAACAACAGCACAATGCATCAAAGGGAGGAACTGAGATTCTTTTTTTTTTTCCATAATTTTAGCTGAATGCCTCACAAAGTGGCAATTATATGGCACATTTTTCTTCTAAAAAATTGGCCTCGTTGTGCCTCTAGACAACAAAACAGCATGAAGAAACCATACAGGCACAGCTTGGTTCCAAATAACCATGTTTACCTAATATACACAAATATGCCAGGCCTAACTGTATAAATATTGCTGTTCTGACTTATTTCTGGAAGTTTCTAAAACACATAACGTGGTGAGTAGAAAAGAACATTCGCTATTTATTTTCATTGTAGGAAAAGGAACTAAGTGTCATGTATAAATATATTTGCAATGTGATAGGGAAAGATGACAGGAGTATCCATGGAGCATTTTATACCCACTCATATGGTGAAAAACACACAATGGAAAAATTGATTTGAGGTGTTTGAATTTATTTAAGAGGCATTCTGATTTTTCTAGAAAATGTTTTCTATGGTATTTAATATGAATTGATTTGTGCCATGGTTTTTCTTTCTTTTATAAAATATTCAAGAGATTCTCAGTGTGACATGAAGCACTTTTAAGAGAACTACCGGTTATCTCCTCTTTTCTTATCTCTTGGGCAGCTTTTTGCAGCATTCAGAACTAGTGCTTGAGTTTTAAAGCTCCCTTCCACGATTGCTGTCAGATGAGGTGTATTGACAGAGAGGTTTTGCTCTGGGGACCTAATGTAGTATTTGAATGCATCAGAAATTGCAAATGATGCAAAATTACTCAAAAAAAAAACATCCCTAACAGAACTCAGAATATTCCCATCCTGGAAGCATGACTGGTTTTAACAAATGACAGATTCCAACTGTAACAAAAGATAATTTCTGCCTGATTCCAGGGGAGTGGATGACAGCCGACTCTTAGCCCGTGGCACGTGCACCTGGCAGTGCTGTCACAGCGTGCCCGTGCCAAGGGCACAGGGCTCAGATGCCAAACCTGGCTGATAATGGGATTAAAGTCTGTAAGAGGCACCCACTACCTGTTAGGTTTTGATTTGAGTTGTCCTGTTGGTGTCTTCTAGGGGGATTTGTTCAGAACAGAGCCATGGCAGGCGTTCCTCACTCGCTGAGAATTTTCCTCCTTTTCAGCTCCTGGGAAAAGCAGGGATTTATGGAGTCTAACTCAGCTCTCAGCTGGTGCAGAGCTCAGGGCTGAGATCTAGCAGATATGACTTCCACGTGATGCTGAGGCTGCCAAAAACTATTATTGTCACTGGTGTCCAGCTATGCCAACCTTTGGGGTGACAATTGGGTGAATTACCAGGAGCTCCATCTCCACATCCCCTGTCCCAAAGCTCTCACAGGATGTGGGCTGTGATGGTGGCTGCCCCAGGGCATGAAATGGTGGAGTTGTGCTCCATGTCCCAGTATAAACTGGTTAAACTGGGGCACACCTGACCCTGTAAAACTGAACATCACTGTCATTAGAAGCAGTACAAGGCAAATGAGATGCAAGAAGAAAATGCTGGAGGGAAGGAAAAAAATATTTAGTAAAAACACAAAATGAGACCCCTGTTCATTGCTTAATTTGACTTTTTTTTTTCCAAAATATTTGTCACCCTAGTTCAAGTCCTGCAACTTATTGCTGTAAAAATACAAAAAAAGTCTCCTCCCCTTTTTGGCATTTGTTTTTTTTAAAGCATCTGAAACAACATGATTTGTGGTTTGGCTTTTTTGTTCTGTTTTTACTTGGTGGGTTTGGTGTTATTTATTTGAAAGGACAGAGGCTCCATTTTGTTACTTTCTTATTCAGTTCTATTTGCCTACTCCGAAAACTTCAACATATTCCCTCAGTTTGGAAGAAAATAGATTCTGAATAAACCATATTTTGCTCTTTCCTCTAGCCACTTTCCAACCACCAGAAAATACTTAAAAATTCTGAAGGAGCAAAAAGAAATGTGGGGATAAAAAGAGTTTAAAATAAGTTTAAAAAAAATCCCTAACGTGCTTTTGCATTTTTTTTCCCATGCAAATATAAAACTCCAGAATATTTTTAAAAATCACACTTTGAGAATAGGATTTAAAAATTTCAACTACAAGTGATGGTTTGTAGTTATATTCTACAGTTCTGTACAAAATGAAGTGTTTTTTGACTGCCAGGCTATTCACTCAGAAGTACATAGCCTCTATTAAAAATACTCCTCTAAAGATAATTTAAGGAAAAAAAAAGTGTCTAAAAAAAACAAATTATAATCAGTCTTAAATTATGTGCCACAGATGAAGAGATGAATCTACTTTTTTTAATGTACAGAGACAAAAAACAATAGAAGATTTTTAAAAGAGAGCCCTTCCATGAAGGAACATGGAAAGACCTCCTTGGATAACTATTCATTTAGGAGAAACGATGAATATACCAAAAGAGATATTTCAGGGGACTAAAAAAATCTTATTTCTTAAAAAAACAATATCTAATGCACATCCCTCTCTGCTGACACCTTTTTGGTGTCAATCTTCTGCTGTTGAGTCTCGAATTTTATGCTCCATTGAAACCAGTTCCATAATGGATGTAGTCCAATTATAGCAACATTTAAGAAAAATAATTAATGAATTCTTTTAGGTTAATTGTTGGATATCTTAGGGGTCTTTTCCAATCTTAATGATTCTATGATTTCCTTTTTGTTTGTTTATTTTTGAATAATAAGAATAAACTTCTCCATCTGGGATAATGGATGGCTCTGGATTTGTCCGACTTCTTAGACCTATTACTTTATTTCTTTCCTATAAATCATAAATCTTTGATGACATGGGTCCAACTGCCTCAAAGCCACTACATAAACATTATATTCCCACCAATATGATTTAACTTCTATTACTTTTTCCCAGAGTTCTGCTCCTTATTCAAACTAAAACCAACCAAACAAACGAAAACCATCTTCTCATTCCTTTCCCTCGTCCGGATGCCTTGCAAAGCAAAGAGAAATGACAGCTTTGGTCTGGGGAGAGCGTGGATTTTCTTTCTTCCTTTAAGCAGGCAGAGGATATTCGTGCAAGGGAAGGATCAGGGTCAGGCCAGGCACAGCTTGTAAGTGAAGTTGTCTATCTCCAGGCCACACAACTCTGCTGCAAGTTTCCCTAATGCCTTGGCAGCACTCCACGGCCCAACCTGGAGACACTGAGCTCAGCAGAGGAAGCCAATTAGGTTATAACCTGCAGTTGGTTCAAGCCCAGGTCCTGGCCGTGAGCTCTGGCTGCCTTATCCATTAAGCTGCCCTGAACCGGCGTGAGGTTTAAAATTGGAACAGTTTGTTGTTTTGGTGAAAAAAAAAAAATTTCATAATTTCCATAGAAACCAGAAAAGGATAAGATACCGTGAGAAAAATACAATTATAAAAACTATTTTGATTTAGCATCTTTGCTGTTCTCCTTGCTGTAGATTCTCTGAGAATATGCTTCTAATTGCATCATTGCATTAGCAAATCTCCTGTTTTATTTAAAAGTCCATATTTAAATGAGACCAGTATTCAGGGGAAAAGAAAAAACATTCTGGTGCATTTGTGGAAAGGGCCAAACCATGAATGAAGGCTACCACATCCAGAATTCCCTCTATATTCCTCTTTTTTCTTAATACATTTGGCAGGGGAGCAGGGAGGGGAAATGCACAAAAAATTAAGACACGAGCACGGAACCTCAACTTCCACAAATTGGCACGACTCCATCCAACTCGGTGGAGCTTCTCTGATTTATATCAGTCAAAGATCTGGGCTAGAGGTTTCTGGGAATAATGGGAATGGGGGGATTTCAGCAGCTTCACTGACAGAGGAGAGAAGATGCTGCGGGGAGCTGCACATGCAGCGCGTGGCCATGACTGCTTGCACACTAATTAAACCAGTTTTATATTTTGGTACTGGAAAGATGGTTAAAACCATCTGTTTCTTTTTAGAAATCAATTTCTTTTCTACTAGCTAAGGAGAAAATGTGGACAAAATTAGATCTAGGTGATAAATAGTTGTTTGGGGTTTCTTTCTTCTGCATCTGAAGGTCAAGATGTAAATAGGATTTGCGTCAGTACTTAAGGACAGATGTAAAGGTTTATTGCAGTGCAGCAAGCAACATGATCTTAGGTAAATCTCCAATGTTTTGCTTCAACCAAAGCAGTGATTTAATTTATTTAGTGTTCTATTTAAGCTTCCCCTTTTCTGCATGTTTTAACCCTTGCAATGTGGAAGCGTTTAATATAGTTTGAAACAAACGTTGAAAGAAACATTCCCAATCTTTTCACTGAAACTAATTGTGGAATATGACCCAGTCTGAGGCCTCTTACACATCAGGCAATCAACAGGCTGATGCCTCAGTGGAGTGTTCCAGCAAATTACCTGGCACAGCCATCGCAGGGTAGCTGTGCTGGAGCACATCCCTGGAGCTGAATTAGAGGTTGTAAATTGCCTCCACAAATCCTTTCCCTCATAGTCACTTATTGTCCCACATAAGTAGCTATCATTTTAATTGACAGAGCCTTGTGTGAGGGATGCAAAATCATGAAAAATATGAAGTGCATCATACAGAGACAAAACACAGCTCCATTGAAATTATACCTTGTCAAGAGAAAAAATATTCTGGTTGGCTGAACATGAATCAAAGAATTTGGAGTACCAGAATGCTGGAATTACCTGGTCTCAAAAAGTAGAGATAGAAAAGGGCCTGGTTTGCTTATTTAGACTTATCTTCCTCTCAACTTATTTTTCTTTACTCTTGGTCTCAAATAAATGGTGAAACTTTGAAAAGGAACAGCACAGAAGAACTAAAATATAAATAGTGACAACTTGTATTTGTGGAGAAGATAGTCCAGGAGACAGATAATGGCACAAAAGCAGTTCCCCTGGGAAAACAGCTTGAACCCAGCCAGAGTTGGAGCAATGGCCATCACAGGCTGCCCAAGGGCCCAGGGGTGGTGGCTCTGTGGGCCGTGTCCCTCCCCATATCGGGGTTTCAGTGGTTCACAGCATCCCCACTGGCCCCACAAACAAAGATGAATTTCACTCTCTGAACACATCTGTCATGTTAGGGCTCTGACACTTTGCATGATGGTGCTTAGCAGTCGTGGTACTGTGCACACACACCAGGGATCTTGGTACTGCCTTTTCTCCTCTAAAACTGGTGCTTAATTAAAAAAATAAGTACATGTGCATACCTGCAATCACAGTTCTGTCATCTTGTGCTGCAAACCCACAAATGGAATATCTCATATCTTTCTTGCCTTTGTTTTCTGCTGCAGTTTTTGTATTGCCCTTTGAAACATGTGCATTAATAAAACAAAGATCAGTGCTATTTTCTCCCTTATTAAAAAATATTAAAGTTAAACATACGTGACCAAAAGGCTGAAAATTGGACAATCAAAACACGCTATCCCTCCTGAGTTCTGTTTGATTTTATGTCTTGATACCCTTTGCTGACAAGGGAGAAATATCTTACACCACAGTGGAAGTCAACAAAGCTATTTCTCTCTTAAAAGACTATGGGTAGAGGACATTATGTCTTGGTTTTTTACTGAAAAGAGATATTTTTTCAAAGATTATGTCCTTTATTGATTGATTTATTTATTTAATCCATTCACCGATAGCACAGCAGCTTCTGCTTTAGCACTTTGCTGTTGCTGCTTGACTGAACTATAGAGCTTACTTTTTTTATGCAACCCTGAAATCAGCTTCAACATTGAAGCAAAGGCCATGACACTAGAGATTTTCAAGCTGATGGAGTAAAAGATATTGGGTTTGTGTGTATCAGTGCAATAGGTGTTGAAAACACAAAAAAAGAAAAAGAGGGCCATTGATCAAAATAATAGATAGAAGCATTTTTTAATCCGCACAAGTCCATACATGTTTGTATCTCCAATTCTACACGCACACAGACATGCAGAAGTGTGCCTCTGACTCCCAAAGTATTTGGCTTTCTATATATATTTCAGCTTTTAGCTTGATTTCATTGACAGTTCAGTCAGAATATCATTCTCCCTTCCCTTGTGAAAAACTACATGTTAAGCCTTTTTATTGTTTTAACAGAGCTCTCATGTTGTTTTCTCTCTTTTCCTTGATATATGTTTTGTTTTGCTCTTGAGGCAGAGAAGCACAAGTTCCCAAATAGATTTTTGCTGTCAAAAATCAAGTGTTTTTAAAGTACAGCCAACTTGAGGAGAGTTTGCTTGAAGGGGAGAGGAGCTTTCTCCTTCTACCCCAACAGCCCTCGTGTTGCTGGCCAATGGAAAAGCCAATCTCAGGGTGAGGACCAAAGAGTGCAAACCTGAAGGACCTTGACATCCATGATTTAATCATTAGGACGAGGTGCTCTGCTGAGGAACAGCCTCAGGAGGAGGTCAGGTTTCAAGGATAACACTTGCACCAACCGGATGGTGTAAAAGAGATTTCTTTTCTCACTACAGATATTCATTCAATGTGTTGTGAGTGCCACCAGTATATTTTCTGCCCTTGCGTTCAAAGCACCTTTAAGGAGAACATGTATCACTGTAAACAGTTCATGGATGAGTAGACTGAGGCACAGCAAAAGCTAATGATCTGACAGTTCAAAATTAATAACTAAATCAGCAAAACAAGTTGCAGAGGAACACAAGCAACTGGCTGCAGTGGCTTGTTTATAATTCTAAATACATTAACATACCTCAGGCCTGACTCCCATTCCTGAAGGCAAGGCTTTTTTGATGCAAAGCCTCCTAATAAACCCAATTTTGCTCTGAATGCTCTGGGAAATAAGAGTTAACTTTAATGAAAGCCTGTTTGTGCTTTAAAATGTCATATATATAGCCTGATTAATGGAAAGAGGTTAGAAAGAAATATATTTTAATATGGAGAATGTAGTTACCAGTGCACTATCAGAGCACAACTGACATGGGACGCAGTCTAAACAAAAGTCAGCAGCTACTAATGAGGCTTGTTAGTGATGCTAATCTATGTAAATGTTATTAATTGAGAACATCTATCTTTTATCTCCAACATTTGGTAATCAGGCAATTAAAAAACAATGACATTCCCGGCGGTTGTTCTCCCAGTTAAAAAAAAGTGATCAAAGAGTCCTGAATAAGGAAAGGGAAAGTCCCTTATCAAGAGCTGGGCCTTGCCTTGGGCTACCAGGGCTCATTAAAGGCAGAAAAGCTCTGTTGATCACCAATTAACCTGATTTGTAGGAACTCTGATAAAGACCTCAAACAACATGAGTTTTCTTAACTATAATAAATGACACAGTTTATTGACAAAAATAAAAACGTTTGGTTTGAAAAAGAACATAAAGGAGCTATTCAAATTGGATAGCCCTACCACACACCAGGCCTGGAAGACGTGGGATGGGTTTAACTTCACCACATTGGTGGCATATTATCAATGCTAGATACAGTCAAACCTATTAACAGCCATATACACAACAACCAAATATATACATATTTGGTAGCTGTCACATAAATTTCTGTCATCTCTAGTCATAACAGACAGCAGATTGCATTAATTATGTATGTACTATGCTCATGAATGGAAATTCAGCGCTCTAGGGTGAACCCTGCATCTCGAAACACGAAAGTAAAAAAAAAAAAAAAAAAAAAAAAAGAAAAGACATTTTCTTGAGGCTTAATTGGTGGACATTTTGTGATTATACTTTTTTTTTTTTTTAATCTTAGCAGTTGCTTTAAATTATCCCTAGTGTAAATTTCCTTATGGCTTTTTAACCCATTCTTTCCTTTCTGGAGAATTTAATTCTTCCTCTCAGGTATTGTTCGTGGTGTCATGATGAGTAAGTATAACACCACAGTGTGACTGTCAACTATAACTGTAATTATTGCCAGGGATTCATTAATTCACATGGTGATGGCCTGTCCCTGTTTGTGTCTCTGGAGAAAGGGAATAATAACTAAATATAAAACTTGGGCCTTGAGTTGAGTGGAAAAGTAGCACAAATGTGGTACCAAACTCAAGCATTCTCTGCATTTAAAGGTTAATCAGTTTTGGTTTAGCACCATAGCTATTCCACCAAACCTCTGTGTTGTGAAATATCTGTTACAAACAAATTGTCTGCATAGTGAGGATCTTGCCAGCATTAGCATGTCTTATCAAATTATACCCTGGGCTTACATTGCTTTATATGCAACATTTTTTAAGTGTGCTTTAGGTCTTCAGTGATAAAATGCATTTGAGACTGTGAGATTAAAGCTGCCTTATTAGGTCTATCGAGTAGCTGATGTCCATGATCTTTATGGGCTGGATGTGACTTTGATAAGAATCAGATTGGGTCATAAAGTGAAAAAATACCACTGTCACTTTTTCTGACATATCCATTTGACACATGCAGAACTGTATCTCAGGTTTATACATCAAAAATTCAGCTCGCTTTTCTTCCTGATGATGGACACCTTCATCATTTCCACAAAGATATTTTCCACTATAAAATATCTTTTCCTCCTCACATCTGCCTTCTTCATTCGCTGTTTGTGTCTATTCAGAGCAGAACAGAAGCAGTAAAGAAAATCATATGGGGAGGTCCAACGCCTTTAAATGAGCAATTTTTAAGAAACCTCAGCTCTCATACACAAATTGATGATATGTCGCGTTCAGCAGAGAATGTTTTTGGTGTCAGAGGACATGTCTGAGAAGAAACAAAAAAGAGACATAGCAGTCAGGGTAGCATGAAGTGTCAACAACCCCTTTGAAGCCCAGACCCCTTTTCATTAAGATGATAAAATGAAAGATCAGCTGCTTAACGGTGGAGCATGTGAATATTTTGATCTGAGATGACGTCTGTGGTTTTGCTTTTATAACTAATGCATTAGTGCCTCTCTCCCTCAGAAAAGGTATCAGTTAGTGATATCATGGGTGAGCTTTTATCTTACCATGTAGATCTGAGCGTGTTTTACAGCAAAGATAATTATCTCCAACCAGCGATTTTGGTTGGTCTTTGATTTAGCTGTTCAAGCAGATGCCACCATAGAGATTCTATTATGCACAAACAATTGTATTTCATTGGTAAGTGCCCCGCATGCCTACCTCATTATTAGAACCCAATTAATTTTTTCTTTGTAATAAAATGGAAAGACTTAGAGCTAACAGGAAGGCTACTCTAAAGAAATTTGGACCAACCGCAAAGAGTACCTGGAAGGAGCAGAGAGAAAGAAGAGCGGTAATTACGTGACACATGCACACACACAAAAAAAGAAAGAACATGAATTGAAGTTTCAGAAACAGGCCCAGGGAGCACAGATCGCAATCTGGCTAGATTGTGAAAGTACTACTAAGATGTTTTAATTATATGATTGATGTGAGCTTCAAAAGGAAACTCGGCGCTCACAATGGCTGCGAGGTTAGGAGTGTTATCTAATGTATAAAGAAAACCACCACTGAAGGCAAACAGTGCACGTGAAACTTGAGACCTTTCCCTTTCAGAACCAATCAATAACGTCTTATTTTTAATCTATATTATGTTTAAGAAAATGTGATGACATCCTTGATTGAAGATCACACAAATAATTATGCTAATAATGACTGACTTTGTAGGATCTGCAAGGAGTGGATCTACGAGAAGTGTCGTTTGAATTCCTGTGACACTGCATGCGAGGGGACCTGGTTCAATTACCTGATAGAAGTACACAGACTTCTTGTTTGAGACAAACTGGGGAAAGCATTGCTTGGGGACACTGATTAACACCTTCCAACACAGTTCTGATTACTTTAATCCAGTCACTTAGCTTACCAGCAAATTATCTCTTTTCAAGATAGTGAAGTTTGCTGACACTGGGAATCTCATCCTGCAGTGATTCCTGATATTTCAAACATCCTTTTCCTCCAAATCAGAACAAAATCCCTTCAAATTTTATTATTTTAGGAACCTTTTATTTTTTTTTTCAATCTTCTGGTTAGAATTTACTTTTGAATCACTTTTATCATTACGATTCTTATTATTAATGGGAAATAAATAAACAACATTTAGAATCCACCAAAAGGAAATGCTTTTTATAATTCCTGGTTAAAAATTCAATTAAGAAATCAAAACAAATCCTTTTTTTTTAATCAGAAAATCATTGTGTTCAAAAAGGAGATTTCTTCATTTCAAAATTGTAACTGGAAGGTTGTTTCTGAGCTCACTAAAACTTTGCAGAAGGTGACCAAATGCTCTGCATGTCTCTGGCTATCAATGCCAGGAAATAAACTGCTTTTCTGCCTTTCTTTTGGTGCTGAGCTGTTCGTTGCAGGGGATCTGAGGAAATGTTACCTTTCCATACAAAATGCTCTTCCAACAGAGTTTATTCAAAGGAACAAATAAGTATTTCTTGGTGAGTACCCAAAACGACAGGTGAGGTGGATGGACATGAATTCTTTGTCCACAATGGGCAGAAGAATGACATTAAAGCTCTACGTTCTCTGTGGCAGAGCATATGTTTTTAATGCAAGCTTCCGCATAAATATCTTCTTCTAAGATGGGTTTGGGTAGTCCAGACTACCCACTCTTGTCATGGCTTGTTATTGAAGGGCAACTCCTTTGCTTGGAGATAACCCAAATAAAATCATAACACAGTTGGCCCAATTCTATTTAAAAGTCCTTTTATGAGTCTTGATTGACCAGGCATGATGGTAATAGAGTGAGAGTTAATGCTACAAGCATTACACAGAAGAGGCAAAAATAAAAGCTCTACTGTGCAGACAGGAGGGGTGAAGGGTCCATTGAAAAGCAGAGAGATTAGCAACTCATCACATTATATGTGGGTTATCAGGAGACAGAGGTAATGAAAGTGAGACCTATATCCTTGATCAATAAGAGTTTGACTGCATTTTGAGTTCATTTTCCCCTGCCGAGAGCGAGACAGCAAGCTTACTATTGATCACAGTGTTAATCCATAACTAGTCTGGGCCCTAGCCTAGTGGAACAAGGAGGAAAAATAAGATAATAAGCAGGAACTCTTGATCTTTTATTATGGTGTGCTAGATAAAGAGAGTGCAAGGTTCAAGGTGAAATACTTTATGGTTAACCCCTTCTTTGCTGCTTAACTCCAAGTGCATGAATGAAAGTAAATTAGCCAGGTCTCATGTTTTGATACGTATTGACCTTGAATCCTGTTGACAAACCCTTTGCTATGAAACCCACACGTGTGTGCAGGTTACCACTCCACACCTCTTCAAAGCCCAGGGGATGGAGCACTCACGTGGCATCTGAGTGATATTGGGGTCACATCCTCAGCTGGTGAAAGCCTTTGTCACATCCCTGAAATAAGCAGGAGTGAGCTGCTGTAGCTGAGACGAGGAGATGCATCCCTAAACCTCGCCTTAGCAGGGCTGTTTGAAAATTGAACTTGCTGGTCTTAACACAGGCAATAGTTTCCATTACTTGTATATTTATTCCAGCCTTTGTTAGATGCACATCTAGATATTCCCTGGTCATTGCTTTTGCCTGTGAGTTGTCTTTTTCTTTCCTCTGATGTTTTCAACTGACAACATGTCATTTCAACTTTCTTTTTCCTTTGGCAACACCTGTCTGGTGTCAGAGACTGCCACATTTTGAGGTGAGCAGCTGATGGGAAGTATGGCAATTACTTTTTAATAAATACTGTGAAAAGGAAGAAAATTAGCATTGTTATGGCAAATAGGTTTTTAAACTATTAATATTCCGTACACTGCTGCTTTAGTAAAATTTTTAAATATCAGCATTCCCTTAAAGATTAAATGAGTTCTGCTTCATTATTAAAATTTCTATAAGGCATTCAAAATACAAGTTTTCAGTTCCTTCCACTTGGAGGTGAGGAGCACACTGGGAGTTTAGTCTGTGGGAAACATCTCCTGTGGCTCCTGTATAGGTGCAATAGAAATATTTGTATTTCTATAAGCATTCAGCCTTTCTGCCTCGTGTGTGATCCCATCAGAGCTCACCAGATAACAGCTCAGTGCTGGCATTTCCAGCCTGAGTTAAGTGACTCATTCCAGCAGAGCAGGGCCATTCCCTGTGCTGTTGGAAATGTCTTTGGGATTTGACTGAGAAAAGCCGTGCAAATGCAATTTATAAAGAATTATTTTTCATTCTCTTTAAAAAGAGAATAAAATTAGCAGAACTCCTCTCTATACCTTGATTTTTTGGGAGCCAAAAGTCACAAGTTTGGTCCGCCTACATAAAAATTACTTATCTTCTGCAGACTGCATCAATGCATATCTTCCCTGGTGCATGGGGAACACAAAGATGCCAGCACACACATGGCACTGAAGCAGGACTTACTCATCTCAGTGTGAGTCTCACTTTAGTGTTATAATTTGATCCTACAGCTTGGCCAAATCATAATTATGCTCTGCCTGCTAATGACACGTTGCTGCTTTGGCTGGGTAATGTACTTTCCAGCTCTCCCAGGCTACACCTAACTCATTCAGATAGCCCATACAACTAATTTACAACCTCTCTGGAGCTACCTCACAGTTAGCTCCTCTTAGTAGTTGTTAAATTATCCCTGTGTATCATTTACATGTTGCATGATTTGGTTGGGATAATTAATGCCTGCAAAGCACTCTGAGGTTTTGGGATGAAATGTACAGTAGAATTACAACAAATTGTTCTGGTGATGTGATGATAAATAAATACTGCAGAAAAAAAAAAAAAAAAAAAAAAAAAAAAAAAAAAAACACAAAACCTGACAACAGCTTTCATATGCTATTAAAAACACAAACCTGTAGCTAGAATGCTCTTTTCCAGCTGTGAGTGCCCTGTAGTCTCAGATACTCAAACAAAGAGAAGATTAATCTTCAAGTGGTAGATAGTCACTTATTCTTTAGTGTTCAGCATGTTTTACACAAGGGTGTGTAATTCAACTATTCGCTGTAACATAAATCAATTTATGGACAAAACAAGGGGAGGAAAAAATCCCATTGTTCTTTAGCTTAATAACACACCAAAAAAAAATAATAAAAGGGAAAATGATTTATAGGACTCCAAAGAAATTGCAAGGGTGTTTTAAAAAAATATCAAATGGTTAAAATATTGCTGTAGGCAGCACCCACAGGTTAAGCTGAGTGATCCTTCCTGCATGGAAGAAGAGAAGCAAAGGCTCCTGCAGATCAAAAGCAAGCATCTCTTTGCAGTTTTAGGGGCTGTGTTTACTG
Organism: Melospiza melodia melodia; assembly: GCF_035770615.1. Lineage (NCBI taxonomy): Eukaryota > Metazoa > Chordata > Aves > Passeriformes > Passerellidae > Melospiza > Melospiza melodia. Next base: position 16,273,535 of record NC_086208.1, on the reverse strand, counting down.
GACTTTTCTCCTTTATTTTATAGAATTTCAGTAGTTCAATGAATGTTATTAGTTTTACATTCTGAAAACACAGCTTTGACTGCAGAGGCTCAAGTGCTTGATGCCTTTAATTCAAGGTGTTGGTTTTCCCCGACAAGGAGGTTCCCCCCAACTCTCTCATCTCATTTTTGTCGTGCACTTGAAAGCACTCATTAAGCTTGCAATGAAAAGAGGTTGTTAGAGCAGAGGAAATTGTAAAGTGGACTCTTGCACAGGAGCTGCTTTTATAAGGCCATGATCTGGACTGGACACTGATGCCTCCAGTTTCTTACACAGCTATTTATTTATAGATGCATGTGAACAAGGCATAGATTTGTGTGCTTTGAACCACATCCCCTAAATCTTTATGGCTTCTATTTTCTGACTACAGCCTCCATTTATGCACATGCCGATATTTAGTGCAATCCCTGCACAAATAAATGTTATTGTCTTCATCTAACCAAGTCAGCAACCTTAAAAATATCACTGATGACAGATGTGTGTACAGAGATTCAAACACAGAGATAAAGATGTCTGTGTTCATCTTGTGTGCCAAGCCAATAATGAAATGCAATGTAGCATTTATAGTCAGATCAGAGCTTTGTGGTTTTACTCTCTTGAAAGTACCACAGTTCTCAGGCTGACATTTCTGCCCAAGCTGCCCCTGGGGAGGACTGCAGAACCCTGCTAAATATTTGCAAATGAGTCTACTCCTTGTGAAAGTCTAATATGGAAAGTTTTACCTTCAACAAATGTTCATTAAGGAAGGAAGACCGTGGTCTGGAGCTAGAAGTCTGTTTTACTCTTTGTTAGGGAGATTTCACCATGTTTCTAGAGGTGAGAATTTAGAGTCAGCCTCTGGATGCAGGGCGAGGTTGTGATTCTGCAAATTGAGTTATGCATTTTGTTAAGGGGGAAGGATGTATAGCAAAGGAAGAAATAGAAAACCATTATAAAAATAATTAAAGTGAGATGGATTTAAATCTATTTATGGTCTAATTTTCACATCTACAAAGTGTCCAGAGTGAAGACCTAAAGAGAGCCCCTCAAGTCTGCATCTGGTGCATTTTTACATTCTGTCCCCAGTTGTCAAATAAGTTAGGGTAGGTCATTAACTGTCTCACAAAACACTTTTTAAAATCAGGATTTACCCCTGTGACACTTTTTTGATCAATTTGTCAAGTTACAGATGAATTTCCTTAGGCAAAGTGAGACTCTCCGTTCCACTGTGTTTGAGATGCTCCAAAAGGACCAAGGTGGATGTGGCAGAGGCTGCCAGGTAGGATGGAAAAATGGAAAAATGCAGCCTTAGAGGACAGCAGCCAGATGCCAGCACAAATCACAGAGTATTCAAAGAGCAGCAGACAACAGCATTTAAAAAAAAAAGGTAGAAAATGTCAATTATTTTTTTTTTATACTTTGGAGCTCTTGGGTGACCTGTGCAAAATGTGCTGCTCATAATTATGTCCCCAGTCCATTTTGCAAAAGTCAATGCCTGGACATGCTGGGATATCTGGCATAAAAATTTATTCTTCTGTGCACACAAATAAAGTGGCAGTGGGATATTTTAACTGTAATCACTCTGAGGAATACTGGCATGAGATGTTTCAGAGCGGGTTTCAGCTCCAGATTGTCGAAACTAACAATAATTTCTGTAATTATTTTATATTAATTATAGGTCATCTACTAATATCTTTAATTAATTAATGTTCTAATGTGATTATGTAATTTATAGTTACTGTTGGAAAAGGTTAATTTGTCAAGAAAGACACAAGGTAAACAGAAATGTTATTAAAACCCTGTATAAACATTCAATATAAAACTTGAACTAAACTAAAAGCAGAAGTGTAAAGAAATAAATGCTTAAACCTCTTCATATATACAGCCATCTATCCAGTGGAATTTCATAGAATGGTTGGATTTCTTGCAGGGTTTTTTTCTGTCCTTAGAAATGAAAGATCAATGCCTTTTTTTTTTTCAAATGGGGATTTTATTCTAAAAAATTAATTTTCTTATATTTTTGAAGAAATCATTCCTTTTTCCAACATTTTAGCCTAAGGATTTTTTTAAAATATTTTTAAGTTATTATTGTAATTTCATTTACATGGAAAACTTAGGACAAATATAAATTAAAAGACAAGGATTTCTGTAATCAGATCAGTCACATTTTTGTAAACAAAGTTTCATTTTAAAGTCTTTGAAATGTAAGCATTTTTTTCTCTCCACCATATAGATATTGTCAACGAGTTTGCAATTTACCTTATGATCAGCCTTAAAAATTACATTTACCATTTTCTCGGCCGAATTTCCCAATGCCGCAGACCTTAGGAAACCAGAATTACCTTGGGTAGGATTCAGAGATCATTCACAGAGCTCCTTTCCCTGCTCCAGGTGGGCTTTTAGCCCTGAAACCCTTCAGATCCCCTTTTCCCAAGGTATCTTAGAGCCACTGCCAGGTTTCTCACATCTCTACTTGCTGCTGGGTCTCACAGATCATTTTATGCCTGAGTAACTTGGGTCAGCAGAGTATTTCTTTCTGAACTCACTGGAATTGCTCTTATTTGATTAAAACGTGGCAGCTGCTGAAGTTCTTGGGAGTTCTTTGAGGGATGTTGCCTCTTCCTACGGGTTTGTGCAAAGCCAGGGGTGGTTTGGGCTGGGATGGTGAAGGGAAAGAGGCGAGCAAGTGGCAAGAAACCAGAGCCACGGTGTTAAACAGGTGTAGTGGGATCAGAAGCCGTCCCTAGCGTTCATTACTGGCATATGCTATAATACCATCAAATTATTTCAGCAACCTGATGTGAGAATGGGGTGTGGGGTGGAAATTTGCAGATGGTAACAAGGGCAAAAAATGCCGAATGAATTTTAAATCTGCACAGCGTAACATTTTAGCATCAAAGTGAGCATTTAGTACCAAATACCATTAATTAACATTTCCATGGGCTTTTTATTAAATGCTTGCTCAGCAAGTCAAGTGTCTTTCAAGCTCGGAACAGCTGTGAATGTATAAAAATATATTGACACAGATATATTCATGCATGCAAATAAATGTATTTCTTTTCGTTTGTTGTGAATGATTGTTATTATATTATAGGGTTTTAACAAGTTAAAAACTGATTTGCATTATCAATCCGAGCAGCTGAAAGGGGGTTGTACATGAATACCTGTCTACCTGTCTGTAATCACTCTGCAGCATCTGGTCCCAGCTCATTCCCTGTTTCCTACTTGTTAGTAACTCACTCCAAGGCAAGGAGAATAAGCCTTTACCCAGATTTCTCTTCCTGCATCTCTTTAAAATCTGCTCAGGTACTCCTTTAACAGCAGCTTCCAACCCAGAAAAGTTTGTCAATGCCATGAAAAGGGCATAAATTAGGTTTAAAGTAGTGCATTGCAGTGAGGAGTCCTACAGTACGTGCAGTACTTACAGCTTAATCATCAGACCCAGTCAGCAATCACCTGATAGCTTTTGTTTTTACCCTGTGATAGCAACTAAATTAATTTGTTTCCTAATAAAATATTTCAGGATGTTGAGAAAACACAGATAAGTAGACAGAATCCTTATTAGGATCATCAGTATTAACATAAAATCCTTTTGTGCTCATTAAGGAAAATACAGTCAATTTAATTAATGCACATTAATCCCCAGTTGACATTAAAATCAGCTAAAAAACAACACTGATATAGATTATTAAAATGAAAGTGTACAAGGTGGCCTCTATAGGAAGAAAATAATTCCTAAAGACCCAGGGCTCCCTTATTTTATTTTTTTTTTCCATATGGAAAATGTAATCTTGTTGCCTGTCCATTACTCTAAGGAAAGTTTGTGGCCACCAGAGGTTTTCCTGTGGGATTCAGGGGCAGAGAAAGAAAAGCGCTGGAGACAAACATCTGTCCCACATCACTGGGGGGGTGTGGAAGAGCCCTCTGTCATCCTTGGTCCTTGCCGTGTGCAGAAATGGGTTTGGCAGACCCTGAGCTGGGTTATTTTCAGACTATTGCTAAGCCTGAGGAGATGCTGCTCACCTTCTTTATCCCATGTGAGATTTTTGTGCTTTGCTGCCCTGGCTGTGATCCAGCAGCGTGTTAAGACATGGCATGATCCCCCAGTGGGTGTGAGCTCATCCCTGCTCAGCAAAGCCCAAACCTTTGCTTTGAGGCATGAGGTGCCTCAGCGAGGTCACTGAGATCCTTCGTGTGGCATCAGGTAAGCCGGTGCTTGAGAGCAGTACCATAAAAAATACCTGAGTGACTCAGGTGTGTGTCACGGTGCTCTGACAAAGCACTGGAGGTGTTGAGGCACCCAGATCTCCCGAGCCTCACATGTGTGTTCAGGCATACCCTGTGCCTGGCTGCGTGGGTGCCCATGCAGTGCCCTGGCTGGGAACAATGCAGGTGTTTGAGCCCCACCTGATTAGGAGCTGTTTGCTGGCACACTGGCAGTGCCCAGGGACCTCTCAACCCGTGGGAAAGCTCTGCCAAGACCAGGCTGCTCTGGGTGAATTTTCAGGCAGTCCCCAGGGATTTGTCCCAATAAGGAGTGGGAATCCAGGGGGATGTTGACTGAATTCAACATCCAGTCCCATTCCTGTATGAGCTGGAGTGATAGCTGGGGAGTTTGAGGGCTGGGATGTGCAGCAGTGGTGCTTTAGGTGCCTGAAAGCACAAGGGATTCCAGCTTCACCCAAGAAGCTGGAATTTCCTGCTCTCTTTCCCTGGTGCTGACTCTGACCACTGAGGCACAGAGCCATGCTCATGTCTGCATTGCCCCTGGCCCCGTTTTTCTGCAGAATGCAGCCATTTCAGGAGGAACTGATGGAAACGTGACCCATTTCTCTTCATTTCCCAGCAGAGAGGGAGAAGGAGCTTATGTCCTCTCAGACAGAGGAGAGGACCTTGAGAGTAGATCTCCATCTCTCTGGGGCTGGTGTAGCCCTTGGAGGACTGATGGAAAGGCAGGGAAATCAAACCTTCCAGCAGGTCAGTCCTCTTTCTTCACCCAGCTCATTTTCTCTTTTAAAGACCCGCTGGGCAAGCACAGCAACATCATTTGAGAAGGGCTCAGGGAAAAAAAGCAGAAAACACCAAACTGTTCAGCCCTGCCAGGGGATTGCGAGCCCTAGACCTGCCCAAAGGCAAATTCCAGGCACTTGCCAGGCTTCATGGGAAAAAGCTGCAGTGCCTACAAATTCTGGTTTAATTTTGACCAGCAGCTGCACAGGCATTTTGAGAAGCCACATCCTGGACATGGGTGTGTAAGTGCCTCTGTACACTAGTAGATGTTGCCTTTGAAAATTGGTTTTAGATGGCTCTGCAAATATTATCTTCCTAATTTTTTTGTTGAATGGGGATTGAAATAATTTTCTGATAGAAGGTGGATGTTGAGGAGAGATTGACCTTCAAAATGTAGCTTAGATTTCAACTGAAGATGGCAGAAAAGTTTCCTGAAAGAAGAAATGTAGTAAGTTTTGGTTTAGAATTCTTGCGTGTGTAGCAAAAAACAATTCATTTTCATAGAATAAAGGGTCAATAATATGTAGCTGTCATCCTGGACACCAATATTGCTAAAATACCATTTAAGGCACAGCAGGTCTTATTTAAGGGAGTGAGTTTTTGCCACTGATTGTTTGGTTACATTGCACTTTGTATTTCTTCATCAGTACCTGGTGGTTTTATTTTTTACAGCTTTTAAATCCAGAGAGACAATTTTTTTTTCCTTTTCCTCCAGGATTTTTGTCTCTCTTAGAACCTCATGCCCTCCCTTCCCTATTGATTGCACTCACAGACTCTTATCTTCAGCTTATAACTTATTTTATTAACTACTTTAGAAAGTGAAGATAAAACATGAAGGGGGAGAAAGGGAATTGTGTGGTTATCCCATGAACAGGGAGGTTTTATTTTTAGAGCATACCTAGGTGCTAACAAAATAGAGGAATTATTTTTCTTTTTAATGGCATGACATGTTCCAAACTATGATAAGGTTTTGGGCTAATTAAATAAGAAGTGAGGTCTGTTAATGTACAGTTTTTATGATAGATGTTAGCATGTCGAGTCTTTCCTTCTTTTTGCTTCATATTTTAAAGTTTCCTTTCATGTGTGTGAAAAATGAGTAAAAGTGTCAAGTCTTATCACACCTGACCTTGCTTTTTGGCTAGCCTCTTTCCCTTATCTATCGAACACATTACTCTCCCCATCATAACGTGGTAGTGCAAACATCGCAGCTGCCCGGCAAACATGACCAAAGCTACCTTTAAACTACCTCTAGACTCTTTAAACTCAACTAAAAGGCTGATTAGGTTCCACCTCTTTGGTCATTATCTCATTCCGATAGCCACGCAATGAAAAAGCAATCTAGTAAAAAGCTCTCTCCTAGGAAAGCTAGTTAAAGTGTGTGCTTGCTCAGGACGGTGTACTTAAAGAAAACAATTTATTCGTTCGTCAAAACCAACTGTGTAAACTAGTTTAGCTGTTTGCCGAGGCTTGGAATGAACAAACGTTGTTGTTTTCCTCCCTCAGCCCCTCGGGGAGGGGGGCTCGGAGCGGCTCCGGCCCCGGCGCGGTGCGGGGCGGGCAGGGCGCGGTGCTGCGGCTCCTGCCCCGCATCCTGCCCGAGACAGCGCTGTCCCTGCCACAGGGACAGCCCTGCCCTGCCCCGCACCAGCCTTTTCCAGGGCAGGGAGAGCCGGCACCCCCGGCAGCGCTGATGCTCGCCCCGGGACTGCCTCCGAGGTGCATGACCCTCCCCGCGCTGTTTGATCCGTTCTCCCTCCCCACCTTCCCGGGAATTATCTTCTCTTTTTTTTTTTTTTTTTCCCTAAACAAATTTAGAAGGAAGAGATTAGCCCGGGGAGGGAGAGGCTGGCTGCGAGCCCGCAGCCGGCGCTGGAAGGGAACCGCAAACCTTTCTCGGGCGGTGTTTGCTCGGGTTCCTTTAGCAAGCGCGGCACAATGGCAACTATTCAGGAATCAGTCAATATGACCTGGCACTAACAAGCCCTAAAAACATATATGCTTCATTCTCACAGAGACTAGGAATCGTGTTTTTAAGTGGGATTTAGTTTACTTTGTCAACAGAACAGGTAATGCGGAAAGTCTCCGCTGCGGAGTAAAAGCGCTCCCCGTGCCCTCCTCCAAAAAAGACATTTGGACCATTAAACCACCTTTCCTGAAGAGATCCCAGCACAGGTGGTCCTAAGTGACAGGATTTTCCCAGAATAAAATTAATCTGGGCAGGAGAAGCGCCCTGGGGAATCTGTCCGCCTCCCCCGGGGGGAATCCCGAGGGCTGAGCGGGACGAGCTCACATCGGTACCGGGAAGGTGGGCAGAGAGAAGGGCCCTGGCCACAAAAGGGTTACGAACCCGGCGAGTGGAGCCATTTGTCACCAGCACCCACCAGAGGAAAAAAAAAAAAAAACCACCAAAAAAATTACTGATTAACGTGATCTGTCAATACGCCTCTGCCCCGCGGCACTGCGGGACTGGAGCCGATCCATTAGCTGGCACCTCCTTTGCCATCTCCCTCACCTTGGCGAGCCCCTGCATCCCTGGCCTGGCCCTGAGTCACGGGCAAACATCAGCGGGTGCCAGGCTGTGCCCGGGGTACCCGCCCGGGCCGGGCCCGCACCCAGCGCGGGGTCAGCCCGGGGCCGGGGCCTCCTGCGGGACCGGGGTACAGCTCCAGAGAGTAAATGGGGAGATCCCCACTTCTCCAAGGGGCGCAGACAAACCAGAGGGGAAAAAAGGAGAGAAAGCTGGGGGGCGAAGACTTGCCCCGCAGCGCATCCCTGACCCGGCTGGAGGAAGGGGTTAAAAATAGAAATAATTATTCTTTCTTTAAAAAAAAAATATATAAACAAGCAAACAACATTGGAAAACGTTGTTTTCCGCAGCAAAATGTGGGTGCACGCAGGATAAACATGGAAAAAAAAATAAAAATAAAGCTTTAATGAAAGCTGCCCGGGATGCTCCGCAACGGGGATGGCCGGGGATGCTGGGGATGGCCGGGGATGCTGGGGATGCCGGGGATGCCGGGGATGTCGGGGATGGCCGGGGATGGCCGGGGATGGCCGGGGATGGCCGGGGATGGCCGGGGATGGCCGGGGATGCTGGGGATGGCCGGGCATGCAGGGGATGGCCGGGGATGGCCGGGGATGCTGGGGATGGCCGGGCATGCAGGGGATGGCCGGGGATGCAGGGGATGGCCGGGCATGCAGGGGATGGCCGGGCATGCAGGGGATGGCCGGGCATGCAGGGGATGGCCGGGCATGCAGGGGATGGCCGGGGATGCCCCGCTCCGGCCCCGCCGCTGCCCAGGCAGCACCAGCAGCACCGCTGCGAGCAGCACCCGCCGGCATCCAGAACCTCCCCGCGCAAATTAATTCATCACAGAGCTTGTTAAACAATTTGCAAGGCGTTCATGATGTGGATTGTGGGGGGGGGTTGAGGGGTTTGGGGGTTTTTTTGGTTGGGGGGGAGGAATGATGGGTGTTTTGTTTTTATCTCCTCTCTGGGGCCAAACAGCAGCTGGCAGCCAAAAGACTTTGTGAACTGTTTCATTTGAGGAAAGTGAGGAGAAAACCGACGTCTGACTCTCTCCGCATTTTAAATATGCTTGAATATAATTGACCGACTGCCGCTATGGAGCGTTTGACGTGCGTGATGGTGCTGCTCCCGGGTGCTCCGAAAGTCCCAGGAAATGCTCATTTGCAGGAAGAACTTGTTAAAAATGAAGGGCTCGGATTAAATGTAGAGGCTAAAGGCGTTTGCGTGTGCCACCGCTCGCATCGCGATTCTGCAAGCGCTCCTCCACCTCTCCCCGTACATCAAATTTTTAGTTCAGAAAAGCCTGGTAGCTGTGCGGTACTGGCTCAGAGAAACCCCTCACTGCATTGCACGAAAACCTCCTCTGTGCTGTAGGACCTGCTGTGTTAAATTATGATCCAAAGGCTGTGGGGTGGGAACAATCAATCAGAATACCTGGGGTAGTGTGTAATGTGTGTGCTCTTGCCAGCGGGAGCAAGCGGCCCCTGAACACAGTCCCCCAGCAGGTTAAATAAATATGATACTATAGACAAACCGAGAGGATCACATGGCCGCATCAATCAGCTGTTGATAAAATACAATCTTCCTTTAATACACGCTGGGAAAGTTATTTAACACTTACAAAACCTGAATTCAGTGCTGTTTCTTTTAGTAAAAGGGGAGAAAAATATTCTTTGAAAGTGCAACTCTTCTTAAAAGGCACGGAGAGGTGACAGTTGCATTTTCCTGGGGGATATAATAGAAAGCTTTTAATGAAGCCACAGACACTGTACAAAGTACGTGAGCCACGATGCTGGAAAAATACAGAAGCTGTTAAAAGAATAAGTCAATGTAGAAGTGGCCAGAGTCGGTTCCTGGCTGCGCATTAGGGTTTATTTCCTTTTCATTCATGATTTCACAACCCGGGTGGCTAAAAGGCTCCCGAGAACTGTTTCTTCTTGGCATGCAATTAGGGACGAGCCGCTCCAAGGAGGAAGCGACCGGGGGTTCTCCCCTCCCGGCTCGGCATCTCCCGCAGCTGCCGGACAGTGGGAGCGGCTGGAGAAGCGGCAGACACGCGGCTGCTTGGGTTTTTCTGAAAAATTGTCAGATAAATACTAAAATATTAGAATTTCCTAAAAAAAAAAACAAATCAGTAGTCCTGGGTATTTGTTGAAATTAAAGTTTTTATGGGGGCTGATCACAGGGGTTTTGATTGGAATTTTTTTTTTTTTTTTATACAGGAAGGAATGGGGCTCTCGGGGTGCAATGTGTTTCCCCCCTCTCAGGTGGGAAGTTTTGCCTGCCGAGATAAAAAGAGTTGTACGCTTTGGGATTATCGCCCATTTGTTAACTACCTACTGAAGTGTCCCTTTCGAATTCTCTTCCCGGTGCCTTGTCCCACTTCCCCAGCTGTGCCCCCCTCCCCGACAGGCCCTGCAAAATTTGGGGGGTTTCCAGCCCCTCTCCTCCCACCTGCAGCTCCTCAAGGCACGGGAAAAGTGAGCGCCGAGCCCCGGGGAGACACAGCATAAATCACCGGGCAGCCCAAACCTCCGTGGGGAAAAGCGGGAGGAAATTCTGACAAGGTTTCCCCTAACAAATGGAGATTAATGCCCGCCGTAAAAAGAAAGCGGCTGGAAATGATGTTTATACAAGAAAAATCCTGGAAACAGGGGAAAAGACTGGAAAAACCCCAAAAACCCGGCAGGCTGCCGGTCCGGGGCTGATGTCAGCCAAAAAAAAACACGGGGCTGAGAAGCCAAGAAGGCGTTTGATTCCCGGTTTGGCTCCTCCAAAGAGAGAGCCCCAGGGCCAACGTGGGCATCGCGGGCATGCCCCGAACCTCGCTGGTTCCGCCGGGGCCGCTCGGAACGGGGGGAAATCAGCGGGAAATCCCAAATCGGGACGGGACAGGACCCCCAGGATGGGTGCGATCGCGGGCAAAGGCTGTGCCCGCAGCCGGGGTGGGGGGAAAGGTGCCCGCAGCCAGCCCAGAGGGGATGCTCCGCGCCTCGGACGCGTTTGGGAAGTTGCGCTAAAAAGCTCGGATGCTTTTGGGAAGTTGCACTAAAAAGCTCTTTACCTGCGCCTGCCACCCTTAAGCGCTCTCCAGGGGCTTGTTGGGCAAATGTAATGGCAAGGCCAGGGGGTCTTGTTTGGCTAGACGTGGGGACATTTGTCATGGCTGACCTGTGAACTTCAGCTTCTGAGCCCAGGACTGTAAGGAGAGGCTCGGGCTAATGCAATAAAGCGAGAGAGACAAGAGGAAAGGCCTATCTTGCCCCAGGGCCACCACATGTTCACTCCGTTTTACTGTCAGTGCTACATGGAAGCTGTGGCTTCATTTCATATTCTATTAATATTTACAGCGGCGATTGAATTTCCCATTACAAAGTTCACCATGCACGCACTGCTAATATGAAATATTAATAGTATTGTGCGCATTATGAAAATTCTTATTATTAAAAAAAAAATTATATATATATGTATATACCGGGCAATTTGCACGGGTAACTTCACTTTACTGTGCCCACCTGGCACAGAGGGCACCCGCAGCCCCCATGCCCACAAGGAGTGGCCCGGAGCCCGGGTGGCACCGCAGGAAGCAGCGTGACCCTCCCAGTGCCACCTCCACCCATGGGCAGAGTCATTCACTCGTGCAGGGTCACGTTTTCCATCTGCTTTGGGACATCCTGAGGACAGGAGATGCCCAAAGCAGCTTTCCCCCAACGAAGGATGGGGCCGAGGAGAATCAGGTGGATCCGATGGTGACAGAGGGGTTTTAAGTTTTTTGACTGCTTCTCCCAGCTCGGCTTTCCGAGGCGGTTTGAAGCCCAAGCAAAGCCTGAGTGTCTCAAAGATGAGTAATCAGGCATCACCTTACTTTGCAGACCGCAGCTGAGTCACTTTTCAGTCGCTGCTCAGGGCGGACAGAGAAATCCTATCTCCTGTGAAAGGAAAATTGGCCGCCGGAGTCCCAAAAGTGCCCCGAGCATCAACTGAAATGAAAGTAAACCGATAATTTCCAGATCGCGTGGAAAACAGAGGGGTATCGAATTTAAGCACCGCAAGCTCAGCCCGGCAGGACGAGCCTGTCCTGGAGCACTTTATCTCGCTGCCCAGGTCATTCTGCTCCTTTTTATTACTTTTATTTATCATTCTGAGCACAAGCAGCCTTTCCTTTCCCTGCATCGCAAACCTGAACGTTCACAGCAAAATATAAATCTGCCATTTGTGTGTGAGGAAGGTACTGGGAGAGGAAAGTCTGGGGAGATCCGTGTGCAGCATCCACAGGTGTTTAATATACTAGGGAGAAAGTTGCTATAACTGGGTATTGAGATTTTTTTTTTCCCCGAGATAACTCTTCAATTACTCTGACGCCTGTCTGGAACTCATATTCGATTAAAAAAAAATAATAAAAAAAAAAAAAAAAGAAAACGCAAAAAAACCCCAAAACCCAACCTTGTTTTCCGTCAGGTAGGGATCTGTATTGATTTACCCGGGTATTTACTCTCTGCTGATTGCAGTGAGAAAAAACCAGCTCTAGAGTCACTCACTTCACCTTGAATCCTCGGTGAAGGTTGTGTTTGAGCTGGGAGCGTTCCCACCTCCCTGCTCCCCCAGATTTAACCTTTCCCCATAGCTCTGGGCCCTGGCTAAGGGGTTTTCTCTGGCTGATTTTGGCCGTGGGATGTAACCAGATGCAGAAGGAGCTTCCTGGGCAGCTGTGGGTGCTGCAGATGTAGGGACAGAGAGCTGATAGCCAGCAGGTCGTGGTGGCTCCTCTGTTTTCCCGAAGCCTCTCCCACGCACGAGGAGTAGATGCTATTTATGACTCCTAATAGATGTGGATTAAGGTAATTTAGGGATCCTTGGGTTCGTCTCTCAGCTCGGGGAGATGACAGGCTCTGCGAGGTTTGGATGGGTGACATTTCCACCATGAGATCCGTCCTTCCCCCTCCCTGCTGCCCCCCTCCCCGTTCCCCCCTTCCAGCCCTAAATGTGTCATGCTTTGTCACATCCTCTGCGTGTGTGTTTTTAGAGAACATTTGAATAAAAGGCTCGATGCCAGGTATTGGTGACACAGTGGGTGGAATTTGCAGCCTTTCCACAAAGAGTTGGAAGCCTCCATTTGCATAAGGTCAGGGTACAGCTTCTCACAGAACTTTAGCAGCATCTCTGTCTCTTAGCAACACTCTTGCACTCTTGGTCCCTGCATTAAATTGACTGGTCCTTTCCTTTTCTTCCTTTCATAGGGAGGCTTACAATAAAATGTCACCCTTCCAACCTGTGCCTGTCACCCAGTAGGTCATCTGTTTCTCTTACACCTCCTCCCCCCCACCACCACTTCATCTCCAATTAGGGGATGAGATTATTCATTTGGTGGATTCCCAAAACTGCTTCATTTTTTATTTTGTTAATTAATATTAATAACATTTCTCCCTTTGTATTAATAAAAAGGAGCCCTCATAAACAGTGAGGAGATAAGGAGCAAATTGCAGGCACCTGCAAAACAATGGGATTGGAGTGGGGTAATAAGGCGAGTGGAGATAGAGAGAGCAAGGTTTAGGTCATCCTCTCCACCCATTTAGTTGATGCAGGGTTGAACTCAGCATGGAAGCCTTCAATGTGCTCAGAATATTAGAGTCACCCCTCTTGGCTCCGGCATGGGAATTGGTGACAGAATACAGATGCTGATAGGTGGTGTTAATGGAGGGTCAGGCTTGGACAATAGTATCCATCACTTGCCTCATGGCTCTGCTGTCAGATGGAGTCATTTCTGACTGCTCTATCACCAAGATTTGGGAGAGATTCAATTATTACCTTAGGCTTGGCAGCGCTAGATACAAATCTATGCCCAGAGGACTGGAAAAATCACCCTCGTCTTCTTCTCTCCCAAAGTGGTTTTTCCCCCTTCCGAAATATTTTTTTTTTTAAAGGGAGAGGAGGAAGAGAAAAAAATTTTAAAAAGGAAAATCAATGTCTATGCCATTCAATCTGTCCCTCTGAATTCCTGGTGGGGGGGGAAACAATCAGCCAACGCTTTGCTCGGCCTGAGAATCACCCACCAGCTCCACAGCACTGTCAAACTTTTATGGGGAGGGTTATGGCAGAACCCGTAAACTTTGGAGTCTGTACCCAGAATTTGTGCTTTCCCCCCAAGATTCCGGGCTCTGCATTCCTGTTAGGGAGCTAAATCCCATTTCTGGGTGCCAGGGGTGAGCAGGGCACACTGCAGAGCCCCTCTTCACCCGGGACGGCTGGGGAGATTACTTATCGAGAGCCCTCGTTAACTTTAAGAACGGGGCTAAAGGACAAACTTTAAGCACGAAAAAAGCTCTCCATTTTCCCCTTTCTACTTTTTAAAGGTATTTAAGTGGCGATAGCCGTTTTAAATTCAGTTCGGATTTTATTCCCTGGCTCCCCGTGGCGACCTGATCCACTTCTGAGGAGGAATGGCTTGTTTTCTCTTCCACGTTATCCACCTCTCGAGTGGCGCAAATGCTGAGGTGAAACCTGGCGCTTTTCAGCGGTATTTCTTCAAAACTCTTATTCAAATGCCCCCCTCCCTCCTGGCCGTTCCTCCCGAAGCTTTCAGACACTGTAATTCCTGCAAGATAAATTCTCAGGTAATGGGTTCTGAGAAAAAGCAACAGAGGTTAGGAGTCAACTGCCTCCTCTTTAATAATTCACATGTCATATTTCTTCCACTTTGTCAAGCTGGCTAAAGAAGATGGGCAGGGCTGAGACAGGCAGACACTTGAGTTTATTATCCGAGGGCTGGGGGGACCCGGGGAAGGGCGATGCCCCCTCAGCCTCTGGCAATCCCAGCTCGCCCATGGCTCAGGGACTGAGCACAGCAACCCTTGGTTTCCAGCTGTCGTGCCTTCCTTTGCTCTTCCCTGGATCCCCCATCCTCCTCTCCCATTTGCCTTTAAAGCTGTTACTCTCCCTTCGATTCTCTTACTACCATAATTTTTTTTTTTCAAGTGTTAAACAGGTAAATCAAAAATAAACCTCAGCAAGAGCCCGTACTTTATCTTATTTAATTTTTATTTTATCCACTGTGCTGTGATTTGCCTCCCTGAGTGCTAATACACTCTTGGATGAGTAATTTCTCTACTCAGCTTTGTCAAACTTTTGGCACTCGCTGGCTCAGATTCGAACAGTTTTGGATAACCAAAGGAAGGCTGAGATTTAGCAGTGAGGTGAGGAAGTTTGGTTTGGGCTCTCTTCCCCCAGTGCTACAAAACACCAAATGTAGGCAAAAACCTGTCCCTGAAGGGAAAGAAACAAATAGTTCACTCTTAGGAAATCGGTCACCATTCCTTAAATGATAAAGGTCTCCAATAACAGTTCAAAATGTATATGTTATAATCCAAGGAATCCCCGCTAATTTGTCTTTTCAGACGGCTTGGAGAAAAACTTCCAAGGTTTTCTAAATTTGCACTTTCCTGCCTCATCCTTGACACATCCTTCCACCACATTCCCCAGCCCTTTCCCCGAGTGTGAGTGCCGATAATGTCATGTACCTGTGAAGGTGTCAGCTGCATTTTGAAATAAAGCCGAAGAAAAGGAGGAGAAAAGCAGTTCCCTGAGCCACACTGCCTGCCCTGGAAAGCGCACATACAGGTGAAAACACGAGTGACAGCAGAGCAGAAAATATCTTTATTCTTCTGGGACCTGCCTCCTTTCCCCTTTTACTATATTATTATTTTCCTCATGCTATCGTTTAAAGTAAAAATAGGGGTTTTTTCAACAGTCTTTCATTGAAGCAGCAACATATTTTAACTGATCTTTTGCAGTGTGGTCTCTTACGTGTGGCCATAAGTCTTATCCAGGAACAGTAAATCTGTCTTATCTGTCAGATTTTGGTAACTTTATACATGAAAGGGAAGAGCAAGCAACTTTGGAGGATTTACAAAAAGGACTTATCAGTGTAAGCAAGGATAACAGCAAGCCCTGAGGCCCATGGGAAGCCTGCCCTTGTGATACTGGCCGGGGTTTGTTACATTTTTTGGTTAGAGGCCCATGACTTTCACCCTTTCTGCAAGCATCATTTCCAGACACAGGCAGCTCTGCTTCGCGGTGAAGATTGCTCTGGGATTTCGTTGGGGTTTGTTTTTCCTTCCGAGAAAACCCTTCGTGTTACTGGGGCTTCAACACTTCGAAAATAAATATAAACCCGAAACGAGAGCCATGAGCCAAGGGGAAATAGCGAGCTGACATCAGCCGGCCGGCGGGAGGGGAGCATCCTTCGGGAGGGATGCAGGAGCGCTGTGATTCCTGCCTCCAGCCCTCCCTGCGTGCCCCGTGTCGCGCACAGCGGTGCCAGGCCGGCACCGAGGTCACCCTTGGGCTCTTAAAGCACACGAATGTCCCCAAAGTGTCTGCGAGTGTCGCGTTCCTCCCTCCCTGCCCCGAGGCGGGTGAGGAGCTCCCCGCGCAGCGCTCACCTGCCATAAGGCACCGCACTACCCCGGCTGAAACTCTTCAATTCACAGTCTGACACTTCAAAACTTTTTTTTAAAATTATTACTATTTCTTTTCCAGACACCAGCACTTTTTTTTTCTTTTTCTTTTTTTTTTTTCCTTTTTTTCCCCTCCAGTTCCCGGGATGGGAGTTGATTTTCCCGGTGCCAAGCCGCTCCCAGAGACACCCGGCAGGGCTCGAAGGGAGAGACAGAGCCATCCTCCATTGGCAACCGGCGATGAAACGCACTTGAAAAGCTGCCAGGGAGAATTAGGATGGTAGCCCTATCCTGCAAAATCAGATGGTTTGCAGTGTCCCTGAGCAGCTGTTAAGCTCGTTGAGGTTTTTGGTTTGTTTTTTTTTTTTTTTTTTTATTAGTATTAGTAGTATTATTTCCCGGCATATTTTTTTAACACCTGCGAAGTTTGTCTATGAGGATGCCACTAAAGACAGAAGTACTGAGCGCTTGACAGACTCCATAAAGTCCTTGGCATCCTTCTGGGTACGTGACAGGTCCGAGGGGCGGCATGCGAGAGCCGGGGCGTGAGCGCGGCCCGGCGGAGCGCCGCTCCCTGCCCGCTCCGCCTGGCACCGCGGGGCGATGCCAGCCCCCTGCAGCCCGGCAGCCGTGCCCTCCCGGCCCAGAGCAGGAGAGGGGCGGAGGGATGGCGTGGGGAAGCCACCTGCAGCCCATCCCTCCCGCCTCCATCGCGCACGGCGCGTCCTGCGCGGCGCAAAGGGGACAGGAGCTCTCTAGACGCGCACAGGTTTAATAGGGGGGAAAAGGAGGTTTGGTGATGTCTGCTCCTTGCTCCCCGATGAGGAGCCGCCACTGGTAGCGGGGCTCTGTCGGGAGCCCCCGCGCCGCTCCGGGGAGCTCTGCCCGGCGGAGGATGCGCTGCGCTCCCGTCGGCAGCATCGGCATCCCTGGGATCAGCGGTTCGGCTCACACCCTACATGTGTGTCCCTGCTCACACCCCTGGCATCAGTGTCCCTGCTCACACCCCCGACATCAGCGGCTCTGCTCACACCCTACATGTGTGTCCCTGCTCACACCCCTGGCATCAGTGTACCTGCTCACACCCCTGGCATCATCAACCCTGCTCACACCCTACATCAGTGTCCCTGCTCACACTCCTGGCATCAGTGTCTCTGCTCACAGACCGACATCAATGTCCCTGCTCACACCCCTGGCATCATCAACCCTGCTCACACCCCCGACATCAGTGTCCCTGCTCACACCCCTACATCAGTGTCCCTGCTCGCACCCCTGCATCAGTGTCCCTGCTCGCACCCCCGCATCAGTGTCCCTGCCCACACCTCCCGTCTGAGCCCATCTTCCCCCTGCCTGCCAAACATCTGCAGCATCCCCCCTCCTGCCCCTTGATTCGCTGTTTCTCCTTATTGAGCTCTCCGAGTCTCTCTGCAACTTGTCAGAACCTGTAATAAAATGCCCTTTTCGTCGGCAGCTAAAGTCCAGAGGGCATCAGATCCATTTCCAGCTGACAGCGGAGGAGCCGGGCAGGACAGCGGCGGGAGGATCGCTTCTGTGTGCCCCAGGGGCTTTCACTATTTCACAGCAGGGACCCCGAGGGCAGCCGGTCCCCACTCTGCCCTCCCGGGTAGAACACTGCAACCTGGCTTGGTCACCCAGCACCGCACTTGGACCAGAGCTGGGGCTCCTGGGCATCCCCTGCCCTGGGGGAGCCTGCAGGTCCCTGCCAGGGAGGGCACTAAACACCAGAACATCCTCATGGCCCAGCCTAGATATGTGAATTATTCTTATTCTCATTGTTATTGCCATTTTTTTTTAGTTATTTCTTATTTTAATTCTTTATTTTTACTACTAATATCTCCAGAGTACATGGAAGAAGCACGACCACTATATGATACATATATTTACTATTATATACTACATACATATGTATATACACATATATATATGCATGTATACATATATACATATATGTATACTATTATATATTATATAGAAGGCAACATCGGACACATGCAATGAATATTTGCTCCTTTTGTATCCAGATGCCTGTGCATTGAGAATAATGCACGACCATAAATATGAATATCTATAAGTGGTGTGTGTTTATGCTTGCATGCATATGTACATTAATAATCATGCGCTGTACACGTGTTTGCACAGAGAGGACATGTATCTACATAGAAACATAAGGACACGTTTTCCTTGTGTGGAACTGCACAAAAAAATGTCCATCCTGCCCAGTCTGCCCCTCGTCTGCTCCCAGAGTTGTGTGTAGGACCAGAAAAGCATGTCAGAGTATAAGGTGTGAGAGGCCAATAAGCCCTTAAGTGGTTACACGTGATTTATTTTCTTTTCAAGCCCAAGCAAACAAATCACAAAGAGGAGGTTGGTTAAAAAACACTCGCAGCAAGGTGCTCTGTAACCCCAGCACAGCCCAGCGTGTCCTGGCACGGGGTCAGGCTGTGGGGCTGCTGCTGGGGCTGCGCCTCTGATCAACTATTTATGGCCACTGCATCTTTGCATAACATTTACTTTGCTTTCTTTAATGGCTTTCTGCACTCCTTTCCCTGCTCCTCGCTGCAAACAGCCTCAGTCAGCCCCAGTGATGATATCAAGGAAGGTTTTTCTTTTTTTTTTTTATGGTCCAGCCAAAGCGAGGTCATTCTAATAATACCCAAGGTCACTGGTGGGAGCCACCGAGTCTCCCAGTCATTTTTCATTTGCTTGCAACAGTTAATGACAGTCACAGGGATGGAGCTGGGAGCTGATGGCCATGTGATGTCACCAGCACATGCTAGGGGATTATAAGGGCAGGTACAGGGCAGGGTTGTGGATTAAAGATGATGGGGAAAAAAAATCACTATTAACTGCTTCACTCCAGCAGCTTGGCGGAGAAAAAAAAAATAAAAACGCTACAGACAAAGGACAGGGGGGATTTCTTCCTCCCACCCCCCTCCAAATCAGTCCTCTAAAATGCCAGCTCAACTGCTCCATTTTTTCCTGATTTAGTGACTCAGCTGGAAGAGATCTGTGCAGTGTGTGAGGGGAGGCGCTGCTCGCTGTACCAGCTGCTGGGCAAGAGGTTGCAGAAGCAACCTTGCGATTTCCTGGGGGCGTTCCTCTCCCTCCCACCCAAATCAGGGGCCTCATCCCTCTCCTCCTTCTGCCAAGGGCAAAGCCTGTGCTGGCACCAGCAGGAGTCACACCTAGACAAGATTTTGGAGGTGTGTCGGGGGAGTTTTTTGGTTGTTTTAACTGATATTTTCTATTCTAGCTGTCCATTTGGGGGAAAAAAAAGAACAAGAAGGAAGCAGATCTGGTTAGATCCGCCTGGTGGGTTTGCTCTGTGGCTGGGGGTGCCCTGGGGAGGTGGGTATTGATTTAACCATGTGCACCAACTGTGAGGTCCATGCTGCACAGTGCCCCTCACAGAGCCGTGGTCATCCTCAGAGCTGCCCTCGCCCCCAGGGAGCCACCCCAGGGCTCCCAGTGCTCATGTGTGGCCCCAGGTTCAAACCCATGGGCTGAAACATCACACCCTGGAAACCCAGGAGAGTGCAGGGACCAGGGGAAGAAGCTCCACAATCACCTAGATGTCAAATTTCCAAATGATTTAATAAATATAATCATATTCTGCTCCAAATGTACAGAAGTAAGAATTTTTTTACCAGTAGGACAACTAATAGATTGGACAAACTGCTCTTTGTCACTGAGAAACAAACCAAAAGGAAGATAAATTGCATATTAATCTTCACTTCTCATTACTGAACTATTTTGTCTTAGTTATCTCATCTTATTGTATTTATTTATGAAACATGACCTTCTCATAGCCTTTGTTTCTGCATCTTTATTCTTTTCTGACATATTAACTGTAGAGTGACCATAAGTTTAATGGTTTATTACTGTCAACACATATATTTAAAAAAAAATTCCATGGAGAAAGTTAGATATCAGTTAAAATCTTCATCCAGTGATTTTTATTAATTCAATGTACAAGAGAAAAACATGGCAAACCACAAGAAAACAATTACGACAGAAAACAAGTGATTGGTTTATATGATTATCTGATTTCTAAAATTGTTTTGTAGCCTCCAACCATTTATGAAACTCTCTCTGCTGAGGTCAGTGGACTTTGGATGGACTCCTGTTTAAAGCAGAATGGATCAATGGAGTGAAGAGATGAGTTCAAACTGATGTCGCTGTCCAAAACACCCCGAGATGCATAAACCCCACACTTCGTATTTTCTGTTTTTGTTATCTCTTCTTAAAGCTCATCCCTGCAAATAACTTTTCCTTCAGATCCTGTGTCTCCTTTGGATGAGAAGGCAGGAGCAGATGAGCTGGAGGCTGAATCTTGGAGCCAAACTGAGCGGTGGTGGCTGCAGTGACCCCTCTGAAGGATGCTGAGCTGCAGCAGTGCCATTCCAGCTCTGGGATGTTTTGTTAAGGATCCTCAGGTGTCACCTGGTGCTTACTGTCAGAATCCAAGCCTGCTGCATTTATTTCTTTTCCCTGGGAGGACACAGACCCGTGTGCTGCTCCTCAGATGAGAAGAAGGTGGCAGATCCTTCCTATCTGCCTGTTTTCCGTAGAAATGCCTCGCGTCCCGTTTGTCGTGGTTAATAGGATTAGAGCATCAGCCTTTCTGGAGGAGATTGAAATGCAGGGGAACAGTGGTACTGAGGTGTCTTTCTTCTCCTCCTGTGATGGGCAGAAGGACACACCTCCAAGCAGAGGGGATTTGTCTGGTGGGAGCAGGCAGATTATCTGTATCTAGTGAAACAAGGTGTGCATGGCAACCTTTGCCAGGGCTCAGAGCCAGAACCTACTCACTATAAAATAATTGTGTCACTACCTAACCAAGGCACTCTTCATGTTTCATTTATCTTTTGACTGTAATTGAATGGTTGAACAGCAAAAAAAAAAAAAATGTAGACAAATTCCAGCTGTATTGAGATCTGTTTCTTTCTCTGCTACCATGGCCCATCATTAGATAGTTTCACTCTCTGTACAGAAGGTCAGAGAGTATAAATATAAATTGCATTTTGCATTACTTCTAGATGAGTGAAGCTGTCAAAGCAATAATATAAGCTTTCAGTCCCACATTCTACCACTTCTTTCCCAGTTTTTGGCCAGGAGGTCATGTGCAAATTGAACGTGACAGCCCAGACGACATGTCCAACAGACTTATATTGTTAGACATTTCTGCCATGGCACTCACCACAAATTAAACCCACGTCGGACTTGGAGCTCTTCAAGAGCTGCTAACAGTAGCTCAGGCTTCTTGCAAAAAAGTTTATGTCCACGTCAAGCCTGTGCAAGAATAACAGCAACTCTTTTGGAGGATCTTGTCAAAAAAATGGAAAACACGAGGGGAAAAAAATCTGACAGGTAAACCTGAAAGAGCTGAGCACAGTAATGCAGACTTTAAGTTGTTTGAAAGGTGGGTAAATCTATGCTGTATATGTGTACTCTTCACTTCTGTCAAAACTCTCTCCTCCAATCTATCATTAATATGTAATATTTGGTATTTAGTGGATATTTTTGCTGTCTGCATTCAAAAGAGAGGGAGCAAACTCCTAATTTTCCACCTCTTTTTATGCAAGCAAAGTTAACTTTGTGTCTCTTGATAAAACACTGTGTACAGCAGTTAAGATATTGTTGATAATTTAGAAATAACTGTATATTTATAGCATTGAAATCTGCATGGGCAACTTCCACTAGCAGCTATTTGAATGTTGTAGTCTAAGTTAATTTGTGAAAATAGAAGCTACTGAATATTGTCTTTTATATTAACTCGGAGCACAGTTTTCTACAGAACACCAGAAGGATTAAAATTGAGGTTGTTGTCTTTAGCTGGAGTCAAATCAGGTGTCAAAGTAGCTTTAGAAAGTTCTTTGTGCTGTGTACAAAGATAATGCTGAATGACAGTGAAACAAGATCGCTCTGGGGACAGAAAACCAGATTTCCAGCCCTTCACCTTTAGGTGTCTCAAAATGCAGCACGGGCTCTGAACAACTGAAAATTCTTAGCATCTGGCAGTGTCATGCTAAAGAGCTGGTGGTCTTGGTCCAAATCTTGGCAGAAAGGGGTTCACGTTATAAATTACATTATAAATTACATTATCTGGCAAATCTTTGCAGCATTCTGAGCAGAGGGGCCAAGAGCTCACTTGGCACAGAACCTCCTGCTTCCCTTCATGGCAGAAATGTTCTCCCCAGATAAGGGCTGAGCACGGATCAAGAAAAGTCCCTGCCATTCTTGCTTTACCAGCTTCCCATGAATGAACAAAGAACTTCATTTTCAAGGACTACCAAGGCTTTCTCTCTCAATTTTTAATTTTTTTTTCTTTAGAAGGACTAAACTTAGAGTGAAGAGTTTGAGCCCCATCTGGTACAAATCGGTAGGGGCTTTGCAGGCTTCAGTAGAGCTACACTGATTTACACCAGATGATGCTATTAGAGGACTGAACTATCCAACAATAATTATTAAAAAAAAAATGCCTTTGATTATGCATGTGCAACAACTATTTATGTTTACATTGCAGAGATTTGCATGTAGCACAGTGGGGAGTATTTTATCTCTTGAAAACATTGCACCAGCAGGAATAATCCACTGACACTCAAATGAGCAAAGAAATACCCGTGTTTTACCACAAGATGGACCATAAAGGATGTTCTTCATGTGTCTTTTTCGAGCAGATTTGTCAATAATCCTCAACTGTGAAGTTTATTCTAAAGAAAGAGAGATGGGACAAAAAGAAAAAGGTTAAAGTTATGTTCTGTTCCAGGCGGTTGCATTACAGATTGCTCTGAACTCTGGGTCTCGGTGCAGCCAGGTGATCCTGCACTTGGGAAAGAGGATGGGGGAACCAGGTGAGAGAAGGACATCAAAAATGCCCCACAAAAGTCAGCACCATACCTCATTGGCAGCATTCAAAGCAGATTTTCAAAGAATGTCAACCAGTTCAAATCCAGAGTGAATTGGACACAAACCTATCAAAGGCAGAGATGGAGATAATCATGTGAAAACTGGGAGATTCTGCTGAAGCACCAGCCTGGAACAGCAGAACAGAAATTACCATTGGGGTAATTACACTGACATTTAAGCTTTCAAAACAGAAAATGCCTAAAATATGCAGTAATATGTTGTATCTTTGACTCACAAGAGGAACGGGAGATGAAAGCACAGGTAATATTCCTTTGATGTTTGAACTACATACTCAGGTCTCCTGCCTTGACTTCTGGGGTTTTTTTATTTGCTAATTGTGCTTTGGTAGTGCTTCGAAGGCATTAAATTTCTCAAATTAAGGCATGTTGCCCTACTCCAGATATAGCTTTCCTCTTGAGAGCCAGGGAGAAGAGCATTGCTGGCATTTTAAGTTCAAATGCCCAGCAGAGAATTGGAAGATCCACAGACATCATTTCCATGACCCTTTTTCACCTTTGCATCTTCCTGATGAGGAAAACCAGGAGATTCTCCCTTTATATCCAGCAGAAGAGGATTTTATCCCGCATGGGAAATTGCAGAGCACTGAACTCACCTGGGAGGTTTGGCAAAGACTCCATTCTCTTGTCCTAAAAACACATTGCCTCAGTTTCCCTGTCAAATGGATGTGATAATGATGAGCTGCCTCTTGGGAGCACTGTGAACAGTAATTTCTGGTTTTATTAGCTCTTCCAAGATGAAATATGTCATATAAATGGTCAGAGTTATTAAACTGGGCTTAATTAGCAAGGGCTTGATAGAAATTTCCATCATAAAAAGGTGTCTTTGAATACATGAAGGAGTTGGTGGACCTGATCCTGGCCCAAGGCTTCCCTTTGGTGTGGCAGAGCAGCACAAGGATGGCAAAAGGGGAACCATCCCACCCATCCCACTGCGTCCTTAAATGAGAGCCTAAGAGGAGAAGACAAGGTGTATGCTCAGGATCAGTGTGAGACAGAAATCCCAATTAATTTCTGGAGTAAACAGGGTGAAAATGAGCTTCCCAAGAATCCTGGATGCTCAAAACAATGTGAGAATTAAAAAACCAGACCCAGGTTCTAGCAGAGGAAATGTGACAAGGGGAACACAGGCTTAGTTGGGAGTTTTGCAGCACCAGTCAGATGGGATAAATCTACTTTTGTATCTTTGGTTTTCTCTAAAAGCAGAGCTCTATTTTGATGGCTGGTTTGAGGGAAAACTGAGCCACTGTCATTAAAACCCAAACTGTAATCCTAGCAAATTAGCCAAACCTCCAGGCACTCTGCTCACCAGAATTTCCTTACCAGAGGAATCTGTCACTTTGTCACTACAGAATGAGGCCAAATTTTCAAAGATGTCTCTGCAATGAGACTCACAGGTCTGGTGCTGAGCCATCAGGAGATTTGCATGCACAGTTTGGGTTTCCAACATGACAATAAGAAGTTTAACTCCAAACACAACTGTGTTGCACGAGTGCATTAAAAAAAAAAAAAAAAACAAAAAAAAAAAAAAAAACAAAGTGAGAAAAAGCCTCTTTTCATTTTCTGGGACAAGCATGAGTAAACTAAAGTGACAACTGTGCTTTTGCTTTGCATTCAGGCTCCCTTTGATTTTTCGTGAGAGCTTGGACACCCAGAAGCTGCCTTCATAGGAGCTAAGGAGGAAAATAAAAGAAGTTTTGAAAACTTCTCCTGCGTTGAAATCAATGGATGTTGAGCACTGAAGTTATGAATACCACTCTCCTGAAATTTTTTGTGTTGATTACAAAACTGCCTCTAGATCCTTAGGGGGGGATATAGGTGTTCAAGATATTAGGGGGCACAGTGATGGATGGTGATGGTTTTAAACAGAAATAGGTTAGATTAAGATTAGATACCAGGAATAAATTCTCCCCTGTGAGGGTGGTGAGGCCGTGGCACAGAGAATCTGTGGCTGCCTCATCCCTGGCAGTGTCCAAGGACAGGTTGGATGGGGCTTGGAGCACCTTGGCATAGTGAAAAATGTCCCTGCCCATGGCACGGGGGATGCAAAGAGATGATCTTTGCAACCCAAAGCGCTCTGGGATCCTGTGGCTCTGTGACTCCATGAGGATGGATCTGTGGTGAGGGTGTGAGTGCAGCTCTCTGTGCCAGCAGGGACAGCAGGGCTGAGCTGGGTCACTGCTCACTCCCTGCTCCAGTGCAGGGGGCTGAGACCCCGCAGGGCACCCATGTCGTGTGTGTCTGAGCAGAGCTGGGCACTTCTGATGTGGCTACAGACATCTCTGCCTTGGTGGCACCAGCTCCTGCAGTCTGCCAGATACATCAAGTGTGCTTCTAAATCTGGTGTTTATTTTTCACTCCATTTTGCCCTCCATCAGGATTGAACCAGCTGGGCACGCAGCGCTTCTCTTTCCAATTTTATCACTAACAGGTTTTGCTATGGCTCAGTTTCTTCTGCATTTTGTGTGTTTTTAAATTGGTAGCTGCTTCAATGATATTTGCAGCTAATATGTCCCTGCCCTGAGCCACATCCACTGCACTTAGAGCGTTCTATCAAATATCTGTGCCAGGGCTAGAGTGTCACAGGGTTTCATCTTTTCACCCTGTCCAAAAGGGGAGTTTGGGGTGGGCCATCGCAGGGGCTGCTGTCACACACTTCAGGTCACTCATTTACTTCCCAGATTGTCACATTAGTGCAGTTCCAAAGCAGGGTGTGCAGTCATGCAGCGACTGCTGTCCCAGTGTAAGGTGACACAGCTGGGCACTCCAGCCTGGTCTGAGATCAGTTTTTGAAACTGGGCTTTGCTTCCTACAAGTGCATTTTGTGTGCACACTCCTCTGTGTGTTTAAAGATATTTCATTATTTGTTTATGTATGAATTCATTGCATAAGTGTTCATGTTATGCCATAAAATAAATTTAAAACATTTACAAATTTATCAATCCAGAATCTTCTTTATTCTTTTTTTTTTCTCCTCTTCTTTACTGAATGACTAATGAATAAATGTTTAGGGAACCTGTTTATCATGCAGAGAAAACTTGTATTCAAGCCTTCTATTTATTTTTCTGTTTCACTCTGTGGATATCTTCACTGTGGGGCAATTTGTTTTTCTTCTGGGAGGATTTCTGCCTCAAAGGTTTTGGCCAGAATGTCATACCTGGGTTGGAGAAATCTTTTACAATTTAACAGAAATAGATGTCATTTTTAAAAGCATCTTTACTTTCCAGCAGAAGAAATACATGCACATATGGGATCCAAGCTGAAACTCTCAGAGTCTCCTCTGCCAGAAGAGTTTGTTGGGGCTGAGGGTTGGACATGTCAACCACAACCTCTTCCCTCTCCCAGGAGCAACATCTGTGAGGAGGCAATGCCCGGGGTGACAGGACAGACAGACAGGGAGAGCTGACCCTTAAACCAATTCACAGCCACCCCTTGCTTCCCATGTCATCTCCTCTAATACAAAATTTTACACTGTCCTTATTACAACTCTCGATTTTTGGCATGATTTTCAAATTGTTTATTTGTTGGGTTTGGTTTGGTCTGTTTTTTTCTACAAGAGCTGCAATCCTTGGCATTATTTTCTGCAGCTCTGAGTAAAAAAAAAAAAACACACATCATTTTCTTAGCCCAAAGCATTCACTTTGCAGATGCCCCTTACCAGATTTGCCGTAATAAACAAATTTAATAAAATAATTTGTGTTGTTCTTGGGAAGGCTGAGGGTTAAGGAGACATTTCATGAATAAAATAATCCCTGATGTACAGGTGAGCACTATCAGGAACATATACTTTCATATACTTTACATTTATGTATACTTTACACAATACTTCCTCTTATCCATACCCATTGCAGAAGCAACTCAAAACACCAGCGCAAATTTCAGTTTATGGGCAGAGGAAGTTCTGAGGAGATGGGGTTGGAGACTGAGCACTGCAAGGATCCGTTCCTCTGCAGACAGTGTGCCAGCCAAGCTCTCGCTCCCCTGCTTTGTCACCCATCTCGAGCTGCTGCTCTGGTGACAGAGCCTGGCACAGCGCAGCCAGAACCAAACGTGGCCATCCCACCATGGTCCACACGCTCCAAGGGGCTGAGGCGTCCCCTGCCAGCCCTGCTGTGGCTCTGCAGCCCCCGGCTGAGTGACAGGGCTGTGCCCAGGGCTCACCTGGCTCCGCAGGGCTCCCCGAGCAGGGGACACCAGGTGGTGCAAAGGCACCGTGCTGGATCCGGTGCCATCTGCCCTCCTGGCCACGGGCACGGAGCCTCTCGGATGTGCCAGGGAGTCCTGGCTGCCAGAGCAATCCCTCGCTGCTGCTGACAGCTTGTAGGAGGGACAGGACTGTGTCCAGATGGCCCCAGATTTGGAGGAGCTGCACTGAGAGATGGAAGCTGAACTCACCCCTCCCTGAGAGTGCTTTCTTCTCCCATATTCCCCATTTCCTGCTCCTGTCATCTGCCGTCCCTGACAGCACCAGCACTGGCAGTGCCACCCCATCCCCAGGCAGGCTGGCAGCCATCCCCACCTTCCCCCACCGCCCTGCTGAGGCCAGCCTGGGCTGCTGGGTGCCCCTTTCTGTGTGTCCCTTTCTGTGTGCCCCTTTCTGTGTGCCCCTTTCTGTGTGTCCCTCTGTGTGTCCCTCTGTGTGTCCCTTTCTGTGTGCCCCTTTCTGTGTGCTCCTTTCTGTGTGTCCCTTTCTGTGTGTCCCTCTGTGTGTCCCTTTCTGTGTGCCCCTTTCTGTGTGCCCCTTTCTGTGTGTCCCTCTGTGTGTCCCTTTCTGTGTGTCCCTCTGTGTGTCCCTTTCTGTGTGCCCCTTTCTGTGTGTCCCTTTCTGTGTGTCCCTTTCTATGTGTCCCTTTCTGTGTGTCCCTCTGTGTGTCCCTTTCTGGGTGTCCCTTTCTGTGTGTCCCTCTGTGTGTCCCTTTCTGTGTGTCCCTTTCTGTGTGTCCCCCTGTGTGTCCCTTTCTGTGTGTCCCTTTCTGTGTGCTCCTTTCTGTGTGCTCCTTTCTGTGTGTCCCTTTCTGTGTGTCCCTTTCTGTGTGCCCCTTTCTGTGTGCCCCTTTCTGGGTGCCCCTTTCTGGGTGCCCCTTTTTGGGTCCCCCTTTCTGTGTGTCCCTCTGTGTGTCCCTTTCTGTGTGTCCCTTTCTGGGTCCCCCTTTCTGGGTGTCCCTTTCTGTGTGTCCCTTTCTGGGTGTCCCTTTCTGAGTGCCCCTTTCTGGGTCTCCCTCCTCACCGCAGCCTCCTGTCTGTCTGCCCATCCCAAAAACCAAGTGACAAATCCC
Organism: Melospiza melodia melodia; assembly: GCF_035770615.1. Taxonomy (NCBI): domain Eukaryota; kingdom Metazoa; phylum Chordata; class Aves; order Passeriformes; family Passerellidae; genus Melospiza; species Melospiza melodia. The sequence goes on along the minus strand of NC_086208.1, from coordinate 16,245,301 downwards.
TTTTCCCACCATGCTGTGCCTATCCCCCAGAGACACCCTTTACACTGATTTTTTCCCATCCTTCAGCAAGATCATACTTCTTTCCCTCCCTTCCCAGATGCCCATCTTCTTTCATTCTTTCTTACAAAATCTCAGTTTCTTTTTCACCATCTTGGATCCTCTGTTCAGCCAAAATTTGTACAACTGCCTCTTTTCCTCCTTTCCCCCAACCCTCCCTTCATGGCATTCCTACATTAGAGCCTTTTCCTATCACTTAAAAAATTATACTGAGGTGACAGCGATTAAAAACATTGCCAAGACCATAGTGGATATTATGGTCAAATGTAGCAGAAAATCTGTCTCTTAAGTTGTCCCTTAATTTGAAATGGACACTGGGAGTTTTTCTTAATCTGAAATTTACCCTGTAAACAGTTTTGGATGCAAGGAGTAGTTGCAATGATGTACATGTATAACAAGGCACATGTTTCCACACAAAACAACCCCACAAAAGCCAGAAAAACTCTCACCAAATTTTCTCAGATTTGCTTTTATTTGGAATAAATTTGCTGGTAGGACCAAGAAGATTGCATCCTTTTTCTCCCACTAGCAAACAAGCCATGGACTCCCAAGATGAGAAATGCACCCCATCTCTTAATGGTGCAATTCAAGCCCATTTGTGAAGAAAACCTGCTCTTTGCTGCAAAAACAGCCCTTCTCTCTCAGAAATCTCTTTGCTCTGGAAAGTATTCTTTATTTCTTCATGACTTTTCTTTCGTCTGCCTCTTACTTATCACCTCCTTCCTTTTCTCACCAGTCACTTTGTCACCAGTGACCACTGATAGCAGCATCTTGAAATGTATGGCAAAATTCTGAGCTGGTGGGTTTTTTCCTAATTTATACTCCTGTTATTTTACCTGGTAGAACCATGCAGCATCTGATCATCAGTGTGCCTTGGTGCTCGAATTCCTTGAGCAGTGTTGTTTGGACCACAGAACTTTACCTGGTTTATTATTGGGAATTTTATGAGAGCCCCTGTGACTGATACCCCGCGTCCATCACCGTTCTTGACTGAAAACATTGCTGCTGAGCTGGGTGCGAAGGAGAAATGACACTGAGGCCACAGCCCATCTCTGAGTGCTGGTTTTGCAGCAAAATCTACTCTGAAAAAGACAGAAAGGGATCATGGAAAATTTCTAAGTGCTATAGAGGAAAGAGCTACCTTCCTTTTGCCAGGTTTGATTTCCAGAGAGGCACATAACTCCATTTTTCTGTGCACACATGTATGCATACACACACACACCTGTGCTCATGGGGAGAAATTATGTTCAGATCTCAAAGATTTAAAAACTAGACACAGTGATTTCTTACCAGGCTTTAAAGGTCCAAAGCAGCACAAAAATCTCAGAATCAATCAAATGACTGCTGAAGAACACTTAAAAATGCTGGAGATGAGGGACAACAAAGGAAATGTTAACACTTTAATATTTAAACCAACCCTTCTTGTTGTACGCAGCGCTCAACACAGAGGGAAAAAAAATTAACAAGTTGAAACTGAGACTGCCAGGCAGAACAAAAACAAAATGCTGCTTGTGGCACATTGCTTGGTGTGTGTGTGAGCATCACACCGGGCCAGTGACCCTGAGAGAGGCTGGTGCTGCTCATTCCCATTCCTCCAAGCAGCTGCTCTCAGCCTCTGGCTGGGGAAGGCCCCGTGGTGCATGGGGCAGGCTCCAAGTGACCGGGGGAGGCAGCACACACTGGCGGCTCTGCAGCCAGCAGCACGAGTGGCAGGGGCTGGGAAAGTGAAACGGATTGAAAAATCTTGCTGTATGGGGAGAAATTCATTTAACTCTTCGGTTCTAGTTCCATTGCTAAGCCAGGATAAAGCTATGGGTTAAAATTACACCCAGAGAGAGAGTTCTTCCAAAGGTGTAAAAACACCCAGAGTGTGCAGTGTGACAATGTTCACAGGGGTTTTCAGATTGGGGAAGAGGTGAGGATCTGACTCCATGTTTCAGAAGGTTTGATTTAATATTTTATTATATATATTACATTACTATTCTAAAAGAATAGAAGAGAAGGTTTCATCAGAAGGCTGGCTAAGAATAGAATAGCAAAGAATGATAACAAAGGCAGCGGTCTCAGACTCTCTGTCCGAGCCAGCTGACTGTGACTGGCCATTGATTAGAAACAACCACATGAGACCAATCCCAGATGCACCTGTTGCATCTCACAGCAGCAGATAATCAATGTTTGCATTTTGTTCCTGAGGCCTCTCAGCTTCTCAGGAGGAAAAATCCTAGGGAAAGGCTTTTCCATGAAAGATGTCTGCGACAGTGCAGTTTTATAGATGAGACATTCAGCTGGCAAATCTACCTTTTATCACGTTAAATTTAATGCAATCAATTTGCCACAGTTAATAACTTGTGTGCTAGGCTTTGTGGGGCCCTCAGATGAAGATCATTTTGTGGGTCAGGAGTGGCTGCTTCAAACCCCTCCTCACTGAGGGCCTGGGGAAGACGAAGCAATTTTGTGTGTGCTTGGATGTCCATGCATGAGCAAAGAGAAACCAGCTCTGCAAAGGCACCTCCAAAGGAGGATTCCTTCTGTTCCATCCTCCTGGTCAGAAATGGGCTTAGAAAATGAAAGCAGAACTGCTTTTATTGCTGCAGGCTGGTTGGCTTGACAGTCCCTGGTGAAACCATGCCCAGTATGGACCAGAGTGATACCCAGGTCTGCAAGGGACATCATTTTAACAGAATAGATGGGAAAGGGATTCATGTCTCCCTTTGCTTCAATTTCCACTTCTTTCTCTTTGGGTGCATCTATTAAAATTGAGAGATGTCTGCTGAGTGTAAGCAGGCGCTTGTCTGGCATAAACCATCACAGGATTTTTGAGAAACTTATGATAATCTCCAGGACCTGGCCATCAAGCTCTTTGTGAAACATTCAAGGCAATACCTCATAAAAATCTCTTTAATTTAATCCAGACTAGCTGAGAGTGGGCTACCTTCAGAGCAGTGAAAATCTGGTTGAAAAGCCACAACCAAAGTCAAGCAACAAAGGGAGAAAATTATGAAACCAACAAACCTGGGGCAGGTGTCCCCTGGAGAAAGGCTGGTGAGCTTCCCTTTAAAGGCTTGTTTTGTGCAGGGGAAGGCTCTCACCTCGCAGAGTAGCAGTTCTGTCACAGATTAATGGTCTCTTTCCATAGCAACACCTGACCCTCTCCTCCCCTTGCCTTGATTATACATACATATATACATATATATACATACAGACATACTCTCTGTCTGGGGAAAGAATGGACAGCTGACAATTTTCTGTGCCATCAGCACAATGTAATGAAAGGGAGGCTTAAAAAAAAAAAAAAAAAAAAAAAAAAAAAAAAAAAAAAAAAAAAAAAAAAAAAAAAAAAAAGAGAGAGCTGGAATGCTACTTCTAAAAAAAGAAATATGGGGTGTCACAGGATCTGCAAGCGTGTCAACAGCAGCACAACAAGGTGTTATCAGGAGCTTCAGAGAGGATCCTGCAGCTTCCTGAAGAGCCTCTAGTACACTTAGTATTGAATAAACGTGGGTGACAGCACTTTGGAAAGTGGCCACTGCTGGGGCAGCTGCAAGGAGGGCCAGGAAAAGGCAGATGCCTGCTTGGCCCCTCTCAGGCAATGCTGTAAAACTTGGTCTGCAAGTGCCTGGCTGAAATCCCAGCTGGGCTTGCATCATCCCTGGGCACAGCCCTGCAGATGAAAAGCACACACTTGGGGCTGGAGGCAGAGACATCTTTCGTGGCTTCCTTCAGCCCGTGGTGTGCAGGATGGCTCGGGCAGGGCTTGGCCTCCTGCCACCTCCTGCAAGGAGGAAAATACAAATTACAGCAAAAGCCCTGCGCCTAGAATAACACAGGGCATGGGAATGAAGTGAAGAGGAGCTGGAGAGGAAATTCTTTCCAGAAAAGGCTCCATTAGAAATATTGTATTTACAGAAAAATTAATTTTGGATAAAGAATTGTTCTGTTTTCAAAAACTGAATTTGTGCATGAAACCAACCCACTTCCAAAGAGGAAAAGGTCCCCAGGTCCAGGGATGTGCTGTAAGACCATTCAGAGTCCACACAAAGCTGCTAGTAAAAATCAAAATGAGGTTTTATCAATCCCTTGATAAAGCAGCTGGCACAGGGAGTGTCCACCAGCACTGAGCTATGGACCAGTGCAGGGGATGGTGACACTGAGGTGTTCCCAGGGTGACAAAGAACATGTCCCTCCTGCCTCCTGACCACATTTAGAGGGTATGGAAACATTTGGAGGAGGTGAATCCTACAGGAAAATGTTGGGGTAAAAGCAGATCCCCTGATCACATTAAGAGAGAAACAAAATGCTCTCGTAGAGCTCCTGAATAAAAAATAAAACTTGCACAGGAAGAGGAGATCATGTTTAAGAAATCCAGTATGGAATGGATCCACATCCCAGGGAGAAGGGAACCTGCAGGTAAATTGGAGGCTGGCAGTGACCCAAAACTGCTAAAGAGCACAATGCAAAGCATCGAGTGCCTGCTACTGATACTCCAGTGATCTGATGTGAAGAAAAGATATTGCCCAGGGGAGGAAAAAAAAATCATTCCTAGAGGCCAATAGATTAGGCAGTGTTTGTTCCAGCTGTGAGGAGCAGGAGGCAGCCTATCAACAGACCAAAATATCTTTGCATCTCTCATTAGGGCTGATGAATTTTCCCTTTTTTCCCCCCTCTGATGAAACAGATGTCCAATTCATCACATATGAAACATTTTGTTTCATCCCCCAAGATCTGGGCTCCTCACCCTGGGGCACTCCCCTGCTGGGGCTGTCCCTGTGAGCTCGGGGGCCTTGGGGCTGTGGGTCAGGAGGGATTCCTGCGTTCAAGGCCAGCAGGAGTGTTCCAGGGGAGGCTGGAACAAAGCGGGGGTTGAAATTCCCAATTTGTTAACCTCGTGGACCCTCTGAGGCTGCTCACAGCCACAGGAGTTAAAAAGGACGGGGAGAGGTGAGGGGAAAAAAAAAAAAAAAAAAAAAAGAAAAGAAAAAAAAAAGAAAAAGACAGAGCATTCCTCGCTTGATGTTATTATCCCAGGGCCGTGGTGGGCTGGGGACCACTGGGACACAACAAAGAGGCACTGCAGACATCAGAGTGCTCAGATGGAGGGTCCCACCTGCTGAAGCAAGCACAGATCTTTGACTTTGTAATCCCAGGCTCGGTCAGAAGGTTGTTAGACCCATGACCACTGGGCCTAAACCAACAGCAGGCCCCTGACTGGTAATTTCTACAGATTATACTGATAAATAGAGGATTTCTTTGAAGCCAATGCGTGTTTCTGCTCTTGCCATACACAAACCATCCTGGAAAACCACAGGTGCATTCCCTTGCATCCATGTGCATCTCCAATGAAATAAAGTCCACTAAAGCCAAAGCTATGTTCAGCTGTGTTGGAGAAACAAAAGTACACTCATGTAATGTGTAAAAAATCCTTCCAAATTAACTAAAACTAAAGAAGCTCACAGATAAAGGCAACTTCTATAAATATGATTGAAATAGTTAAAACCTAGAAAGAAAGAAAGGGTGACTTCTATAAATATGATTGAAACAGTTCAAACCCAGAAAGTAATTGTTAGCAGCAAAATCTGATGGAGTAAAACTCTCACCAAAGCATCCTCACTCTGTGTAAACTCTCAGCCTTGCAGCTGAATTAAGGGTTATCTTCTACAAAGATATCCAAACCTGATGTTCAAGACTGAAGTGAAAAAATAAACTCACAGGCTCCTTCAAAATAACAGTTTGAAATATATTGTTCACCTTTAAAATCCTGATAATTATGACACTTTTAAGCCTGGGAACCCAGGAGAACAAATTATAGTCCTGATGTTGAGCTGCAATTCCAATTCAGCATCTCCTCACAGACACACCTACTCAGTCTCTGCTGGCCAGATATTTTTATTATTTTTCTTTGTAGAAAGGTGGGAATCAGTAAATGTAGGCATAAGTTGTGATAATCACCTTAAAAGGCTGAGTTGTTTTTTTAATTTCTCTAAGGTTTTCTCTTTTTTTATGATCTATTGTGCTGAGAACAGGAAAGGTTTGCCCACCTGGGTGTCTGGAAACTTTCCTGGGGACTGTGTCAGGCTGATTTTTATGGGGACTGTGTCAAGCTGATTTTTACATATTCCCTCTTGGAGAAGACTCCTCTGCAGGGAACAGCAAGTTCAGATTTACAGTAGGGAACGCAAGACCTAAATTAGAGTTCTCACCAGTGTAAAATAAGGATAAATCACAAGAATTGTCCTCAGCTCAGCCAAGAGAACAAAGTTTCAATCAGAAGACAACTTTAATTTGGTTTATTGGTTCCCACCACACCCATTGGGAGGGATGGATGGATGGAGGGATGGATGGATGGAGGGATGGATGGAGGAACGGATGGATGGAGGAACGGATGGATGGAGGAATGGAGGCATGGAGGAATGGAGGGATGGATGGATGGATGGATGGATGGATGGATGGATGGATGGATGGATGGATGGATGGATGGATGGATGGATGGATGGAGGAACGGATGGATGGAGGAACGGATGGATGGAGGAATGGAGGCATGGAGGAATGGAGGGATGGATGGATGGATGGATGGATGGATGGATGGATGGATGGATGGATGGATGGATGGATGGATGGATGGATGGATGGATGGATGGATGGATGGAGGAATGGAGGGATGGATGGATGGATGGATGGATGGATGGATGGATGGATGGATGGATGGATGGATGGATGGATGGATGGATGGATGGAGGAATGGAGGGATGGATGGATGGATGGATGGATGGATGGATGGATGGATGGATGGATGGATGGATGGATGGATGGAGGAATGGAGGGATGGATGGATGGATGGATGGATGGATGGATGGATGGATGGATGGATGGATGGATGGATGGATGGATGGATGGAGGAATGGAGGACTGGATGGATAGATGGACAGACGGATGGATGGATGGATGGATCGCTGCCCTCCACGCCCTTCCCCGCCGGCCCCACAGGCTCGGAGGGGATCGGGGCAGTCCCGGGGCTGGGAGGGCGCGGATTTTCCGCAGATGTTCTGCGGATGTGCTGCAGATGTTCCGCAGATGTTCCACTGATGCTCCGCTGATGTTCCGCGGATGTGCCGCGGATGTGCCGCGGGTGCGGGACCCCCGGCACGGCCTGAGGGCGCAATTAGCATTATCTTGATGAATTTCTAGCCAGCGAGTCCTTGCTGTGCCTTTCAGAAGTCGCAGGGCACTCTGTCCCCATCTGTTCCTTTATGATTATTACTTTACTTTTTTTTTTTCTTTTTTTTTTTTTTAATAGTAATCATCGACCTGATATAGATGGCTGGGGGAAAGGGGGGGTGATGTGGCTCCTACAGCGTCAATCAAAACTCTTTCTCCAGCCCTCCCCACACGACCACTTTCTATCTCCCAGCTGTACTGGCAAGATGTTCTTAGCCAAATACATGATTCTATTAATGAGCACTTATATTTGCTAAGGAATGCAAATTCTTTCTCTCCGTGTATTATTAGCTGTATCAGAATGTTTGTCCTTTCAGTGCTCTTTGAAGTTGAAGGAGGAAAGGCTGCTGTGTGGCACTGAGAAGGGAAAAAATATGAGAGAGAGGAAAAAAACACTTCTAACTCCTCGGGGTTTTTATTTGTTCTCTTGCCAAAACCGCCAAAGGTAGCAAAAGTTACAGAAATTATTTAAAATCTGCGGTCTTTTCCCTCCAAATTAGATAGATTTTTTCCCAACTGATCATTCCCTTTTCATAATAATGCGATCTAATGAACAGCCTGGTTTGAATTTGCTTTATAAAATAATCTCTCAGATGCTCCAGAGAATCTATTACGCGTGGGATGGAAACAAATCCAATTGCCTCCCGGAACACGAGAGCGGCTCTTTTCGGCTCTTTGGGCTACAAACGAGAACCCTCTGCACCCTCTCGCCTGCTCGGCCGGTTCGGGGCTGATGGAGTGACCCGCGGGGCTGAGCGCGGTGCCCGCTCCAGCGGGAATTCCCGCGGGATGCGCAGGGCTGATTCCGGTGCCCGCTCCAGGTTCCAGCCGGGAATTCCCGAGGGCACTGCAGGGCTCAGAGCGGTGCCCGCTCCAGCCGGGAATTCCTGCAGGATGCTCGGGGTTTATTCCGGTGCCCGTTCCAGCGGGAATTCCCGCAGAATGCGCAGGGCTGAGCCCGGTGCCCGTTCCAGGCTCCAGCCGGGAATTCCCGCGGGGTGCGCGGGGCTGATCTCAGTGCCCGCTCCAGCCGGGAATTCCCGCAGGGTGCGCGGGGCTGATCTCAGTGCCCGCTCCAGCCGGGAATTCCCGCAGGGTGCTCAGTTTGCGCGGCCGAAGCGCCTCTGGCTGCGGGCTGGAAGCGGAGCGCGGCCGCGGGGGATCCGCAGGGATCCTCACCCACCCCAGATCCTCACCCACCCCAGATCCTCACCCACCCCAGATCCTCACCCACCCCAGATCCTCACCCACTCGATGCCCTCACCCACCCCAGGTCCTCGCCCCCGAGTGAAGTTTTTATTCCAGATAAACCGGGGGGAGCTGGGGGGAAGGGGGATGGATGAAAGGGGGCCCCCGCGTCAGCTCAACTTTTGTCATGTATCACTTTTCCTCTTGAAAGGTGTTATAACAGCAATTCAATTACAATAAATAGTGTACATCATCCTCACAGCTGGAAAATTCTGTAACTAACTGTGACCAAACGTTGTAAAGGAATATAGCTTAACCAGTATTACTTTTTCTTTTTCTTTTTTTTTTTCTTTTTTTTTTTTCCTTTTTTTTTTTTTTTTTTTTTTTTTTTTTTGTTGCTGACCACAGGTTAATTAATTTCAAGGAGCTTAGTATATCTAAACAGAAACACACTGTGATGCTGGCAAGACATCATAAAATATAAAACGTGGAATTAGGGAGATCATGTGAAATCTCCACAGCAGCAGCGTTTGGCGCCTGGGAATAATTCTGGCCGTGCCTCCCCTCCTTTCCCGGTGCCCCAAACGCACGGGAGGCACCGAGCGCTCTGCAAACAGCTCGGGGCACGGCTGGCACCCTCAGTGGGACACAATGGGACACCCACCCGCGGCTGGGGCTGTGTGTGCCACCCGCCGGCACCTCCAGCGTGTCCGCGAAGGGGACACACTCGGGGCATTCTATACATTACAGGCCGTACCTATAGATTCTGCTTAAACACTCGCTGCCAGCCCGGGATTAACCCCGTGCAGGATGCAATGAGGTTTTCACCTCAAGGCTGCGAGGTGCTCATAGGAACAGGGGTGCGAGAAAAACCCCAAATCCCCCCTCAGTGTGAAAAACCCGGGGGAAAACCCGAGCGCAGCTCCCCTTTCCACTCTCGGCACAACCCGCTGCCACCTCCCGCCGCAATCCTGGGGAGATTTCAGGAGGATTTCATTGATTTGGGGGTGTACGGAAAGGTGCTGCGTGCCGTGGGAGGTGTTTGCAGCCCGACGCGTGGAATTGGGGTGGTTTCACCTCCGAGCTGGGAACACGCGTGGAGGGGGAGCAAGGGATGCCCCCGGAGCGGAGCCGGGATGGGGCAAGGGGAGGCACATCCAGCACCCAGATCCGGCTGGGATTGATCCCTCTGGGATGTCCTGCGTGGCCGTGGGGCAGCGGGAGGGGAGGATGGGTGATGGAGGCGGGGCGGGATGAATATGGGATGGGGCGTCCCGGTTTGGGGAATTCAAGCCAACACACCTCCCGGAGTTATTGAGACAGAATGAGAGGCAGGTGGGTTTCCCTGAGGAAAGGAGACAGGATGGGGCCCGTCCGCCAGCTCCTGCCCCGATTTAGGGACTGTTTCACCAAATCATCAGGAGAGCTCCCATTATTTTCCACGTTTCTTAGCGAGCTGTTGGCCACGCTTCAAAACAAAAAGAAAAGCAGGGGGAAAAAAACTTTAAAAAAGAGAAAAAATAACCCCCTCAAAATCCACTCTCCGTTTGTGAAAACTTTATTGGGTGGAAAAAAAAAAAAAAAAAAAAAAAAAAAAAAAAAAAAAAAAAGAAGTCATTCCATGGATCGTCCTGTTTTTCTTTAGAAAGGGAGAAAACACAAAATCGCCGCTTCCAAATTGCAATCGGCAGCGCAGAACAAAGGTCCGAACCCCCGCGTTTTGCAGTTGTCAGGACAATCTTGTCCATCTCTGGGGTGAAAGGAATACAAATTCCCCCCTCCTCTCCCTCAGCCCGCGGGAGGGGGCATCGCCGCTCCAGCCCTGCGCCCACCGCCCGCCCCGCAAGCCGCCTCCTTAATATTTCAGTTTTCCTCCTCTTCCCAAGTAAAACTTTGAGAGTTAAACCCCTGCCCCACGTCCTTGCCCGGAACGGCAACGATTTCCTCCTGCCAAGTTCGTTTGCTGCTTTTCCTCCCCTCCCTCCCCTCTGACCAGGTACGAGCTCCCCGCAGCGGGACGGGACCTTGCCAGAGATTAAAAAATATCCACGAGATGCGAGCGCAAACGTGCTGGTTTACAGGGCAGCTCCGTGGCAAAGTTAGGACTTTCGTAATCTTTTTCGGCTTTCTTTTTTTTCCCCTCCGAGAATTAAATTTGTTCAGCTGAAAGCGGGGGAATTCGGCAGAAGCTGGAATTTATGTTGCACATGTGGAAAATTCTAGGATTTTTTTTTTTCCTCAAGTAGGGAAATGTTTCTTAAAAATTGGCTTATTTCTGTTTCTCCGCACTCCCCGTAGAACGTTTTTAATCGTGCTTCTTTCTAACTGTGTTTCTCCGATTTTCTGTCTTTATTCCCCCATTTCTAAAGTTGCGCCCGAAAGTCTGGATTGCAAACACGTCACCATCCAGGTACAGGCACAAAAACCCCGAATCCTCCTCATTCTGGTTCATCTTTTCAGGGAGAAAAAACAAAAGCTCCCCCCCAAAAGATATTTCTAATAATCCTTTGAAACAACCTATTTCTGTGTGTTCGAATTATTTTATTTTAATTTCTTTAGCCTTGTTTATTATCTTCAAAAAAATTGCTTCCACTACCGCTTAGGTTTATTTTTGTGACATAACTCTGAAATATTCCCAGCAGAGCAAAATACACCCCAAACGCATCCCTCCAAAGTTTTTTTGTTTTATTTTTCTTCACACCCTCAAGTTCGTTTTCAATTTTTCCTCTTAAAGTTCTCGTCCTTCATTTAGAAAAAGTGGGGTCCACGAAAAATGAGGGGGTTATTTGTTAATTAACTGGCTGCTTCAGATGGCAAGGGGAAAAAAAGGGGAAAAAAAAGAAGAATGTTTTGTTCATTATTGAGATGTCATTTGCCAGAGTTACCACTGTCACATTTGGGGAGGAGCGGGGGAACGGGAAACTTTGGCGGTTTCACACACAGACTTTCTTATCACAACTTTAACAACGTAAATATCCTCATTTTAGGCATTTTGCAGAGGTTATTTTCTGCTTCCCAGCATGGCAAGGGTGGTTATGTTTTATTTCTGAAAAGATTGTGAAACTTCAGTTACTCAGTGAAGTCCGAATCCTTTTTCATCCTTTCCAAGGACAAAAAAAAAATTCATCTTTCTTGTAAATATGTTTTTCTTAATAAAGAAAAAAAAATTATATGTGTATATATATATATATAAATGGTAAATGGTCAATTACCAAAAGCACATTTTCGCTGCTTCCCTGTCCTCTCTTTACCTGAAGCAGCACACACGGCACCACAGAAATTGATTTTAAAATATCAACCCCACAAAAATCCATGCAGGATGAGCAGTACCGGGCACTTTTCGCTAATTCTTAGGACCTGTCTTGCAGAGCACCCAGGAATTAAATGCAAACTGGGAAACTTTGGGGCGGTTCGAGGTGCCAAGCACTCGCCTCGGAGCTAATTAGGACAGAGCATCCCGGCAAGGTCCGGTTTCCCAGCCCAGCTCGTTTCCTTTGGAAAGTTACCCGCAGCATTTCTTTTAGAAACCACAATAATTAGACCTGAGCTAACTACTCTTCCTCCTGGTCAACAAATCAATGGCAATTAATTTGAAATAGCTGAGATGATAAAACACTTCCTATTGCACCTGACCTTGCCAAAAGAGCTATAAATAGAATATACTGAATATATGTTTTAACTCAATTCCCGTTGCTTTAATCCTTCTTTTGCTGTTCTTCGGCTCACAGGACGCTTCTAAATTTTCTATTTCCTTCCGTTTTTATAACTTATTTTTTCAGACTTTAAACATACTTTATTAGAACGATTTAATATTTTTAATAAAACAATAACGGTAGGAGATGTTTGTAGCAAAAATCACCTAGTTACATTAAGTTCGAGTAAAAAAAATATATCTCGTGGAAGAATATAGGGTGAGTGATACAGTATTAACACGGATACCCATGTAGCCAGTATTTTATCACTTGTGCACACTGTTTCAGAGGACCTGGATTGATCTAAAATTGAAATTGTAGAGAAGAGGAAGGTGATGGGGTGGGAGGACTGCAAAGGGAAGAGATCAGAAACGTTTAGGTGTGGAATATTAATTATGAAACACGCAACTCTCTTCACTTTTCTTTGCTCGGTAAGAAAGCCTCGTCTTCCCCCGCTCCCCCTCTTGCTCCTTCTCCCTCTCTTTTATTGGAAAGAGGATCCTAAATTCCTTTTGACTGATAGGAAGTTACAAGACAAGATGCTATTTTCCCTTTCTTTTCTGACAACTCTGTCATCCCCGGGATCATAGTCATGTCAGAGTGTCTGTCTGGGAGAAGAAGAAGAAGAAGGAAAAAAAAAAAAAATCAGTGGAGCCTGTGGCCATCTTTGCATCAAAATTTTCCAGACCTCTATTTTTGATTGTGATCCCGCTGATCTGAGTTTGAAATGCGAACACAGCAAAGCCCCTAAGCCTTCAATCGTGTGAAATTTTCAAAAGATCTCTAGAAGCAATCTCAGGCTGTCTGACCCCTGACAGGCGGAGATCTCTTTATACCTCTCTCTGCCAGCACTTCATTTGTTGGAATATCTTTCAGATTTGCACCTCCAGATGACAACCTGAGTGTTTATTATGTGTATGAATCTGAAATCTTCGCTGCAGTACAAAGGAGACGTCTTAAACATCATGTTTAATTTCAGATCATAATTACCTGCTCCTCTTTTGCTTCTAATTATCTATTCCTCCTTCCTCTCTGTGGCATGTTGATATTTTGTTGATTCTCCCTTTTAATCAGCCTTTCTTGCTTACTTTTTTTTTTTTTCCATTTTTTTTTTAGTATTACTTTAGTCCACGGGGGAATTAAACATGTCACAGTGGACACACACATCATGCCTATGTGGAGAGATAAAATTCCAGCCATGACTGCTCGCTCCCTATGGCTCTCTGCATACATGGATGTGCTCTGGAGAAATAATAACTATTCCTGCCATTATAATCCAGGTTGTTAGTATGCTTCATCTCCCATCAGTTTAAATTGGCAGCAGTGTTTATGTTTTGTCCCGTGACGTAGCAGCAATGTCATTTGATAGCAACCAAAGCAGCCGGAGCCCTTTAGCGTCCCTCCTTTCAGGAAAGCAGGAAGGGAGGGGGCAAGGAGGAATGGGGAAAATACAAATAATGTATTAAACAAAACACCCCCAAACACCTCTAACTTTCCCCCTTTTCTTTAAGGGGAGGTTTGTCTCTTTCCTGCCCTCCTGTTCACCTGTTTTAAGAAACCCTCTGTTGTCCAGGCTCTTTGGAGAGGGAGATGGAGCTGGTGGTGCCGATCCTGGTTATTCTTATTACATTTTACATTGCTGGCATTAAAATCTCAGGTGGAACAGCCGTCCATGGAAAGCATGGTGGGTGCCATCCCGAGTGCCCAGCTCGCTGTCACAGGCTGGCTAAGGCAGAACCCCGCCTTGCTCCACAGCTAAAAAAGGGGGAATCAATGATTCCTGTGGCATGGAAAAGCCCGCAGAGGTGGGAGGCTGTGCGGGATCCCCGGCGTCCCCGGCGACCTCCCATCTCTTCCAAGGTGCTTAGGAGTTGAAGATATTTTTTTTTTTTCCCTCCCTCTGGGGATTTCACATCATTTGTCCCTACCCCGATGCTGTGGACCTGTGGTGTTGCTCTGCTGAACTTATGAAAATATCTCCTCCTTGGTTGAGTTTGCCCCGAAAACGCTTTGCCTATGTGTTCGGCTGTTTCTGTGTTTATCCATTTTTCCCATAAAACTTGTATTAAAACAAAATGTTACTTTTCTTTCTCTCAGGAGCTGTGTATAGAGACCCTCCCTTTTTGAAATAGACCGCAGGGACTGTCATTAGATCAGATGGCAAGCCTTTATAGAAAGTGTTTTGCATAATTACATACCAAAGCCAGAATAGTCACCCTCACATTTTATGGGTCACAAACCATCAACAATTGGCACATTATTGTCCAAGAAACCCAGTCCATTCACTGATAGAGAAAACTAGACTGCCTAATCTAGAACTGAAGAAGATTGAAATTTCTTCTAACAAGAACCCAGAGAAGATTATTTTCAAACTGACAACGTGTTTACATATAGTTATAAAGTTCAGAGGACCGGTGGGGAGAGAGAAAGGGTATAAACCACTAAACATGATTAAGAATCGCACAGTGGCCTAATATAGATGGTTCATCAAAAAGGAACAGACTGAAAGCTCCCCCCCAACCCCGCCCGCCCCCCCCGCCAGCCCCTCTCCTTTTCAGATCTGTTCCCTTTTCTACCGTTGTGATTCAGTAATTAAGATATTCTTATTTGGACAGACAGCTCCTCTGGTAACTGAATAATATTAGTTCCCTTTGATGTCAAACTTTTGACAGTTATCACACTAGCATTGGGCAATTTAGCACAAATGCCCTCTTTTTTTTTTTTTTTTTTTTTTTTAAGGGGGGAAAAAAAAAAAGTCTTTGAAGAAAAGTAATAAGTGTGATCGCTATCAGCAAATGATGTAAATCTCAGTGGACAGGCATCCCTGGGTATAAATTACATTTTGTTGTATATAATGAAGCGAGTTTTGTTTTTACCTCATTCCCTTATCAACGTCCAAAATTAAGGCAATAATCCCACTTCCTTCACACCGATTCACCGCAGTCCCTCTTCCCCCGCCCCCCCCCCCCCCCCTCCATGATTATTTTCTTTTTTTCTTTCACAGGAAAATTGGACGGGTTTCCAAGCCCTCCCTCCCTGCCCCGCTTCCCACCCACCCAGCGCAGCGCGGAGCCACCGGCGCTGCCGAGCGGGGCAGCGGCCCCGGCCCGGCTGCGGCTCCACCTGAGCCCCTCCGGCCTCGCCCTGGAGCCCCTCCTTGTGCCACGGGCAAAAAAAAACACCCGGCAACCCAACAACCCAAACCCCGCAACCCAACAACACAAACCCCGCAGCCCTTCGCTTGTGGTGGATGGCATTGGCAGGGTGGAATTGTAGTAGTAGTAGTAGTAATAATAATAATAATAATAATAATAATAATAATAATAATAATAATAATAATAATAATAGTTTTAAAGTGAGTCCCCGAGCTGGATTTTGCGAGCCCAGCTGGTTGGGAATAGAACCAGTTCCTACGAGGAGTGGTGAAATGAGGGGGGGGTGTGGATTGCAAACATTGCAAGATCCAGCTCGGGACTTTGGGAGGAGGGGGTCTCCTGAGGGCTGTTCGCCTCTCCCCAGCATCCCCTGTCCCCGGGCAGGAGCTTCTCAGTGCAGCTTTAGGGATGAGCCCCCCACTTGCCCCCCGGGTACCGAGTGGAGATGGGGCGCAGAGATGGATTTATTCTGATTTATTCTGCTTTTTCCATCATAACTTTGGTGGAGGGGGGCGGGGATGGGGGGGGGGATGAATCCAGCTCTCGCCAGGTTTGCCTTATCGCGAGATCTGGGCAATTAAAATAACATTAAATGGAAATTGAAAGAAATATTATGAACCCACTCTTTAGTTCTTAGTGGAGGCGCACGGAGGGAGGTGTAGGGCTGGAGGAGGGCGCAGCTCCCTGGCTGCAGTGTCCTCGCTAATCCCGCGGTCAGCCGGGACAGCTGGGGTGGAAGTGGCGCGTCCCCGTGCGCCGCCAAGCTCCATCCATCCTCCCCATCCATCCATCCATCCATCCATCCATCCATCCATCCATCCATCCATCCATCCATCCATCCATCCATCCATCCATCCATCCATCCACCCTCCCACGGCTCCGCGGGCACGGGCAGCGCCCCGAGCCGCCCCGCGGGGCCCGAGCAGCGCCCCCGGTCCCTCCCCAGCGCTCAGCCCGGCCCGGGGGTGCCGCCCGTGGGCTCCTCCCGGCGCGGCCCCGGCCGGCCCTCCCTTCCCTCCCCGCCTAATTAGCGGCCGTGGGGAGCGCCCTGATTAATTTAAATGCTTTTTGTAACACTGTACGGGTGAGAGCCGTGTCTGCGGCCGCCGACGGGTTATATTATTTTCGGGCTCGGGTTTCGGTGGCCCGGGAAGGGGGGAAGCGCGGCGGGATCGCCGAGGATGCGTTTGTGCTTCCCGGGCGATAACGCCGCTCGCCCCCAGGGAAGCGGCCGGGCTTTTCTGGACGCTTCGCTCCAAAAGGCTATCCTCGTGTTGTGTAACATTTTCCGAGGATTTTCATTACACGTTCGAGCCAAAGGTAACACAATCAGAGAGGGGAAAGTTTCTTTCCGTGGCCTTTTTCCCGATGCCGGCACCCCGGCGCTGGTCGGGCCGGGCGCTCGCCCGCCCGAGGCGAGGCCAGCTCGGGGCTGTGGCCCGAGGGCTGTGACACGAACTGGGCCCAGCTCGCCCCACAGACTCCTACCGTAAACATAAATCTTCGCCTGCCGCTTTCTCCGCATCCTCCGTGCGAATAAACCTCGGGGAAAGCTCCCTGGAGCTCCTGGGAATTCCACGCAGGGTGTGGGGCGAGGGGAGCGCGTCCCCCCAGTGCGGCGGGGCTGTGGGACAGGCAGGGGACACTGAGCCCCGCACGGGCCGGGGTCGGCACCCATGGACCCCCCTGGCAAGCGCGGATCCGTTCCCGCCCCACCCCGCGCTCCCCGCAGCTGCTGCTTCAAACTGGGGGCACTGGGAGTCACTGGGGCAACCTGCGCTTGCAACAGGTATAGAAGGCATTTTCCCTCCTCCCGAGCTCTTCTCTAAACAGAGAGGCTATTTTTTTCTCCGAGAGAAAGAGGTCCCTGCGGAGGATCTGTTGTTTTTCTTAGGGAAATAAAAAAAAAAAAATTTAAAAAAAGAAAAAAAAGAAGAAAAATGTATCTGGTTCTCCATATTTTTCAAGGATAAAGACTTGAGAAGTGCAATGTAAGAGACAGCTTCGGCTTCGGAGAGAGTGTAGTCAGACAAGGAACTTCAAATAAAGTCCTTGAGCGGCGAAAGAGAAAGTGCGGAAACTTTCCCAAAGGTCACCTTTAAAGCAGCAGAGAAACTTCTCTCTCAACTTCTCTGCTCTGACATTTCTCGGGGGGGGGGGGGAAGGTGAGGGCGCCAAGACTCGCCTAAAATCGATAACACTTTGTAGAAAGAAGCCCGGGTAACATCTCAGACACCCCCCCAGCCCCAATTCCCAGCCCGTGGCCCGCGTTTGTGGCCGCCGCTCCCGCGCTCCGCCCGCGGCCGCGCTCGGGTGTGCGCGGAGCTCCGCGCTGGGGCGCGCACCTCTGCCCCTCGCCACCTCTGCCCCTCGCCACCCCGGGGGGAAAAAACAACCCAGGGCTAGAAAAAAAAAATATAAAAATCCAGGACCGTTAACAGTGCTGGGAAAGGATGAGCAGCGCTTTGATTTATATTGTGCTCGGGAAAGAAAAAAGGGGGGGGAAAAGGCGATTAAAAAATCCATCCCGGCCCTGAATCCCAAGCGGAGTTCTCGTGGTTTGTTTTTCTGTTTATAGCTTGTTTAAAAACCGTTTTGCGGACTAAAAAAAAAAGGAAAAGTTTATCAACCCCCGGGCGGTATTCGTATTTCCCAAGGGCAGAGGCGAAGCCTCCGCACCCCGTCCCGGGGCTGCGGCCCCGAGCGAGGTTTGGGAAGGGCGCAAGGAGAGCTGCGGGAGCAAACCCAGCACATAAACCAGTCATTGATTCATTTCCGATCATCCCTTAGAAAGGAATTCCTTCTTTTTCAATTCCTTCCTTTTTCAGTATTTTTCGGGTTACACGCGAGGCCGGGAAGGGACGGGAGGAACGGGCGATATCCCCATCACGCTTGCACTTGTTTCACCCACGAAAATTATGTTTTTCTCCCCGAAAAGAATCTACTTTTTCCTCTCCTGTTATTCCTCCCGATTTTCTTTTTTTTCATTTATTTCCCTTTTTATTTTTTCTTCCACGCTGCGCCTACAAGCTTGCAGGTAGTAAAGGAATCAGGTAAAAGGGAGGAAATGGCCCATATTTATTTTGAAAACCTTCCTGGTGGAGGTACACGGGTCAGTTTGGCCTTATATACCGGTAACGCGGCAAGACTTTTGCTTGAAAGGCCTCTAAAAACGACAAGGGAAAAAAAAAGAAAAAGGAAAAAAAAAAAGGAGAAAATAGCTGATTCCTCCCTTTCCCAGCTGGATGTTGGGGATCGTTTAAATACCCCTTTTTGCCTTCGAGGGTCCGTAATAAAAGCGGTGACAATGACACTGGTTTCCGCACCAGGAGGAATGTTTCGCATGTTTCGCTGCTTTAACATTGTTATTTTTGGCGGCGGGTGAGGCTCGGGGAAGGCGGCAGCACCCAACGCCGCTGCGCTCCCGCAGCTCCTACTGCGACACTGTATTAACTCCTAGTTAAGCCAGCAAATAATATTGTTCATTCATCTTTTTCAAAGTTGATTTATAGCAATCGACAGGTTAAAGCGTCATCTGACTTCATTACTTTTAAAAGCTGTCTATTTCAGAACTGTCACTTTTCATCACTTAAACCGAATAAACGGTTGAAGAAATGAATTGAGAGAGACTTGGAGATCGTGTTTATAATTCTTTGTCTCGACGTTAACATTCCTAATGACCTGACCTGCATGGGGAAACCTGCGTGCCTAACGCGGAGATTAAAAACAATAATAAAAAGAAAATCAACATCAACCCACCAGCCTCCAAAAGTTACAGGGAAGGCGAAAAGTGGGGACAGAGGAAGAGCAGCACCGAGATGCTGCACTCACAGGGAGGAAGCGTCATGTATGATCACACATGTGCCCACGCACGGGGATGTGGAAGTTAGCACTGGGTTAGCCGTAAATAATTCTCTTGTGTCCGTTTCTTCCTCACACTCCTGTCGAAGCTGTTTAATATATGGGGGGAGCGTGAGGGGGGAATAATAATAGTAATCATCATCATATTCTAAAAACCATTAAAGGAAAGGTATCTCGGATCCTTTTAGCTCACGGAGTAATTTTCATACACTATTAAGACATTTCTTTAAAAGCGATCATCTCTCAGAAGGTTGCAGGTATTGTAGGGAAAGGATAGACCCATAAAGGATTTTTTTTTCCCCGCGCTTTTTAGAGACCTTAAAAGAGTAAACAAAAAGATCTAAATCAGAGAAATGCACTCCTCAATGACAGCACGCGTCAAAGCTCTCAGGAGTTTCCCTGGCCACAGAAGAACTGGCGGCTCTGTGCTTGCTCCCCATGCTGGGAATTCACCTTTGTGGGAGTTCTCCTCCCCGCGCGGCCAGGTTCCCGCAGCGTGTTTGGCTCTATAAAACTATTGCCAATAACCTGCGTTCATTAATAAACCCGCGCCAGAGCCGCTTCCAGGGGGGCAGAGCGGGGCCACAGGGGGAATTATTTTAAACAAAGCAGACAGGTTGCTCCCTACCTTTGCTCTCTCTTAACGCCTGAGCGCTGAAATAACACTGACCACCCTAAAAGTGCGGCAGAGGTGCCGGCAGAACCTGACTCCGCTCCGCGGCCGCGCAGGAAGCGGGATGCCCGCAGGGAGAGCGCGGGCGCGGAAGGTGTGCGCTCCAGAGGGGAGAGGGGAATCGGGGAAGGTCAGAGCTGCCACCGGGAGGGTTGGATTTTGATAAAAACACGTACGATGGGTTAGGAGGGTGTATTTTTCGGAGGGGTGACCCCGCTGCGCGCCCGCTGCGCGCCCGCGTCCCCCCGCGCCGCCGCCCGCCGCGCTCCCCAGCGCCACCTCGCTGCGCTGGGCGCAACTGCAGCCGCGCAGCGACCGCGCACCTGCGGGGCCGCGCACGGGGGCGCGGAGCGAGGGGACAGCACCAGGGGACAGCACCCAGGGGACAGCACCCAGGGACAGAGCCAGGGGACAGCACTCGCGCAGCTCCTGCAGCCAAATCTCAAAAAGAACAGAAAGGCTTTTCTCGCTTCCTCTGCAATTTTTAAATGTCTTTTTTGCCCTCCTGCGCGGTGGTGCCTGACCTCGCCAGGGAGACTGAGCTCGGGACTGTCCTGGAGCGCAAAATGCTGTGATAAGACTGGGCATTCGAGTAAAAAGAGCAGAATTGAAGGAGTTCTCTCTGCCCGCTATGGCAGCAATTTCTGCACCAAACCCCCCCCCCAAAAAACCAAAACCCTCACATTAACTACTATCAACTACTTTCTTTAAATCAAAATGATACTCAGAAGGCAGAGTAATTTTCTTATGGAGCACGTACCACTGCTATTTCTCAAGATAATTTAACATTTTTTTAATCTGTTTGTTTTCCCCAGGAAAAAAAAATAAATTAAATGGTAAAACTCCCCAAACACCAGCATTAGCGCTGATATAGTTCGAAATTCCCACGTCGCTTAAGGGAATAATCATAATAATAATGGAATAGGAAGCAGTGAATAATGCAATGTAAAGAAGATGATGAAAACGTAAAGTCTCGAAATACTTCCAGCACTTGGAGGACTCGTTTGGGAAATTATTAAAAAGAAAAAGAAAAGAAAAAAAAAAAAAAGAAGAGGAAGGCCCCTGCAGGCTCACAATAGGGACAGTGTCACATGCGCGTTTCAAAGCACCCCGCGGATCTCTCCTCGCAGGCAGGTGCTGAGCGGGAAGGAGGATTTGGGGGGATCCTTTTCGGTTCTTCTGAGAAGGGAGCAGCGGCAGGGGCAGGGAGGAAAGGCAAGACCTCAATTCCCAAGGTTTTGGTGGCTTTGGGTGACAACGGAGGGCAGAGATTCCCCCGGGTCCTCTTCGCCCTCCCGTTCGCACAGAACTCCTGCCCAGCAGCACACACGGCAGTTGTTTAGCATGAAACGTGCTATTAAGTATTGATCAAGAGCATCCACATGTTATTCCGAGAATGTAAAGAGCTATTAAGAGCCATTTGACTTTAGCAGAAAGTAGCGAATATTAGTTAATGAGTAATGGAGAAAATAGAGAGGTGCGGGGCGGCGGGCCCCCGGCCGGCCCCAGCACAATTGGATTCTTTCAAAGAAAGCAGAAAAGAAGAGGAAAAATCGCTCTATTTTTTAATTCCAGCGAGAATTTCAACGGGGAACAATATAACCCAACAGCTGCGACAGGTGGAAGAGAGATAATTGAGCAAAGGCTGCTTTTGACAATTAATATTGCGGGGAGATAATGTCCCCGGTCGGGGTTTGTTAAGAGCCCGGGCATGCGAGCAGGCAGTGCGGGGGATGCAGCAACACCCAGAAATTATGAAAAACACTCAGAATTAGGGTAAAGGGGAAAAAAACCCCAACAAAACAGGAGGGTGAAAAGACAGGGAAGAAATTCCCCCTGTCCAGTGCGGACAGTGGATCCCTCAGGCTGAGAAGTTTTCCGTCCTAACACCACCTTGTTTGTTTGTTTGTTTTTTGTTGGTTTGGGTTTTTTGTTTTGTTTTGTTTTTATTTTTGGGGGGTTTTTTTGGGGTTTGTTTTTTTTTCTTTTTTTCTTTTTTGTTTGTTTGTTTAGAAAAGAGTGTTCCAGGTAGACAACTTAATGCCCGGAGTCTTTTTTTTTTTTAAATGCTTTTATTGTTATTGCACTTCCTACCACAAGATGCAGAGCAAGTCAGCGGAGTTTGTATTACAACTATGTCATAATGTTTCACTGATGCAAAACATGTAGCCAGAGGGGGTTGCTAATGATTCCTGGATTAGAGAGAGGGAGAGCGAGAAGTGAGAAAAAGAAAACCTGGTTTCTTTTTTTCTTTTTTTTGTTTTTTCCTTTTTTTTTTTTTTCCTCTCTCCTTAAGCTACGTAAAACCTGCCCATTAATAACCAGCCCTTGCGACACCTCAGTATCTCGCACAGACACGCGGACCTGCCACGAGCCTTTTAAACACCGCAAACGTTTTGCATATTCCACCTATTAATTATGTTCGCAGCCTATTAATTTCAGGGGGTTCTTTTCAAGAGGAGACAACTTCCAACTCTCCATCCGTGTGGGGGGCGGGATGCTCCGAGGGCTGGGGATTTCCGCTCGGGGTGAGGAGCGCTCCAAAGTCACCCTACCAGCGCCCCTCAAAAGCTCTCCCCTCCGCCCAGGGTGTGCCAAATCTCTGTCCCGGCTGTTCGGGAGCGGACCGGCTCCTCTCGGGGTGTTCGGGGCGCCCGGGGGGATGAGGAGAGGGGTGGGAAGGGGAGATGCCGGCATTGAGGAGCGCCCTGCCGAGATGCCACCCGGCGCTGCGGGGCTGTGCTCGCCCTCCTCCCGTGCTGGGCTCCAGGCCCGGTGGCGGAGGCTGTCCCGGGCAGGGTGGGGGGTTTGGGGGAGGATGCGAGCAGAGCAGAGCTCTCCTGCACGGTGGGCAGGGACAGCTGGGGTTCGGCCGCCCGGGGCAGGGGCTGCGGCACCCGTTCCGGCCTCATGGTGCCTGCTCCCCGCAGCCTCTCCAGCAAGGCTGCAGCTGGAAAGGAATTTCCCTATGCGACAAGATAGTTTTCTTTTTAATTTCTGTCCTTCCTTTTTTTTTTTTTTTTTTTTTTTTTAATTTTTAATTTTTTATTTATTTTTCTCCTGAACCTCTGAAACCTGTGCAGGGAACGACGGGCAGCAGGGAAGTGCCCAGACAGCCCAGGACCCTGGCGAGGGGACCGCTGCCACCACCGCTGCCCCGGCCACCTCGGGCTGGAGCCCTCTCCATCCTTCCCGCAGGCTCGGGGGCGATGCTGGCCGCCCTCCTACCCCTCCTTCCCCCAGGGGCAGCCCCTCTGGTGTGTCCCTCTGCCCGGAGTGACACCTGGCCCTGTCCCACCGCTGTCCCCTCGGCCCAGCTTGGCATCACCCCTGCAGCGAGGCTGCATCAGAGACCTGCGGGGCCAGGTGGGACCAAAGAGCCCCAGACCTGCAGCATCCTCGGGAAAAGGCAGAGGCGAGGAGAGGGCTCGGGTCATGGTTACAGCCCCTGAGATCTGCCGGGCAGGCGTGAGCTTTGCCCCTAAACCCCGCCTGAGCGGGTAGCTGCCAGCGCTGGAGGCCGACCCCGACCCCAGGGCTGCCACCAGCCCCGGGCACCCCGCGGCAGGAGCTGTCCGGCCCTTTTATCTCCGCCTTTGGCTCAGAAGAGATGAAAAATAAAAAGTTTCAAATGTGACCTACTTCCATCTCCCCCTCCCCCTTTCCCTTCAGATATTCACGTCATCTATTAAGGGAGGGTGGGGAGGGGGGGAGAAGGGAGAAGCTAAATTTACGAGGTCTGGTGGGTTCTGGAGTCTGGGTGCTGGGAAACAGGTGTTGGCAGTTCGCTAGAGTGTCAGTCAACTTTTGGAGATGAAGTCATTAGGGAGGTAGTCTCCTCGGAACAATCTGGTGGTTTCAGTCGGAGTTAATTTATACCGAAAAAAAAAAAAAAGAGAGAGAGAGAGAGAGAGAGAGATGGGAAGAAAAAAAAAAAAAAAAAAAAAGGAAAGAAAGGAAAAAATAAAAGAGCCTGTAGAAATACCGAAGGGGACAAACATAACGAGAACAGATTCACACTCCCACAGATTATGCCACTTGGAAGTCACATCCTGAGAAAAATAGCCGGCTCTCGCACAGCGGCGGCGCGGGGCGGGCGGGGGCCGCGCCGGGGCTGGGAGGGCGCAGCCGGGGGCAGAACAGGTCCTGGCCGCTCCCCCGGCATCCCCGCGCCGCCACCGCCTCCGCTCCGGCTCCCGGGGCCACAACTGTCCGGGAGGGACCGGCCAGGGTCACCTTCTGCCCGCGTCCCCCTCCCCACCCTGCGGGCAGCGGGGCCGGGAATCGCCGGTGACCCTGAACTGTCGGCGCTGTCTGTGCAGAGGCCGGCGATCCGCGGGCCGAGACAAAAGGTTCCATGCGCACAAACACCGTCTCTCCCCTCGAGATTAGGCCCGAGCACGGCGCTGCTCGGAGCCGCGGCCGGCGGGCAGGGGGGGCTCGGCGGGGAGAGCCCGGCACAGGCGTGGTGCGGGCTCTGCCTGCCAGGCATCGCGGCATATCATGTGCTTCAAAAGATGGGGGGGGGGAGGCAAGGAATGATGCTCAGATCCCATCGCCCACCCCCCTCTGCAGTTGGGTGACAAATCACCTCCGTTGTATCAACCACTTGTTTCTTTTAGTATCGCGGGGAAAGATTTCATTAATGCTCCTCCAGATCCTCTTTTTCCCCCCGCCCTCCCCTCCCTCCAAATCTATTTTCTTGCTCAGAGTGTGTCTTCTAATCATAATTAAAATCGTCTCATATACATCGGCGTCTCTCGTGTGCATATTGAATTGCAGGTGACTGGGCGGAATGTTATTTCACTCGTGTCTCTCATTTTTACCTTTACACTCACACCAAAACCACAACAACAACAACCACCAAAAGGAGGGGAAGGAAAAAAAAAAGCACAAAAAGCCCCCCAGCCCCCCGGCCGCAGACAAGGTGGGTCGTGAACAGCGATAGAAAGGCGATAGTCACGATCCATGCTTTGCCAGGCAGCACCACGTCCAGCCCCACGGCCAGCCCGCTACTTCACTTAATATAATTAAGATTAAAACTGAAGTGCTGGCGGCGGGAGCGGTGTCGCTGGGTCGCAAGGACAGCAAGGACCTGCTGGCCCGGCTCAGGCAGGCAGGGGTCACTCCTATTTGGCCATTTCCACCTTCTTTCCTACACCCTGCTCTCTAGGTGCATACGCGCGGCGGTGCGCGGAGGTTCCGCTCGGGCACAGGGCAGAAAGCTCACCCAGATGACCTTTTTGCCTTTTTCTCCCCCCTTTTAAAAGCAGAGAAAGATGATCTCTGGGCCGTTATTTACAGCCACGTAATTAAGTCAATATGATGGTTTCGAACCAGAATCCCAGTCCCACTCGCGGCGGAGCGAGAGGGGCTGAAGCCAAGTTTATTGTCTGTCACTTCGAGGCATGGGGGGTTAATTTAAGCGCTATTGGTATTATTTCTCTGCGTCCGAGGCCACAAGCAAAGCACAGACCGCAGTGCTGGGTGTTTATTGCAGGCTATGTGACAGTCTGCATGCAAGGCGAGGAGGGAGTGTGGGAGAGTTCAGGCGAGGGCTGAACCAGCCCCGTAAGCAGGGCAGAAACCCGTGTCTTCTTTTTCTTCCAGGCTTACATGAGGGTTTACCATTCGTTTCTTTTTCTTTACTGATTTTTTTTTTCATTTTTTCCTTTTTTCCTTTTTTTTTTTTTTTTTTTTTTTTTTTTTTTTTACCAAACAGATACGCTCTGCTCATTTAATAATTTCCCGACACCGCATTCAGCCTCTGCACCTTAAAGTCCTTTTAGCGGTAGGTCCACGTTTATACCTCCTCTGGAGCAAGTGCAAAAATACACTTCAGCTCAAGGGCTGGAGAAAATCCTTCTCCGCAAGCAGAAGCTCTGCTGAGCAGCCTGGTGCTGCTGATTATATAGTGCAACTTGAAATGATCTCAGCCGGTGGAATATTAATCAAATCAATCAGGGTTGACAAATGAGAAATATTTGAGGGAAGGTGGTAATTTACAACTTTGTTATTAGTTAAGAATCTCCCGCCTTGTAAGAGTAATTAATAACTCCTGGATGGGAACAATTTGGAGACGGCAAGAAGACAGCGTCTTGAAATAAAACAGGATAAAGAGAGGGGTTGAGAAGTGAACTGCGCCTCCGTGCAAGAGAAATTGCAAATGATTTTTTAAAAGATGTCTACGGGGGCATTATATATATAATCTGTACATTATGTATACACGAGTATAAATATGGAATAATCAGGCGAGCGAGCGAGGGAGACTGGACAGGAGATAAATACTGAAAAAATAAATCAAAACAGTGATTCTCGTGGTCACGTCTCCCGTCCAAAGATTAGATGAAACGCTGGGTTTCAAAGTACTTCAAAGAAATGATCCCCAAAATGCAAAAGTGCAAGGCAGAAACCAAAGGAGTGAGTCCGGAGTGATTTGAGAAATGTATTTTCCCCCCTCCCTCTCGTCCACCCACACTCCCCCTCTCCCATGCCTGATAAATGTGAAGACCCCTTTTCTCCCCAACTCCCGCTCAGATGGGAAAACTCAATTGTCTGCAATGTTTATAGTGTTAACCCTACTTATCTACAGAACCCTCCCCTCCCCACCCCTCCCTTTTCACTTTCCATAGACACACATTGATTATTAGACTGTATGGACCCCCCTCCTTTTCCACAACCCCACCCTCAACAACTGACCAAAATAATGACTTGTTGGAAAACTATAAATCATTTTCGTGTTTCAATCCCTGAAGACTCTATTTAAGTAAATAGGCTTACTGTGAAACAATGCATAGATCCAAGTCCTTCTCCGGATTGCTTCCAAATGCTGCCATCTCCAAAACTTTTATTTACAAGAGAAGAAGAGGAAGAAGAAGGAGGGGAAGGTTACAAAAAAAAAAAAAAAAAAAAAAAAAAAGTAACAAAAAAAAAAAACAACCCAAACTTTGGCAAACTTTATCTCTTCTTTATTATAAGCTTCAGCCTCGCCTTGGTAAGCCCCAGCCTGTTCTACAAAAGGTGGCTAGAGATTGAGATTTATTGGTTTCCAAATGAAAAGATTCATTCGATATAAGAGGTTAACTCAAAGTTCCTTAAACCGTGACTAGCATTGGCAAGGAGCTTTGCCTAGTCAGCACAAAGGCAGTTCAAAGAAACCTTTAAAAATACACACAGATATACATACACACAAACACACTCTCACACTTTAGCCTCAACTGCAATTTTCTTTTCATTTTTGTTTCTTTCTGCCATTACAAAGCCCTGAGCCCCTTTGTAGGTAGCTGGAGGTTTTTTGTTTTTTGTTGTTTTTTTTTTTTTTTCTCCAAGCTGAACTTTGCCATTTTGGTGTTGACCAACCCCCTTTTCTTTTGCAACCAGTGAATGAAAAGACTCGATGAAGAAAAAAAAAAAAAAAAAAAAAAAAAAAGAAAGAAGAAAAGATTAAGAAGTAAACGGGGTGAACAAAAAAAAAAAAAAAAGAAAGAAAAAAAAAAAAGAAAAATCCTTCTAATTTATAGCGAGCAGAACAACGTTTAAAAAATAATACAACCCCAAAGAAAACCCCAAATCCGTACAAAGAGGGGGGGTCAGGCGAGGTGACACGGGAGAGAAAAGCAGCCCCGCGCTGCTCGGGGGCGCTCGGAGCGGGGCTGCGCGGGTTTGGGGCGCGCATGTCCGTCTGTCCGGCCGCGCGTCCGTGTGCGCGCCCCGAGCCGCACACAGCGGCCGCGGGGCTGGAGGGCTCCGTCCTGCGTGTGGAGCCTGAGCCATGGAAATGGTAATGAGGGAAAATTAACCCGGCCGTTTGTTACATTGCAGAGAGATCAATGCCTGACCCGGGGCTGAGGGATAGCTTACTGCTGCAGCAAAGATATGAGATAATCGCTCTGAAACACGCTGGTGGCGGGGGACAAACGGGCACCCATTTGAATATCAGTAGTAATAATAATAATAATAATAATAATAATAATAATAATAATAATAATAATAATAATAATAATAATAATGATAATAATATAAGCAGCGTTAAGGTCTGGCCAGAGCGTGCGGGGAGCTGCAGGGGGAAGGTGCTGGGGCTGTCCCGGGGGACCCTGCGGAGCCCGAGCCCGGCTCGCCCCGAGCCCCGGCCCCGCCGCATCCCCGCAGCGCATCCGAACGGGAGCGCGGACGGAACCTCGGCTCGCGGGGATGTTAGAGCGGGGACAGGCTGACCTTTTGGGGATTTAATGGTTTTATTTCAGTGAGACCTCGAAATAAAACATGAGAAGATGAAGGGGTTGGACAAATTCAGCTGGAGGAGAGAGACTGAGCTGCTGTCTAAAAAGCAGCCAGCGGAGGCTAATGAGACCTTTGGGGTAGGAAAAGTGTACTTTTTTTTTTTTTTTTTTTTTTTTTCCCTTTAGTAAGACATCAGTAAACCCACAAAACTGAAAATAGTGACAGTGCAAAATGAATCATCCTCCTATAAAGGGACTAGGAAACACAAAACACGAGCGGGGAGGGGGTGTCTATCAGGCGTGGAACATAATAAAAATAATTTTTTTTAAAGGCAGCTGAGGAAGGTGGCAGGGTTCTTCCCATGTTTCAGAAGACAATATGGGCAGTGTGATGTGCTCTGACCTGCCTCCTATTGTACAAGTTCGCCATTGGCTTCAGCGAGGGAAAGATCGAGTTTTATCTGAATAAAGTCCAGCAAAGTTTGCTGGATGGCAGCCCTGCCTCTCACTGCTCCTTTGAGCCTCACGCAGTGTCAGTGCAAAAACTAGCCTGGATGTCAATGTCTCATTTAAGGCTTTATCCTCAAGATATTTTGCATATGTTTCTGTCAGAGTTTATTATTATTAATGTTGTTGTTATTATTTACTTTAGTGAGCTTAAAAAAAAATAAGCTTCTTTTTAAGGGTAAGCGAAACCGTCTGCGGAGAGGATGAAATTTGAGGTCACTGTCCAGCAAATTTCCAGGGGTCGTTCACAAATAACGAAGCAGGAGTTTAGGGCAGAAACTTGTTGGCTGAGATTAGATTCTTCAGGAAGGAAAACCTGCGAGTGGAATCCATTACATCTGCAGCGGGGGCACCACTTTCTTGTCCAGAAAAATAAACCTTGCAAAGAATAGGAACGGACAGTGATCTCCAAGGAAAGCGCTGGGATGGTTTGGGATGATTTGGGAGGATTTGGGATGCCCGGGGCTGAGCCCCAGCCGCTGCGGCCCCAAAGGCAGCAGCCCCGCTCCCACCGCCAAGCGCAGGCAGCAGAATTGTGGAAATGTGGTCTGAAAAAGGCTCTGGGGCAAGGAAAAAAAAAAAATATTGGAGAAGGATGGAAAATCGCGCTTAAGATGACAAAACAGTTTGTGATCAAGGGAAGAGAGCGGCTGGTGGAGCCGCTTTTAAAATTCGGATTATCTTTAAACCTGGGAATTAAGAGGGGCTGAATGTGGCTTCGCCTGCGGGGCGGGAGTTTGTGGGTAGAGAAGAATAAAGTTTTAACCCCAGTACCTGGCCAATAGGAATAATCACGGGAATGGTTAAAAAGCCGCTGGGAACTATCAAACGGAAAAACAAACAAATAAACAAAAACAAATGGCGAAACTTCCCGGAAAGCTCGAAAGGGCACGAAAAGAGGGGATTGGGCGGGGGAGGGGGGTGGAAAAAAGGGAGAGAAAAATGATTCTGTGATGCCTGAATATTCCGAGAGGAATGAATGAAAAATGAGAAATCGGAGAAGGGATTCTGCGCAGCTATATGGCAGGGACTTAAAAATTACATCTGGAGCAGAGCTGTCCTTGGCAAGTCGTTCTTGTTCTTTGATATCATATATATATATATATATATATATATACATTTATAAACGTATTAGCAACAAGTATTCAAGGATCTAAACTAATTGATTCTGAAGTTTCTTGGAATTTGTCCAAAGAGCAATATAGTTTTAATTGTACATTGCTTAAAACTCCATTTCTCGAACAGTGTGAAACAAGTCATAAAAGTCATAAAGCGTATCACGGTTTTTTTTCCCGCACATAAATACTCGTCCAGCACCCTCAATCTTCTCTTGATACTCATAAGAGGTGCGAAAATAATTTCGAAGGCATGTAACTACACCATTACAGAAACCTGGAAATTGGTAATCCATTTAAACTGATTTAGAAGGCGCTTCTGATTTTAAGTTTTAGTGGGAAAAGAAAAAAAAAATAGGATTGAGACACCTTCCCAACTATTTCTACTTACCCACGAGCAAGAAAGGTTTTGAAATCTAATTTTAAACCTGAGCACTAATGTTCCAGTTGGGCTAATGAGGTAGAACTGGGTTACTGTGCAAAGTATTGGGGTGGAGATAAAAAGGCCTGTAAAGTTTATATACATTTCTGTTTTGCTCATCCCGCCCTTGGAAACACAGCCAGCAGCATCCCCAGCTAATCAGCCAGAACCAACCTCAGCGAGCGAACTTTTGTTTTTCAATTAACGACACTATATTTTCAGCATTAGAGGCCATGGCTATAAATATCTGACTATTTCTCTTAAAGAAAGAAAGAAAAAAAAAATTACGACAGAAGACTGACTGCCCCCTCTCCCTCCCCCCCCCCTTTCCCTGCACACCCACACTTTTCGTGTCTAAAATTAGCAGGGAAAACTATGCACTGGAGAGAAAGTGCGATGTAGCTAAAGGCAGGGAGGCTTCATTAGTTCCTGCAAAGGCTTGGGCTGGAGCTGGGGCCGGAGCGCCAGCCATCAAAGGGAGCCAACTGCATCTTTGCAGATCGTTCTGGCGCTTCAGAGAGCGATTCAGGCTGGAAATCTGTAAAATCCACGCAAACCTTTCTCCTCTCGCTACTAGGCACCCTTTGACACAGTTGTATTGAAGTTGGGGCTGGAAGGTCCTTGGAGGTCTCCGAGTGTGACAGTACTTAGAATAGCGGGTAGATGGCACAATTTTCTAACATTTAGAGAGAAGAACCCACGCTGGGAGCAATAAGTCCATTTAAAAGCCCTTTATTTAAAAGGAACAAAGATAACTGACAAACAAAGTACAGAGACATCTCAATGAAATTTCTGGAGAAGAATAAAGAACTCTCTGCAAAGGAAAACACAAGTTCTCGCGTTTATTTATTGTTGTTTTAAGTACAATACCGAAATTAAATTAAATTAAAACGTAGATGTATCTAACAAGCTCCCAGAACTGAGGATGTTTAAATCAGGAGATCCAGGATGGTAAGATACGAGCAGCTATTTGAAAGGAAGGAAATTCAGAAAATAGGGGTAATGTTTCAGAGTGAATACAGCTCTCACATGCCCGTTGTTTAAAGGGCTCCATCACATCAGCACATGCAATTTTTTTTTTTTCCAAGGCGAATCGGAGAAAGATGTGGTCAAGGGTGTGTGTGCGTGGGGGGGGAGGGGGGGAAATAAAACCAGGGAAGAAGGGGGAGGGGGGAGAAATCTGAGGTTGGGAGCTACTTTCTAGGAAAGGGAAATAATCTTAAGGGCGCTCTGTGGCTGCATTTCAGTAATTTTTTTTTTTTTTTTTTTTTTGACAGTGCTTGAATCCAACAATGAATGGCGCTTCTTTCTGAGTTCATTCCTTTTATACGCGTGCAGGGTGTTGGGTAGGGTTCAAAGCAAAGGCTGAGAAAAAGGAGAGAGAAATTTCAGCAGAGGTAGGCAGCATCTCTGCGAGGTGCTGTGGCTCCTGAGAGCCGCTCGCAAGCATTTATGGAGCGACACGCAGATAATTCAGGGACAATTCCCCCCCCTTTTATTATTCATCCTGGTCTTCGAAACTCGACGGGTTTTGGTACCGAACACGCGTATGTTCGATATTTTGGGGCTGAAGGAAAAAAAAAAATTACGTGAGAGTAGGGGGGAGAAGGGAGAGGGTGATGCCGAGAAATTAGGCATTGATCCGGGTTTGATCGAGTCTGGGAGCTTCCACCAGCAATAAGCAGGCAAACACTCCCAAAACAGAGACAAACACACGCTCTCAGCTCCACTGATTATGTTAAAAAGGAGGGAAATAAAAGGAGGACGGGTGAAAAAAGGAAAAAAAGAGAAAAAGAGAAGGAAAAAAAAAAAAGGCAATAAGCTGTATGTTCCCTCGAATCTGTGGTGCTGTAAAGAAATCAGTTTCCGTATAAATGATTGTATTTGGGTGGGTGCTTTTCCGACTTATTTGTTGAGTAAATCTCTCTCACCGCGCTGAAGGCGAATCCCTGTTGATAAATCCATCATTACCGTTTGGATACAGGGAGACAGCAGCGCCACTAAATTTATCTTACATTTGTAGCGCTTTAATAGACATTTATTAAATGCTTTCAGAGAGAGACATGGGGCGCCTGATTACATCCTAGTTATAGACAGAACATAAAGACACACGTTAACAGCAATTTACAAGAAGGAGGGGGGAAAAAAAAGAATAAAGAAAAGAAAACAAAAGAAAAGGCAAAGTTTGGGAGCGAAGCTGCTGGGAAGCAGGCAGCGTGCTCCTCTCCGTATGGCCGCTAAATGCCAGCTTTTTTCTCCTGCATTTCTGGGAATATTAATCGTGGCCTAGAGATGTGTGTGCATGTCTCCATACAGAGTACGAGCCACGCACTCGCACCCGCAGATGCGCGCGTATGGATCAAACAAGGCGACGCAGATTTCTGTTCCATTCCCCAACACACAGGAATACAGGAGAGCATTTACAATGGATTCATCACCCTCTTCCACACTCGCCCTCCACCCCCTTACCCCTCTTACACCCCCTCCCAGCACACACACCACCCCCCCGCCAGCTTTTAACTCTAATTTCAATCTTCTTCAACTGGAGAATCTCCAGGGACCTGGGCAAACTTGTGTAAAATAGTTAAACCAAGCGTGTTTCAAAGAGGATTGCTGAGTTCCTCTTCCTGCCCTAATAAACCGAAAGGCCCAGTTCAAAGAAAACACGCTGGAATCAAAATTCAAAATATCTCACGACTCGCACGGATGGAACAGGCTGCGAGCGATGGATACGGCTTCGTGCGTTGGTGGTCATGTAGTGACAAACGTTTCGCCCCCTTTTTATTTTATTTTATTTTTTTTTGCGTATGGAAACCCTTCCTTTGGGCTTTTTCTCCCTTTCTTAAATATGCATGTATATTAAAAACCTTTCTATTTGCTTTCAAACCCTTTTCTTCCAGCGTCTCTCAGGTACATGTTTAAAGCCAGCTCTCGCTTTTATGAAGTTAACCCGCTCCTGCAGAGGTCTGATCAAATTCGGGTTCACGCCGCTCACTGCCCTCCGCTCCACAGCGCGCCCGCACCGCGGAGCCTCTGCCTTCAGGACCAAGGCTTTAGACGCGAATTCATGTATTTATCTTGTTTTCGGGCGTCTCGCAAGGCTCGCCTCCGCGTTACCTTCCCACCACCCGAGTCACTGCAAGGGCAGCATCGCCCGGATAACACATGGAGCTCGGAGCTTCTCCTGCTCTAACACCGCGTGGGTCGCCTTTCACCGGGGACAGGGACACACGCACACACGCACAGACACATCCGCACCAGCGCAGAGCTGGTCCCTGCACCTCCAGGAAAATAAATAAATAAATGAGCGCCGCGCGAAACCTTCCCTCCACCTCTGCCCTTCTGCGAGAACACTTCTTCTATCTAAAAGTTTCCGAAAGAAAATAAATACAAGTGACACACTGGTCTGGGAAAGCTCATTAGTTCGTTGTCCAAGTCTAATAAAAGAACAGAAGTGCAAATTATAGAGTTCAGCTTCAACACACGCTCTGTCAACTAAAATCAACCGAGTGCAGCCTTGATTCAAATAGCTGCGAAGTTGGTCCGCAATTCAAAACCACCTTCCCCCTCCTCCCTTCCCCTTCCCACCTCCACCTTCCGCCCTGCCGCAGGGACATTTGGTTGGAAAAATATTGTTCCAAGGAAGGTAATGATAAAGCTTAACATTAGGAAGAGGAGTGCGCAAACTCATTTCCCCATCGGTAATCCCAATAAAAGGAGCGTGGTGCTTCGCTGGGAAGGGCTGGGACGGGGGCTGCGTGTGTGTGTGGATCAGGGAGGGGGAGGAGGGACAGGACTCCTGAAATAACATCTTCTTTCCAGCAAGGTAGAAGAAGAAACGGCCCCTTTGTTTTGATAATTAGCTAAGCCCAAACTAGGAAAGCAGATGTGTTTGCTTAGCTAATCATAAGACAAGTTTCTTTCAAAGAACTTCATTGAGCGTGGCAATTCCGAAGGAAGGAGAAGGATTTCATTTTCCTCTCTCCCTTGCCTCCCACCCCCCTCTATTTTTATTATTATGGGGTGGGGTTTTTTTTTTCCCCCTCCTATACTTCTAATATGATAGAAACGCTTCCGATTACCTAGGTGGGAAGAAAGCAAACCCTCTTCATCATAGCACCGGGCTCGCCCCCGGAGCAGCGCAGCCACCTCGGGCTCTCCCTGCTGCACGTTACAGCCAGATCTGTTGACATTTTACGTGGGGGGGGGGGATGGGTAGAGAGAGGGGAGGAAAAAAAGAGAAGTGGGAAAAATAAAGTTTTAATGACATGTATGACATATGAAATTAGGCAGTTTTACAATTGGGTTTGAATGCGATGCTAACTGATTACAACTGTGTTATCAAAAGGGTGATAAGATTTATAACTTCGCGAGCACAAGCCTCTCCTCTTAATGACAATAGATGTTCAATAGCTGAAATCTGGTTTCTATTTCCCAAGAAGAGACGCTGTGTGTCTCCGTTGCCCCTTTATTACCGCAGGATTCAAGATCCTCTCTAAACCAGCTCGGCACTTGGAAATCCACAGGCCAGGAATACCTTTATGGTCCCTATTAACTACTGTGTTATTTACACTTTCGCTGGTGCTTCTCACTCAATACTCCTATCGCATACGAGGGGATAAGACAGCCTCTCTCCTTGCCTTTCGCTGCCTGTTTTGGGTTTATATTTTGCATTTCTTTGCTTTACAAAAGAGGGGGAGAAAAAGGGGAGAAGGGGGAAATGAAAAAGAAACAACCCCACAGCTCTGTCCCTTACACCCTTCTCCTCCCCAGCTCCCTAAACCAACACATTAAGCAAACTTTAAAAACTGGGTTCCTATTACAAAGCAGCGCCCAGGACTAACTGCTTTAAAATTACTGCATAATTAGATTTAGTTGAATTTCACCATTAATTAGGCAGCCGCACTGCGGGGAGCCTTTGAAATCTGAGAAAATGGGAAAAATCATCTGAAGCACGTTTTTTAAACCCAACTTCAATAAATCCTGACAAGGCCTGCATTTCTCCGTGTATCTCTTTCCATTCTACAAAGCAAAGCGAAGCGAGCGCGATCCCCAGGACCCACTAAAGTTTTAATTAAAAAAAAAAAAAAAAAAAAAAAAAAAAAAAAAGAAGAAGAAGAAGAAGAAAAAAAAGAAGAAGAGGAGAAGGAAATAAAAATAAAACCCATCTCCATTCCCACATCCCGCTCGTTATCAGCGGCGGTTACGGAGCGCCTCGAAACATCCTTGCCTTTTCCTCGCTATCCCTATCGCTTTCTCCCCCCTTTTTTATTATTTTTTCCCCTTTCGGGCCCATCCCGAGGACGCCGCGCTCTCGCTGCGGGCGCAGACCCCGCTATCCCGCCCGGGGTCGGCGTGACCCCGCCGCTCCGCGCCGCGCTCGCACGGGGGAGATGCTTCCACAGGTCATTGACACGCGGGCGGGATGCGGGCGGCGGGGGAAGCGCGGCCGCTCCCGGCGGCTCGGGGCGCTGCGCGGGGCGCGGAGCGGGGCCGCGGGGCCCCCCCGGCTGCGCGGGGCGAGCGCCCGGCCCGGGGCCGCCATGTTGGCTCCGCTCCGCCGCCCACCGCGCACTTTCCCACGCGTCGCCCCCGCGGCCGCGCAGCCCCCCGCTCCTCCTCCGAACCTCCGAAAAAACCTCCAAAAAAATAAATTAAAAAAACCAAAAAAAAAAAAACCAAAAAAAAAAAAACCACCTCCCACCGGGCCGGCGCCGCGCACGGAGATACGCGCGGTTGCCACACGCGCTCACGCACAGACACACGCACGGACAGACACACGGACACGCTCACACGCGCGGGCTGGCACCGCCCGCCCGGCGCCTCCTCCGGCCCCAGCCCCCGCTTTTGTCTGAACTTGGGGAGCCGCCTCCTCCCGCGCCCCCTCCGCGCCCCGCGGGGCCGCCGCCCCCCCGGCGGGGCCGGGCCGGTTCGGGAGAGCGGCGGCGGGGAGGGCAGAGCGCAGGGAGGAGGAGGAGGAAGGGGAAGGGGGGGTGAAGAAGACCTTTCCCGAGCTGTGGGTTGCACCGCGGGCGGCTCCGCAGCTCTCGCTGTCGTTCCGGGTCGCCTTTGGGTCTTTCCCCGCCAGTCCCGGTGGCAGGAATGGCGGGGGGGAAGGTGGGAAGGAATAGAGCGAGCTGAGATCAGATTAAAGCAGAAAATATAATAAAAGGGAGGGTTGGGAAGTGGGGGAACCGCAAGGAAAAAAAATAAATTAGACACTTAGAGGGAAAGAGTCGCCATGTTTAACAGCTTTTTTTTTTTTTTTTTTCCTTTTCTTAAAAAAAAAAAAAAAAAAAAGGATCTCCTCAATTCAACATAGAACAAGCTTCTCCATCCCAACCCTCCTCTTTTGTCCAATTCAATCTTTGGATAGATCTTTTGTTCTAACTCAGCATGAAAAGAAAAACTTTCTTTAAATGCTATAAACTTAAAACTAACTGAAGTCCCTAAACAAATCCTCCTCTGAGCATTCCAAACATATATACACGGGGCTTGTGTGTGTGCGTGCGTGTGTGTGTGTGTGTGTGTGTGTGTGTTTTTATTTAACCCTGGTGCATTTTCTGTTTACTATTATTCTCTGTGAACCAAAGCTCGCTGCAAGAAACTTATAAATACAGAGATAGCTTACAGGCTTTAAAACATAAAAAGCAGAGAATGTTTTGGATTTGAAAATCATAAATTATAATTTAATGCCAATAACAATTTACAACAAATGGTTGTTTACAATAAACTAACACAAAACAAACAAGTCAAGATCCTGTGTTCTTAGTAAGCATAAAAACTTCACACACACACACTCACATGGATAGCACTTGCAATAGAAAAAGCTAAATCTAGAGGTCAGCAATTCCCCTGCAATAATAGTATATTTATATATTTATATATATTTATATATTTATAGAAAAGGAGCCATGATTCAGATGTAAAACTCTGCTCAAATTCACAGTCATACGCCCCTCAGCCCCCAGTACAGATGTGTCTAACTGGAACACACTAAAGATCAGGGTTTAATCGACTTTACAGAATGATCTCTCTCCCTCCCTCTCTCTCTTTTTGTGAAACCACAACATGGTGTAGTTACGTGTGGTAAAAAGGGAGAGGGGGAAGCCTCAGACAAGAACAAAATTGCAAGCTTTCACATACAAAGCATCTGCTATAGACCAAGGGGAGGGCGGGCGGGGGGAGAGAGAAAGAAAAGAGAGGAAAAAAAAAAAAAATAAATGACACGCACACACACGAAATAAAATATCAACCCATTGCAAAAACCACATCATCTTGCCTTCCTTCATGTTTGGGTTGGGTTATTTGGTGGGGTTTTTTTTTTCCAACTGCCCATGGTGTGTCCGGGGCTGTGCCACCCGCCCAGGCAGGTCCCTGGGAGCTGCAGGAGAGGGCCCTGTGCCTCCACACACAGGGCACATCCAGGGACGCCCACGCCCGCCTGTGTGCCAGCATACACACAGACACCGAGCCCATATGGAAAAGAGAGAGATGACCTGTGGTCATGCTTTCACAGTCTAAAGGTTAAAAAAATTAAAAAATAATAATAATAATTAAAAAAAAAAAAAAAATGAAATCCACTTGAGAGTATATATACATTAAAAACCGACTCCTCAGTGCTAGAAGCTAAAGCCACTCCATTTGAAGACCTCTCAATGACAACGATAGATGGCAACTACGGAGTATTATAAAAAATCACACATACTTAAAGAAAACTCATTGCAAACAACTGACCTATATTTACAATACTGCTATTACCTTGCTTGAATGATCTTGTGCGCGTATGTCAGACATTTACAAAAGATTTTTCGCCCCATTCTGATCATAAAATAGATACTGATCTCCAGATTTCTAATACTTTTTCACAACAATACCTTTCCTACGCAGGCACTTAAGTGTGACAAAAATAAGGGCCTTTTTTTTTTTTTTTTTCCAGAAAATCCATTTTTAATTAACAGGAGGATTAGATGAATGGGGGTTGATGGTTTACCATTTCAGCATAGTACTTCCTAAAACCATAGATAAACCACGAACTTAAGTCCTCCACCCCCATCCCGGAATTAAACAGGTAAATACACTACAATACATCTGCTACAAACTTACTGTGACAAGTAAACAAATCAATCGCCTATGGACTTAAATGACTGCAAACTATAGAGAAGTAATGTGGTTTCTGAAAGACATTTATGACAGCCAAACAAGTTTCAGATATCAAATAATATTTTAATTTCTGAATACTTTCAATTTTCCTTGGAATATAACACACAAAGACTCGACCAAACAGTTCAGTTATTATAACTTTTACAGTATACAGAAATGTTGCACTTAAAAAAAAAAAAAAACCTTCAGTTTTTTTAAACACAAAACTGTAAACTCTAAGATACTGAATCAATCACGTTATCTATAAGTGCCAACAGTGTTATTTTGTCATGCTGATTTCAATGGTATTTTTTAAAAAGGGAAAATATCAACAATTATTATAATACAAAGGGCTTGCAAATATACAAACAGATAGAGGAGTTTAATAACAATTCATGATGAACTATGTGGAACCCAATTCAAATTACAAAAGTTCACTTTGCTCGTTTGCTTGTTTGTTTTTTCTTTTTTTTTCCTTTTAAATCAAAACCGTAGTGTGTCTTGGACACAAAATCCTTCTACCTATAATAAATCCCCACAGTTCATTTTCTGTCCGAAATATCAAAAAAACCTAGATTTGGGGGGAGTTATATGACACGTGTGGTTCATTCGGGTCTATATAATTATAGCTCTCTCAGCTTCAAGCTAGATTTTGGGTCACCACCTTAAGTGCGCTTCCATCATTGTGTTGTTGAGGGTTTTTTTTTTTTTTCTCTTTTCCTTTCTTCCTATGATACTTTCGTGGACTCAGTTTTAATTCTTTCAGAACATATATTTTAAGGATACACAGTTTATTTTTTTTTTTTAAAGAAGCCAAGGTTATATCAAAAATTATTATAGAACCACAGAATAAACTGGTTTGAAACCAGAAAAATACAAAAAAGAACAGCTATAGGTACATAGACACATAGGACAATTAATAATTTGGAAAAAAAAAGACTTACTTTCTTCCGTTCTGCTAATTTTCTCCAAATTTCCTTTAAATGCACTTTAAGCGAGATTTTTTAAAAAGTTTACCCCAAAAAAAAGAAAAAAAAAGAAGAAAAAAGAAAAAAAGAAAAAGCCCACCATCGTTTCTTTTCTTCTTCTTTCTTTTTTTCTTTCCCTCTTTTTTATTTTTTACAAAAAAAATGATAAGTAGCAAGTTTTTTTCTGAACGACACGGGAGTTTTTAATGCATTCTGTAAAAGTTCATTTGACAGTCTCTTTTTTTAATTCACAGTCCATTAATTTTTTCCTGTCTTCTCTTAGCAAACTTGAAACATCCTTTTACATCCTTTCTTAGCAGAAGGAAATTTAAGAAACAACCAGAACCCAAATGTCATCTGCTTTCCTTTCACTCACATCTCCCTTCTCAATTTTGAATTTTTATTTATTTTTTTTTTTTTTAATTTTTGTCTCGGTGTTGTTGTTTTGTTTTTGTTTTGTTTTTTTCCTTTTATTTTCTCTCTCTCTCTCTCTCTCTCTCTTGGATGTTTTATTGAATGGACATGTAAGGCCAGTTAAAACTGCTGCCAGACAGTAACATATCCCTGATTAGGGTTTCTATGGGGGTTTTACCTACCAAACGGACGAAAAACAATTGCTCTATGACAGAAGAGGAGACAGTGCGAAGGGAGGGGAGACGTAGTAATAGCTTCCCGAATCGTGTTGGCTGGTTGGGATACTGGCTCCTAACATACTCTTCCAAAGCACACTGTGACTTCTCCTGTAAACTTTCAACATGGGCTACATCAGAGAGACCACAGGCATCTAGAAGAAAGTGTATTAAAAAAAAAAAAAAAAAAAAAAAAAAAAAAGAAAAAAAGAAAGAAAAGATTAAAAAAAAAAAAAAAAGAAAGCAATCATCAGATTAAAAAGGTTTTGGCGGTTTGTGTGGTTTTTTTTTTTTAATTTTTTAATTTGATTTTTTTTTTCTCCTCCAAATGTCTAGGTTTAAGAGTAGATGGTGCGCCATCACCTCGCCCCCCAGAGTTTAAGTGGGTTTCACCAAAAGGGACAATCTCTCTGTGCATGTGTGTATGTGTGTGTGTCTGCATTTCTCTCTCTTCTAGAGGGTCTCCTTTAGGACAGAGCACAGCTCCCAGGGTCGAGATTTCTAATGGCACGACAGACCTGAGGGGTGGCAAGGAGGTGCTGGCCAAGCCTAATTCCATATCCCTGTGGTTTTTGGGGGAAAGGCTGGGGGGGCGGGGAAGCCTCGAGTCAAAAAGGGGGAAAGGGAGCCACTATTTCTCCACACCCCCCCCTTCTTGGAAAATAATTGGGGGGAGCCTAACCCTGTGATGAGAAGGACTACTACTCACAGTGATAGAAATCATAATAATAATAAAAAACTGGCCCAGCCAAAGATAATGGCGCCCCGGATCCAGCAACAGATTCTCCCCCAAAGAAGACAACGCGTTTTTCTTCAGTCTTTGAAACTGATTTAAGTGGCCCTTTAAAACTGATCTTGTCAGTTTAGCCTATTCAGAGGCAGCCATGCAAACTGTGATCTCTCTGTTCATTTGAGCTGTTTCTTTTCCCCCCTCTTTTCTTTTCTCTTTCTTTCTTCCCCCCCCTCCACTCCCCCCTCTTTTTTTTTTTCCTCTTCTTCTTCTTTTTAAACCTAAAGGCCCTTACAAGAAGAAAACTCCCTGATAGGGTCTGGACATTTTTTTTCTTTTTTTTTTTTTCTTTTTTTTTTTTTTTTTTTTTTTTCCCTGATACGCTAAAATACAATAAGTTCCCTTTAAATCAGAGACGTCTGTGCTGAAAGAGCACAGGTTGTGACCTGACCTCCCTGTGGCTTTCCTAGGCACAGGGCTAACACATGCATATTCTGCGAGTCATTAGAACCCAGATTTTTCCCCCCTCCCTCTTAAAAGAGGCTGCAGCAAACATTATATGCATCTATGTGCGTCTGCTTTACATCAGGGAGGGTTATTGGGGTGCTGCAGAAGCTGCAAGCATCACCCTATATTTTTTTGCATGCGGCTGTCTTCCCCAGAATCAGATAACAAGAAACGTTTATCTAGTTGGGAGGCAATTTACACGCCAGGCCTCCCATTTTGAAAATAGTCATAAATTAAACAGTTACGACAGGATCGGACGATTGTTTTCTCAGAAGGCTAAAAAAAAAAAAAAAAAAAAAAAAAAAAAAGTAAAAAAAAAAAAAGTGATTTGGGAGAAAAGGCAGGATTGGAAATAAACTCCTTGGTGTGGGTGTGAGCTGGGCAGGGGCTGGGGAGGGATGTGAGCGTGTGTGGGATCCTCGCTGAGCGGCTGAGCGAGGGAGAGGAAAATGCATCCTAGAAAAACGATAGAAAAATAAAATAAGCACCCCACGGACACCCCTTCCCACTCGGGATCCCTGTCTCCCTGTGGCTAGATGCGCCCTGCTCATTGATCACCTCAGGATTTAACACCAGTAATTGGGGGGGGAGGAAAAAAAAAAGGAGAAGTTTTTTATGTGTAAAGCAATAATATATAAAAGGAAGTTTAGGTCACGACCCAGAACCTGGACAAAGTCCAGAAAATGACTTCGTTCCCCAGACCCCCTTTAACACAACAAGGAACGGATTGTGAGCCCTTCTTTTCCCACATAAACTACATTTTTTTCCTGTTTCCTGATATCAGGCTTTAAAAAACTCTGATGAGTAATTATTTTGCAGGTCCTGCTTCCATTCATATGTTTATCGCGTGGCCACTTTCCCAAGCGTCCGAATGAGTTACAGGCGAAATATATGTATTTTTAAATTTAATCCCCAAACTTCCAGGGCTCCAGCACACTGGGTTGCCGGTGCAGCCTCAAAGTTAGTGATCTGAGATAACGTATTGCACAAATTAGCAAGCAGATTTTTTTTTTTTTTTCCCCTCAGAAGAAAAAAAAAAAAAAAAATTTAGCCTCCAGAGTTAATATCAGGATTATTACTCACCCAGGTTAAACTCTAGTGCAAGCTAATTAGATTTCACAACGCACTCAATTATTGCTTTATAACTCATGCACTATTTCTAGGCAGCAAAAGTTGACACATATTTCCCCCCCCTCCCCTCTTTGATTATCTAAGAAACACCTCGAGGTCTTTTCCTCGGGAGAGTCATGCTTGTGCCACCCCGGAATTACACTGCGGAGCGGCAGCTTCAGCCTCCTCTTACTTTTCCATACTATCCCTGTCTACTTATGGTAATGATCTTTTCGCACCCGCTACTCGCTTTGGACTATGCAGTTCCTGCTGGGTACAAATGCAAACTTTTCCCCTTAGCTTAAATGACACAGAACTGCTCACTGCCACATTCTGTTTAAATCAGAGACAGCTCTTTGCAAAGTTGATTTATTTTATTTTATGAGATGGCAGGGAACATATTTTAAACTCAGATTTGCGCATTTAACTTTTTTTTTTTTTTTAATTCAATTTTTAATCCTGCAGGGCTTTTTTCCCTTCCTGGCTGCCCATAAAATGATCCTCTTTTTAAAGTGGTTTCACTGATAGGACGACTTGTATTTAACAACATCAAACAGATTTTGCTGCTGTTCGGATGCGTGTCATTAAATGCAACAACCCAGAGCTATACTGTTAAATAAAATATTATTTTCAATGGGAAGAGCGCAGTCTCTCGTGGCGAATGGGTGCCTCTTCCCAGGCCCCTTCTTTCCCAGTCCCCAGCATTATTCAGCTAGGCTTGGGGTGTATTTTGGCTGCCTGCTTTTTTCTTTAAAAAAAAATTAAAATGAATGGGGTGTGTGTATTTTATTTTTATTTTATTTTTTTCTCTGATTTGCACTCCCTAGAAGATGGGATGCTCAGATCCGAGGCCCTGCAGGGCAGAGCACAGGGCACCGCTTCCTAAAAGGAAAAGAGACCGCGCTGGCTCTCGGGGGGCAGGGAGCGGGCATGGGGTGCAGGCAATAACACTTTGCAAGAGCAAACACTTCTCAAGGGGGGCCCGGGGAAGGAGGAGAGGAAAAAGAAAAAAAAAAAAAAAAAACCCAACAAAAAAAAAAGGAGCAAAGAAATGCCGCCTACCTGAGGTGAAGAGGACTATGGCCTTTAAACAGCTATATTCTGCAGAGTCGACATGCAATGCTTTCAGTTTTTCTACTTGCTCTTGGAAGATTCGTATGTGGTCCATAAAGGCGACCACTCGGTCAGCAGACATTGGCGAAGCGTGGAGGCCAGCAGCTGCCAGGAGCGGAGCTACGTGGAGGGGCATGGAGCACTGGGCAGCGTTGAGGACAAATAACTCGCTCCAGGTCAGCCTCAGGAGGGCCACCTGGTCTGTGATCTGGAGGTCTGGGAAGAAGGGGATATTCCTGGCCCACTCCACCGCGCTGAAGAGCATCCTAGCTGCCAGTTCACAAATGTTCTCGATGCCCATGATGTTGTTGGGTTGCATGCACTGACTG
Source organism: Melospiza melodia melodia (assembly GCF_035770615.1). Lineage (NCBI taxonomy): Eukaryota > Metazoa > Chordata > Aves > Passeriformes > Passerellidae > Melospiza > Melospiza melodia. The sequence continues at coordinate 16,201,673 of NC_086208.1, read as the reverse complement.
CCAAAGCGGGAGGTGGGGTAGGGCTCTGCTCTCAGAAGAAGGGAGATATATCCGGATAGGTAGGAATGGCAGTTGAGAGGGTCCCCATTTGTCAAGGCGAACTGACCATGAGTTGGCTGTGTGGGTGGCATTCTGCCCCTCTGGACCGCTGCAGTAAATAGAGAAGAAACTACAGCTATTAATATCTGAATTGCGACCATCGGTTCCAATACAGCCTGCTTTGTGTGCTTGTGCGTGCCTGTGTGACCCCGCACCCGGCCAGCTTCGGGGGGAAGCGTGCATTTTCCCCGCCAGAGTTCAGCCCCGGCCCCGCTCTAAGGCTCCGCAGTTCTCGGGTCAAGTCAAGCAACAACAAAAGCTGAGGGACGCTGTGGGCTCGGCCAGGGCTGCTGTGGGAGCCCGGCTCCTCACTTCCCAAAACACACCACAGTCCGGTTATCCCCCCCTCCCCTGCACCGCCACCCCCTCCTTCCAGAGATGCAGGATACGTCTTTGTGTGTTTTTTTCCTCCGTTACACCTAAACCAGCTCGTTGGTTTGAGGCTGGGGGAGCGGGATGGGGAAGGAGGAGGGGAGAAGGAAGAAACACTTCAGTTCGAAATCCCCGGCTCTGGTCCCACACGCGTTTCTCGCCCACTGAATACATTGTTGCTGCTGGTATTATACATCCCCCCCTCTCGTAAAAAAATACCAAAGGAGGCGAAATCACCCCACAACATCCCCGGCAGGTCCCCTGGTGAGGCTGAGGGCATTATCCAAAGGCACCTTCCCCCGCTGCCCATGGAAAGTGGGCCTTTCATTTTGTTAATAAATTTACACGGTGACAGCGAGAGAAAAAGGAGAGAGATAAAGGGCTCAGAGGCAGAGAGACGACAAGAAGGGAGAACGCCTAAAAATGTGCTTGATTTATATTTGTTATCGCCTGTATTCCAAGGTTAGTTACTCTTGCAGAAACACAAAGAGAGGAGCCCGGCGAGTCCCAAGCCCCCTCACCCTTAACCTACATAGCAGCGTCCAGACACAGAGCACGCACTGGAAAACTGCAGGCTCACATTTCCCGTCTAATTTTATATCACAAAGACTCCACTTGCAGAGATCCGAGCACCCCACACTTACTTCTGGACTGCTCCTTACACCCCCCACCCCATCCCTTCTACCCCCTCCTGCCTCTCCCGGAGGAGCAAGAAAATAAGAGGAAGAAGAGAAAAGTGAGGAAATAACAACCAGGAAAGGCAGGCACACGGCAGTGTGTGTATACACACACACTCGTGGAGATATGTGTGTGTGTATATATATTTTTAAAGGAGGAAAAATCCGGCCGGGAATCCACAGTGGAGTGCTGTAGAGCCTCGGTAGGGTGAGTCCCATTGTAATAGTAATTTGAACCGCCTGTGTAAAATTGCAATCTAAGGCAGGGTGCTGGAGGATATATATATATGCGTGTGTGTATGTGTATGTGTGTGTGTGTGTGTGTGCATCTCGGGAGGCTCCGTGTGTGTGTGTACACACACGCACAGACACACACACACACACACAGGGCTGCTCGGGGCACGGGGGCTAAGGCTGAGCATGCAGGAGGAAACACGAAGGAAAAGTAACCACACGTCAGAATCATCATCTCGCTCCTAAGCAGCGTGAAACTAAAAATCCACTTTCAATAAACCTCCATCAGCAAAATCAAAACAAACACAAATCAATTACGAGTGCAGGAGAAAGCATGCGAGAGCCCCTGCCTCCCTGCCCACCCTCCCCAACACCGCTTTCTTTCATTACGAGAAAGTTTCTGGCTGGTTTATTCGAGGGGGGTGGGTGGGGGGGAAGGAAAGGTTCTGGTTGGGTTTGGGGTTTGGAGAGGAAAGTTAAAAATGCTAAGAGCAATTATATATATTATTTAAAAATAATAAAAAAAGGAAAACCAAACAAACCCCAAAACGCAGCGAGTGAAAAAAAAAATTGCAAAACAAATGAAATCCCAATACCTTCCCGTCTCATGCCAACTTTGAGGCATTTTTTGAGGCGGCAGTACTGACACTGATTGCGGTGGTGCTGGTCAATGGGACAGTTCCTGTTGGCACGACAAGTGTAGCTGAGATTCCTCCTTACACTCCGCTTGAAGAAACTCTTGCAACCCTCGCAGGTAAACTGGCCATAATGTTTGCCACTAGACTTGTCCCCACAAACCACACATTCAATGTGCTGCTGCTGCTGCTGCTTGTCTCCTTGGTTCTGCTGGCTCGGCGGGTTGGTCTGAGCTGGCGTACTGGGAGGGCCCCCGGGCCCCGGGGTCTGTGGGGTGTGCGGGGCCCCGGCCGGGGGTCCCTGCACCGGCGGGGCTTGCGAAGGCTGCGTTCCCTGAGCTCCGGGCACATCGTCCTGGGGGTCTCGCCACGCACCGACTACCATTGCCATATCTATTGGACACCGTTGCCAAACTTCCTGTTCCCCCTTTATTTTCAAAGTTTGTTTGCTTTGCTTTTCAGATCAGCTTTGCAGCAGTCTTTTTATTTTTTTGTCCTCCCCTCTCTCTCTCTCTCTCTCTTTTTCCCTCTCTCTCTTTTGTTGTTTTGCCTTTTTTTTTTTTTTTTTTTTTTTTTTTTTTTTTTTTTCAGGAGGGTCGGGGTGGGGGGAATCTCCCGGTACCGGCGAAGGTGCAGAAGCACGGGGCGATGGAGGTGTGTGTGCGGGGGGGCGAGGTGCGAGTCGATTGTCTGGGCTCCAGGAGAGCAAAGTAAAGGGGTGGTGGGGGTGGGGGAGAGAGGGGGAGAGAGAGAGAGAGAGAGGAGAAAAAAAAAAAAATCTCTTCAAAGATCTCCCTCTCTCTCTCTTAGAGCTGATCTGCAGCAGAGTAGTTGAAGGAGGAGAGGCGGGTGTCTGGGGGCCAGGTCCAGGGAAGCTCGCAGTCAGCCATTCAGGAAAGCCATCAAAATAAGAATGAATAAAAGGTTAAAGATTACACACACAGCGGAAAAAAACACGCACAGCGGAGGAGACTCTTCTCGGCGCGGAGAGCGGTCGGTCTCGCCGTAGTTTTTGGAAGTCCAGCTTGCAGCAGCAACATCAACTGCGATCGCTTTGTTTTTGTGGGCTTTTTTTTTTCCTCCTCCTCCTCTTTCCTCCTCTCTCTCTGCTCTGTCTCTCCTCCCTCCTTCGCTCGCTTTAATTCTTCCTCTCCGCCGCTCCGCCCGGCCGCTGCGCTCTTGCTCTCTCTCGCTCCCTCTTTTGGGCTCGGGGGTGTGGGGGGGCTGTTGGCTTTTTTTTTTTCCTCCTCCTCCTCCTCGCTCTCTTTTTTTTTTTTTTTTTGTTTTATAAAAAAATTCTTATGATCGTTACGATTACGATTATTATGAATTATTATTATGATTGTTTATTTGTTCCTCCTCCTCCTCCTCCTCTCCGGCGCCGCCGCTCTGCTCCGCTCTGCCCCGTTCCGCCGGTTCGCCGCTCCCGCCGCGCCGCGTCCCCGCCGCCGCTCCCGCTCCCGCCGCCGCTCGGGTGCCGCTGCCGCCGCTCCCGCCGCCGCCGCTCCCGCCGCCGCTGCCGCCGCCGCCGCCGCGCTGCCTTATGCTGCTTCTGCCGCCTCGCAAGTGGGCTCTCGCCTCCGCGCCGCCGGTGCTCACGGCGCGGGCAGGGGGAGGGGGGCCGCGGGGCGGGGGGGAGGGAAGGAGTCAACTCGCCAGCGCAGCAGCGCCCAGCCAGCCAGGATGATAAAAGAGGGGAGCGGGAGGAGGAGGAGGAGGAGGAGGAGGAGGAGGAGAGGAGGAGGAGGAGGAGGAGGAGGGAGAGGGAGAGAGAGAGAGAGAGAGAGAGAGAGAGAGAGAGAGAGAGAGGGAAGGATCATAACCCAGCGCGCAGCATCGCTCCTCAGCCGGGGAGGGAGGGAGGAGGGGAAAAAAATCACCACGGGGAGAGCGCGCCAGCGCTTCCCCCCCCCCCCCCCCCGCCCCAAAATAAAAAGAAGCAGGGGCTCCCCCCCGCTCCCCTCCCCTGGCGGCGGCGGGGAGGGGCGGCGCGGGGCGGGGCGGGCGGGCGGGCGGTGCGGGCGGCGTGTGGGCCGAGGAGCGGCGAGCGCGCTCCCCGCCGGCCGCTCGCCCCGCTGGCGGGAGAGTGAACTTTGACACGGCTGCTGCAACTCAGCGCGCGTCGCCATGGCGACCGCGCGCCTTATAAGGCAACCGGGCCGGCGCCTGAGTGGCCAGGAGCGCGCGCTCCGCCCCCCGGCCCTCATTGGCCCGCGCCGCCCTTGCGCGGCCCGCCATGGCCGCCGCCGCCGCCCGCGCGGTCCTAGCGCCGCCCGCCGCCCCGCGCCCGCCGCCCCGCGCCCTCACGCCCCGCCGGGGCCAGGGGTGAGGGCGAGCCCGGCGTGCGGAGCGCGGCACCGCCGCCGCCTCACCTGGGGCTGCCCGCCGGGGCACGGCCTCGGGGGTCGGAGGGGGCGGCCGGGTGCAAAGCGGCAAGCAGGCGCTAAACCGAGGTAAAACTCCACGGAATAAAGTAAAGCCGAGCCCCGGCGCTGCCGCCGCCGCCGCTGCGGGGAAGGGGCGGCCGCGGGTTGTCCGAAAGCGCTCGGGGAGCGCGGTGCGGGCTGGAGCCCGCCGGGGGTCTCACAGCAGAGCCCCCCGGCCCCGCTCCGGGCACCTGCGCTCGGCGCGGCCGCCCCGCGTCCCGCCGCCCGCCCGAGCCGAGCCCCGGCCGTCCGCGGAGCCGCGCCGAGCCGGGCCGGGCTGCGCTGAGCCGCGCCGAGCCGAGCGCGCCCGTGCCCCGCGCTCCGGGAGCGGCCGCTCGCACCGCCCGGCCCCGGCGGGGCGCGGGGGCTCCGCCCGAGCGCTCCCGGGTCCCGCTCGCCCCGGAGCGAGGGGAGCGCGGCTCCGCTGCAGCAGCTCCGGAGCCCGGCACGGCGCTCCGCAGAGCGTGACAGCCGAGCCTTCCGCACGGCATCGCCACGGCGTTGCTCGCCTCGACCCCTTTAACTTTATTTCGGGGTTTTGCGGGTTCGGGGGTTTGGTGGCCGCACGTACCCCGACACTGTAACGCGACCTCCGTTCTGTACCACGAGCAGGTAACAGAGCTAAGCACGGGGACGTGTTTATTTGCCGCTGTATGGAGCTACCGGCCAGCGGAGCGGGGACTCGAGTCCGTCTCCCGGTGAAAATGGCCAAAAGACACTCGAACAAGCGAAGGGACGGAGAGATAAAATAGAAAACATGTTAGCACAGACAGATAAATGCCCGGCCGGACCGTTCCTCCTCCGCGAACACACGCGTCTGTGAGCGCTCGCATCCCGGCCGGTCACCAAGCACGGCCGCGGGGACACAGACCTGGGCACAACTCTGTCAGGGATTCATTGCCCCTCACCTCCTCACACACACTTTTTCATGTTGCCACATGCTCACACACTTGTGCCGCAGAAATAAAACGTGTGGCTAAAGCCGCAGGTGCGGAGATGGTTGGAAAGTTGTAAAAAGCACCTCGACTTGAGGGTGTCCTGCCGGGAAACCTGGCGTGTTTCAGACCCCACGGGCGAAGAGGTTTTTGCGACTCAATTTCAAAGACAAGGCTGCAGCGTTCCCATTGATCCTCACGGAGCAAAAAATAACCTTTACCCGAAACAGTGACCAGGAGGGACTGGGAAGACAGAAAGTAGGGAAGGAATCTTTCCAGGTTAAAATGTGGGGAACTGCCTTATGGTTTCCAAACAAGCCAGAGCTGAGGAGGTGACCTTTCGGGGAGGGTAGGAGAAGGTGGGGGTTCAAAATACAGAATAGCCACAGATTGTTGCTGATGTTGGATTTCCTGAGGAAAAAAATAAAAGCCAAAACCCAAAGCACAACCCAACGCCAACCTTTCCTGTCTCGAATCTGACAAAGTAAACAGGATTAATTCACCATATGAAAAAACATAAACGCCGTCCTAACAAATGCAGAAATCACAAGAGAAAGCGGTTTTAACAGGACGCACAATATTAATAGTTTGAACGTATGATCGTAAAAATGAAAAACCATTGATATACGCTTAAAAGCCGCCGTATACGCTGATTGCTCAAGCATTAATGAAGAATGCCCCAGATTAACTATTTGCTCTTCGAGGGATGCAGCGATATAACTATCTATTAGCACCATTAGATGCTTTGCTATTTATTTGAAAACACCCCTGCGAGTGGGTTGAGACAGAGGAGATGAATGTAAAAATGAACTGCAGCTAATTTCGCTAAATAATCCTCGAAACCTGAGCGCTTCGCAAGGAAGGGGGAGATTCTCCACTGTCCTTCTCCGAGGCTTAATGACAATAGAAATGCTCTGGTTTAAAAGTGAGACCGTGTTGGTTTTCCAAATAAACAAACGCATCCCTCCTGCCATTTTACTGCAGATGTAAATTTATTTTAATGAGAGGGAGTGGAAGGATTTATTTTGCTAAAATTGAGTTGGGGATAGAGCCGGTGTAAATCTTTAGGTTTCAAAAAGAGAGGAGGAAGGAGGGGGAAGCTGCTTTCCTGGCAGAAAGCTGCCTAACAGTCCTCTAATTCTTTCTAGATTAAATCGCAATATGAATACAGCATCGAACAAATACCGAGTTTCGCTCTGAACTCAGTGGAAAGCAGTTACGTCTAACAGAATTCAATGAATTCCTCTTCTCCCTCAATGTAGTATGTGTGTGTTTTTCTCTTCCACCACACTGAAGTTCCATGAATAGGGAAAGTGGCTCCTATTGTGTGCCTCTGAACTTCCAAGTCAATGCAATTTTTAACCACTGGCTTGTGGTACTTTGAAAATCACCAGGGGCTGTCAGAGTTGGGTCCTCTGAAAAATTTACAGTGCTAAATCAGAGCATATGCTGTGAGAGAGGAAAAAAAATTGCTTAAGATTGGAGCAAGTACAGTATCTGGCTGCCCCCTAGTGTAAGTCTCTTATCTGCCTAAAATTCAACTTTAAAAGAAAAGGATCTCTTAAAGGGAAACGACTTTTGGCTCACGTATGCATACGAGAATGAAACTTCTGTACATTTTAATCTGATTAATTCCTAAGGATTTAAAATTAATTGGCTTGGGCACTCCTAGACCGGACTATAAGATTTCTGCATCAGGGTTTCTGCGAGAGCTGTGCCGAATAGGTATTTTTAAGGGATAGTGGTAAGGGATTGGGTTGGGGGGGGGGGGGAGATCCTGTTTTGTGATTTTTTTTTTTTTTTAACGAGGATCCGAGCCTCGCTTGCTGTTGTCAGAGCAAAACACTTCTGCCGCTTAAAGTCAGATCTACGTCTTTTGCAATAATACTTAAAAAAAAAAAAAAAAAAAGGATAAATAATTGCCTTAAAGCCTCAGCCGAACTGCCAACCACACCTTCGGATGGTGAGTATATTCCAGCTTCTTTCCATTGTACTTGCTTAGCCAGGGAAGCGACCGGAGGGGGAGAGGGGATCTCGGCGCTTTACCTTCACCACAACCTCTTTTTTTTTTTTTTTTTTTTTTTTTCCTTTTTTTTTTTTTCTTTTTTTTTCTTTTTTCCCCCATCTCCCCCCACCCCAAATAAACGCTGCCAGCTGCACGGAGCGGCGCGATCGCGGGCAGTTTAACAGCTATCACTTTAGTTCAGAGCCCCTGTCCTGCCCTCCCACCCTCCGGAGCAGGTCGGTCCGCGCTCCGCCCGAGCGTTCCCGGCGCCGGGCAGGGCAGCGGGCGCTGCTCCCGGGGAAATGACTCGCAGGCGCTTTGCCTCGGACCTGGAAAGCGGCTCCGGTCCTTGGGTTTGTTCGCTTGTTTGTTTGTTTGCTGCTTTTGCTTTATTTAGCTTAAAGGACGTGCTAAACTGATGGTGCTGCAATTACACATACTTGGGTCTGCCCCCCTCCCCTCTTCCCCTCCTTAGAGCAACCCACGTAACCTTAGAAACGATCGTTTAAGACGCACGTTAGCTAACATTTGCTTTTTTGGATTTTTTGTTTTCCTTAAAAGAGAAACACAAGAATCACAACACATTGCCCGAAAAAAGTGTCAAAGAAGAAGAAAAAAAACTATAAGTAAACATACCAAAACCATATTTGCCTTGTTCAAGGTCCCAAATCGCTTGCATCTTCCTTTTTCTACCTCTCCTTTAGTTTGGCAGGTGAAACAAACAAATAAAAAAAAAATTCAGACCGCTGTTTGCCCCCCAGAAAGATGTGCGTTGGGTAATTAAAGAGAAGTCTCCTTCTTGGTGTTTATCTAAGCGATTGTGCAAACTGATTAAAAAAAAAAAAAAAGAGAGAGAGAGAAAAAAAAAAGTAAAGTTACAGCCTTCAGGGGGGGAAAAAAAGGAAGCAAGGTGAAGGGAATAGATTTCCCACAACCTAAAGGGAAGTGCTTTCGATGTATTATTAGCGATCAGCCTTGGGAGAGAGAGGAAAAAAAAAAAAACACCCTGAACACACTCTAACTTTACACAGACAAGATTTCAGGGGGGGCTTTGTACACAGCTGCTTAGGAATGTGCGCCTTGCCTTTAAGAAAAAATCCCCAAGCCCAAGGTAGGAGATGTCTTTGAGTGATCCTTGTCTCATTTCATTCCTTAGAAGGAAGAGAGTCTCGCTACACCTTGTTTGGAGCTGGAAAGGCGAGACTTAAAAAAATAAAAAAAAAAATTAGGGAAAAAAAAATAAGGGGAAAAATATTCACAACCCACCCTTCCAATTGGGGAGGAAAAAAAAAATAAGAGAGGGAAATCTCCTAAGTTAATGACTGTGGGGGTAGGATGGATGCGACGGATTTCAGCCCCCCCCTCCCCCCCTTACCCACCTCCCCCCTCCCAGGCAGAAAAAAAAAAAAAAAAAAAAAAAAACGAAAAGGAAAAGAAAAAGCCAACCGCAAACAACTACAGGCTGGACTATCAACACATGCACCGAAGGGGAAAAAATATATAGTGTCCTGTGTAGGGTCGGCAGGGAACGCAAGCACACGCTAAAGCAAGTTGGGAAAGAATCCGAGCTAATCAGCAATCTCTTTCTCTCTCTCTCCTTCTCTCCCTCTCCCCCTCTCTCTCTCTCTCTCTCTCTCTCTCACTGCCCCTGAGATCCCAGCTCGAAAGAGGTACTCCACATTTTTTCATTACCAAAAATCCGTTGCAATAATCATTTGTTGCTAATTGAAACCCTTGGAGACATTTTTCCCCACCCCCTTCACAAACATGGCAACTTTTAGTCATGGGAAGCACGTTTAGTTTTATTTTATTTAAATTAAAAAAAAAAAATACGGTTAGGAAAAGGCTGAATCTTTCACCCACGAGAAATATCAGCGAGTCAGCCCCCTTCCCCAGGATGGGAGGGGGGAGTGGGGGGAACGGGACCCCGGTACAGTGAGGGCTTGGGAAAATTTGGAATACATTATACCGCCTTTGGCAGGAGAATACTCTCCAACTAATGGATTCCTGCTCCTTTTTGTGTGTGTGTGTGTATCAGTGTGGGGGGTTTCTGGAAAGAGGGGTGGTGGTCGTGGTGGTGGGGAGCCGAGCTTTTATTTTAAGAAACTGTTAGGGTAGGGAGTGTGTCATACTTGACAAATGGAACAAACGCTCTTCCATTTCTTGCTTGTCCTTGCCTTAAAACAGGAATTAAGTTAACCACAGTGCTGCATGTTAATTGCATGTTTACTGGGCTAATGAAAATTACAAAAGGGTTTTGCCACCTCGATCGGTGATGAAAAAGTATGAAGGCGATTGTCATTGCAGCCTTCGGGGAGGGCCCGGGGGGTGGGGGGGAAGGACCGGCCACGAACAATATTGATCAGAAGAAGGATAAATCTTTTAACTGCTTGTTAATACCATAAATATGGTCTACACAAGTTTCCACTCTTGTTAAGTCTAATCAGTACATGGAAGATGGAGACATAGCCCACTTGAATGAATTTTTATTATTGCCAGAGGGGTACTTGCATCTGTGGGCTCCCTCCCCTCCTCAATTTGAGCACCCCCTCGCCCCCCCTTCCAAAATCCCCCCTTGCAGGGGAGGATCGTGAAGGTGTGCAGAAAGCACAGGAGACAAATCCAAGCTTTTTGTCCTTTCTTCATTTTTCCAAATGCTCCTTTTAATAATTTTTTTTGTAAAGCTGAACGGGTCATGGCGGGGAAAGCCTAAAGGGGGGGACACCCCTGCCCGACCACCCCCCCCAGTCCCCCCTTTTATTCTTGAGATCTCTGAATGAAAGGCTGACCCAGTAATTCAGTTTGATGATAACCATTTTCATGCTTGAAAACAATCTGCCAAATTAAACCTAAATGGAAAGAGCAGTGGGAAAGGTAGCGAGAGCAGGGCGTTTTGAAATCCCCCCCACCTCCCCGAAAGGGATTATTTGGCCAAAGGAGGAGGGAAAGGCAATTAAATAGACTAAAGATGATTTAAATCCCAACCAAAAATAATTCCAGGGAGAAGTTTGCCCCCTCCGGTGTTGCCCAGCCCTGGATTTGAAAACTTTGGCCCAACTTGTGGCAATAGCTACAACTTTGCTCCGCAGGGGTCAGAGGTGAGGGCTATTTTAACCCTAAAAGCCTGCGAGTGACCAAGGTTGCGGCTGGGCTCGCAGCACTAATAGCCATAATTACCTCCTCCCCTTCCAGGGACATTCCTCGCAGCAGCAGTGTTAGACGCCGAATTGAAGAAAATCCTGGAGTTGAACATATCTTCGGGGGTAAATAACAGCAATATGAAGGAATTTCAGAGCTCTCCCTTTCGCTTGGGGGGATTGAAGCTTTTTTTTTTTCCTTTTTTTTTTTTTTCTTTCTCCCCTCTTTTTTTCCTTTTTTCCTCCTTCCCCCCCCCTCCCCCCCCCGCCTTGCCAGCATTCCCAAGGCGCTGGGTCTTTGTCTTAGAAGGAATGGAGTGTCTGAATGGTGTGAAAGGGACAGAGAGGGTTGCTTCAAATCGATTTTACTTGTCCTCTCTGTCTTTTCGGATCAACGCCCTTCAATGGACACATAGGTGCTCTTTCAACCAAAAACTTGTGCAACATTTTCTGCCTGTATTGGTGCTAAATACAATAAATGCTGGGCAGATTTTTTTTTCTTTCTTTCCAAAGCAGAAAGCACCCTAATTAAATTGTTTTATATGGACAGTCAAGACAGACCAATTAAGTATGCATTAGTATAAAGATATATTCGAGAGATAAGCGCTCTATAGGAGCCCTGTCTAGGCAAGGTGTGGAAAGTGTCCTCTCGAAGAGAGCCTGTGAGCAGGGTTTCATATGGATTTTTCCCCTCCATTGCCTCCTATACTCGAGTAACGGGCTGAATAAGTTAGAGAAAAGCCATTAGTGAAAGTGGTTTCTAAACAAAGTTAACAGGTGGATGTAGCTGGTTTTACATTTGAATAACAGTCGCACATCTGTAATACACAGCCCTGGATTTATGCGGCGCCTGTGCAGGCAATGTCCATTCGCAGAGATGAACGCCTCCGACCCAGAGCTGAGGTGCAAAGGCACACGCACGGGGATAAAATAAATATCTGGGCACCTCTGTGGGCTGCAGGGCATGGTGCGAGCGAGCACACAGAGGCGATGCAGAGATCACTGCGTGGCCATTGTGTGGAGGCGCCCAGGCTGCATCAGACAGGCACCACTGCTGCCTCGGACACCACGGCGGGCGCAGCAGCTCCTGGGGTGCTACAAGGGGAGGCATTGGCTTTGCCAGCAGCGAAAGAGCACATCAGGATAAAGCACACACACATCCACACGCGAACTTCTCCTGCTGCCCGTTTTATCACTCTGGGAAAGCTCTCGTTATGGTTAACCACAGGAAACGTGCTTTAAAGCTCTTCTCCATTTCCATTATTATTATTATTATTATTATTTTCCTTCACTGCAGCTTTTCCATGTCGTTCAAAAAAAAAAAAAAAAAAACAAACAAAAAACCACCCCAAACCAAAAAACCCCAGACAAACAAACAAACCAACAAACCACTGAGCCCCCAGCAGCCCTGCCCCAGCCTGCTCCTGGGGCAGCAGAGCCGCGGGATGCGGTGAGGAGGAGGAGGGAGGCGGGCTGCAAGTTGCTGGGGCACCCTCCATCCCTGGGCACACCGTTGGCACCGGCTGGGGCTGAGCTGTGCCCGGGGGTGCTGCAGGGTGGCTGCGAGCGGGGAATCGCCCTCTCAGAGCCGCGACACCGCAGCGCAGAGAGCGGCCGGGCTTTTCCTGCGGGGGAACGAGGGGAGCAGAGGTTCAGGGGTGCAGAGCTGCCCGCTCTGATCCCCATTTTCCAGCAGCGCCCTGCGTGTGTCAGCCCATGCCAGGGATGTGGGAGACGGGGATGAAGGAGCCATTCCTCGCTTAGGTGCTTTAATGGCACGGTAAACAGGTTAGAAACAGACGGGTTTAAAGACTCGGTTTTGCTTTATTGGTCACCTTCGAGGATAAATCATAACAGACAGTATGGGGGGCAAAGGATTCATCTAAAGGAGATCTCAGCAAGTCACTACCCGGACAATAGTCCGCCTCCTGTTGGGTTGCGTATTGATCAGGAGAGGAGCTGAGGATGTCGCCACACTAAATATTTACTGATCACACACAAATAGCCGCGACTTGAACGATTTTCTCCTGTGAGGAGAGCAGAGAGAGAAGGGTAAATCATTTTATTAGTGTGTATAAAGCAAAGAGCACACTCTGGCTTGGAGTGTTTTAAAATGTGTCTTCAGCTGGATGAAAAGAGTTAGGGAAATCGATATGGAGTGATTAGACGAACCAGTCGTGTCAAAGAGAGAGGCTGTGAATTTCATGGATTTGGTTATACCGGGAGGGGGAAAATATACCGAAAGATTAAAGGGAGGAACCCATTGTAGCAGAGCCAATGAAAAAATAATATCTAATCAGAGCCGGCAAAGGTAGGGACGGGATAAGACCCACATTTCTAAAGAATCACATCAGCTGGAGAGGGATCAGGGACACAGATGAAAGAGGCGAACGGGGGGAGAGCTGGAGAGTAGGAGCCTAGAAATGCTACAGAGCAAATCCAGGAGAGGCAGAGAAAAGTCGCCTCTGTGGAGCAAAGCTGAGATACCACGAAAATGGGGACAAAAGGCTCAGGAGCGAGGGAGAAGGGCTGCAGTGATCGGGCGCCTGGCTGCCTTGGAGGTGAAGTTGAGGGGTGCCCAGCCCGTGTACCCACAGGCAGAGAGGGCTCTGACAGCACATCCAGCTCCCATCCGAGGGGGTTCAATCCTTCTCCTACAAGTTTGTCCTCCCCTCTCCTTCCCGCCCCATTCCCTCCCCACAAGCAAATGTGGTGAGTAAAATGGATTTTAGCGTTTAACCACCTCATTTTATCCACGTAATGACAAGGCTCGTAATATGTAATCTACAGATTACTGCCATTCGAGGGTGACCACAAGTGGCATAGGAAAAAAAAAATTAAAAAAAATTAAAAAATTCAGCATTTCTGCAAATGGCAAAATGGCTAAAACCAGCTCTTGCTTTAAGTATTGAAGTTGGGGAGTTGCTGCTGCAGGATTTTATCGGCTGTAGGGAGCAATTTAGCCGTGGCTCAGGTACAGCCCTGGGGTGTCTCGGCGGATTAAAGAAAACTTTGCTGGAGACAAGCAAATATCTGAGTGCCAAAGGGCAGAAAGCTGGGACTAGGGCAGGGCTCTGCCATGCCACATTGAAATACGTTCTGGGGGGATGCTCGGGATTATGATTATTATTTTTTTGCCTCGAATCCGTGATGTTTGGCCCGTGTTCACATGCTGCCTTCTCCCCGCGTACTTTTCTTTAGCAGAAAATAGGATGCGACTGCAGAGAACTAAGCCAAAGCAGCGAGAGAAAGTTTGTACCGCACTTTAAATGATGCTGATTGCTGGGAGGGAGGAAAGGCATCTCAAGCTAGGAACCGAGGAGTAAAACTGATGTGAAAACAGCTTTTCACTTCTCCTCCAAGTGCTAATTTTGCTACTGTAAACAAACACTGAAGTTAGAAACAGCGGCAAATAGCCTGCCGGGCACCCAGGGCTCAGGGACCGGAGGGGGGTGACTTTTGTTCATGTCCCGGGTTGAATTTTCCCCCAGCTTTGCTATTTTTTGACCCCGGAATCAGGGGCTGGTGGTGATTTCAGCTGTGGGGAAGGGACAGAAAGCTGGGCACACCGTGAACGTTTCAGGCGAGCCCATGGAGCGCAGGCAGCTCGGCTGGATCTGTAATGCAACAGGAAACCTCGGGACAGACCCAGCCTAATTAACAGTTTTCCATAGCTGAAGCGATTTTTAAGAATCCCAGTGGATTAGCCCAATATGTTCAGGTGTGAGGCTACGAGGGCCTATAACTCCTTCCACTATAATCTTATAACCTCCTTACCTAATTCCTTAGATTGCAGATAGGAAGAGTCTGACCCTGGAGGTCGTAAAGAGCTGGGTTTCATTAACCCTTCCCTGCCCGGCGCCGCTCCAAGGTTAACTGCGCGGGGCTGCGGGCGAGGGAGGGCGGCCGGGAGAAAGGGATTTGCGAGAGGGGTCGATCCGCCGGGAGGGCAAAGCTTAAAATGATTCCTGCTCCCTTCATTCTCTCCCTTCAGCCAAAGGAAATATGGAAATAGGGAACTTTTCTCTTTCCTATGCATCCGGAGGCGTATAAATATATAAATATATGGATATTTGTGAGACAATTCATCCCCTTCACACCATTTCAATATTATTTATTATTTAATTTTTTTTCCCTAAACGTGGAGGGAATGAAAGATCCTAGAGCCATCAGCAAAAAGCAAAGCAATCTCCATCTTTAGGACCAGCACCAATCTCTTGAGCTTCTTGTCCACAGTAGAGCTGTAATCTTTAAAGGAAAAAAAAAAAATCTAGAAAAGCTTCTGAGACTATATTTGCCTGGGAACACACCTGGTTTATATTTTAATAGGTAGTTACATTGTATTGATTCAGGGTACATCATTGATGTTGAAAGTTAATAACTCTCAAATTATATCTATCTGCCTACATACATAATTGCATACACAGTGTAACACTGGAGGAATTTGCATTTTGCAGCACATTCTTTGTTCTTAAATCTTTTAACACACTGAGTTGTTCCTTTGAAGAAAATGTTATTGAACCACATGTTTAAGGAAAAGATGCTTCTAAACTATATGTTTAAGCAATGAAATTGTTGAGTGAAATACAGATTTCTTTGTATGTCACACAAACCTTGCCACACGCCAATCTTAACCTACACATCGAACTGCCTTTTTTTCTTTTTCTTTTTTTTTTTTTTCTCCCCTCCCAGTTAGAAGGCAGAAATATGTGAACTGCTGAGAGAGGTGGGTACTTTTTGGTAAGTATGTTTAGATATGATCTTCAGATACATTTATTGTACTTTCAAATTCTTGGGATACTAATTGAGCTAGCAAACAATATCCCAGCTGAATGTCTCAGCTTCTTCCCTATTTAACAGGCTTTAATGTAGAAGTATATTGTAGCCATCCTTCTACCAAACAATGTGGCTGAGGAGTCAGCAAAAAATGAAAAAAACATGTTAAAACCAAATTATAATTGCTGCCTTATATCTGACTCTTCTTCCTTTCCGCAGTTCTAATGAACTCTTTAAAGTTTTATTTATTTATTTTTTTTATTTCTGACTGACAGATCAAAAATAATTAGCAGAATCAGAAGCAGCCGGGAAGCTTGAAATAATGTGTCTAAATATTTCATATTGCTACTTATAATACCAGCCCTTCAGCTGTAAAAAGGAACCATTCCCTATTTATTCTGTGGTGGTTTATAAATACAGAAGGATAGATTCTTTTTTTTTTCCCAGGGCCTGTCTCAACGATGCCATAAATAGAGATTGAGCTATCAGGAGGGAAGAAAAAAAAAAGAGAAAGAATAAAATAAAAGCAAAACCCTGGACAGGAATAGAGACAGACAGATAAATATATAACTGCATCTGAACAATGTTACGTAGCACATTAGGAGTTGGTAAAAAAAAAATTAAATCTATCGCATATTTATAACCTCATAATTAAAATACATTCTTATCTCTCTCCTCTGAAAGGTTGCAGCTTTCTTGGAAGTATTTTGAGTGCATATTTTAAACTCCATGTCTCGAACTGAATTAAGATGAGCTGTTTTGCCCAAGAGTAAAACCTTTGTTTACAATTTAATATTTAACTTTCAGCTGCCTACCCATCGCCATATCATTTTCTTTAGATTTTACCTCTTTACAGTTGCAGGCTTTATTTAAAATGATGTTAGCTCATATCAAATCCTAATTTCTTATCATAAGGAAATGAGTCTATATAATCCAAAACAGTCCCCCTGGTCTGATCGAGGTAAATTGGATGAGAATCTTTCACATTCAAAGGGTTAAAGCTAAACCGAAAACTTTAAAGCAAAGAGATACCAGCAAACAGTGAAAAATGGTACATCTGCTCTCTCTTGACAAGCTTGCATTATATCATATGTAAGGAAGCCCAAATTTTTGAATCTAAGACCAGTTTTAGTTTTTAATAGGAAATAATTACATGGAACTTTATTTCCAGAGAGAATGTCCCTTCCAGCTACAGTGTTTTGCTTTGATCTAAGTATTAACTGGTAATAAAATAACCATATTTTGGATCCTAAGCATATTGATGCTTAGAGGAATGTTATGCTTTCAATCAAATTTTAACTTTAGATTATCCGAAGGTATTCATCCCTCTTTTGTCAGAAACCAATTTGCTCTCTTACTCCTACAGCTACTCACATGTGGTTTGGTACACTTTGTTATTTTATAGTGGAATTTGCACTATTGAGGTGGAAAACTTTTAGGTGGAATGAGATCATGTTCCAGCCTGGCAATTTGGGCTGTTTCTCATACAGGTCCCCAGCCCAGCCCTTCTTTACACTTGTTGTGCCCCAGCACCATCGCTCACTCTGAGGGCGACCGCCGCATCAGGATTTTGTTTTAAATATTCAGATTTTTAAAAATTTATTAATTTATTTTTTTTTAAACCTGGAGAATCAATCATCTGGACCCATCCTGAACAATTAACCTCCCCTTTATATTAGAGCCCCAAGTGCAGTACTTCATAAAGACATGAAAAGGACATCCCAGTCAGCAGGACCCGAGCCCAGGCTTGTCACAGAGTATAAAAGGAGAGAGAAGGGGAGTTTTTATCTCTTTGCCCCGCCAATTCTTAATAGTTCTAAGTTTCAGTGTGACAATAAAACAGTTTTGATAACATAGCTCATGGGTTTCTCTGCCACATAAAGTTTTCTTAATAATAAAAAAGAAGAAACTTTATCCCTGCTAAATTAAAATAGGGCAGATGTTGGATATGGTTCATATTAGCCAGCCTTTCACCCCTTTGCCCCTGGCACTAAAGTTCTGACTTTTTCTTTCTACTATGTCTGTTTCTAACTGAAAGGTATTATTCCTGCCCTGGCTCTCTTCTTCTATTTATTTTTTCAGTGTCTAAAATTAAACCTATTCATTTAGTAATATACATTCTATTTCACATTGCTAAACCTGGCCAGAGAGGGGAAACGCTTTCCAAAAAAGTGATGCACCACTGACCTTAAAAGAAAACATGAAGCAGGGAAAGCTGTTCTTAAAAGGTTTATTTCTAGAGAATTTTGTAGCTCTGTTGACATTATAGGGATAATGACTGTATTGCAATGGGCTTTCAAGGCCCAAGAGGTTTATGTTTTCTTCTGACCGTAAGTCTAATAAAATTTTAAAGGTGCACAAAGTCTCATCACTTTAGATATTTAAAACTAGTTTGAAAAATCTCTTGGGAAACATATATTATGGTGGATAGCCCCACTGAGAAAGCAGGGGATAGACAAAAAAATACCCTGAGTCCAAACCCAAATAAACCCCCCCCCAGTTTTTTCATGCTAGCTCTATGAAAATCCTGCCTATTAAACTCCCAAGGATAGTGCAGCTATTTTCTGCAGGGCTCTGCAGATAGAATTTATTGTCCATTTGGAATGATCAAGTTTAGGCTAATAAAAGGGCCTCTGTAAGCAGAAATGCCCAAGTTGATGTTTGGCAGAGTTTTCAATGGTGGAGTTTATACAGGACGGGGGCTCTGCACTATTTGAAATAACTCCCATCCCAGCAGCTGAAGATGATCTGACACACGAGCAAACCTTAGCAGGCAGTGACTGAAGGTTAATCAGCGCTGCTTTCTGAGCTGGCTGCTTGAAAGCAGGAAAAAGTGAAAGCTGCTTTCTCTAGCCCTTCCCTATGCTAAGGTGCTGCTAACTTTTATGATTTTTTTTTCCCCCTTCCTCTTTTACTATCTGTCTTTGTGCCTGAGGGCCAGTGAAAGAACACTGCAGATTCTAGATTGCTTTCAGAGTTTCCCTTTGCTGATGATGGATTACCATGTCAATTTAAACGGCATAGGATTAATTTGTTTCAATGATTTCTCTTTAGGCTGAATGCCAGTCTTTTTTTTTTTCTATCTCTCTCCTTGCTCTTCAGAAAAAATAATAACAATAATAATAATAAATCCTTAAACCCCCCCAAAGACTTTTGAGATCCCATGTTAAAAAGACAATAATAGAAATAGACAAGTTAGGTGTAATGTTGCAACACAGTTGTAGGTTTGAGTGTTTTTATCTCGTTCTAAGGGGCTGCAGCATACAGTCAGTCACATTAAAATGAAATTGGATCCAACGTTTATTCAATAAATACTTGTCTTGTAGGTAATCCAGAACAGAGTGCTTTTGACACATAAGGACTTAATTTGTCTTGGATAACAAGTTATTAATATGGCACATTTAAACTTGCCACCTACAATAAGGTCATTTAGATCTATAATACGACTCACGAGAGAACTTCATAAAGCCAGAAACAAAGTTTGAGGCTGCCTCTGCGGCGCGAAGCAGACGCACGGCTCACGGTTTGCTCTTTTCAGAAGAAAGTTCAGAGCAAGTAGGAGCCACCCAAACCCAAATGGTGTGCATCTGCTCCTCTTTGAAAGGCAAAACGTAAATGGAGTAAGGAGGGGAGAGAGAGGGAAAAAAAAAAAAAAAAAAAAAAAAAAAGAGGAACCCAAACACACATTTTTGAATGAGTAAGCTTTAAAGCTGTGCTGCGTCTGCTCGCAAACTCATCGCAGCTTTGAAAGTGAAAAAACAACATTTGGTTCAGAGTGGAAATTCGCCTGCATTTGCACCCTACCTCTTCCATGTGCTTCGCAATTTACTCGCTTTTAATAATAAGCGAGGAAGTTGGAACATAATCCACCCATAAATGTTATTGCTGTAATTTGACTGCTCTGTGTTTGTTCATGCATTAGTTGTATATGTAAAGCGAAGTGGGGATGGATGGTGGGGATCCCCGTGCAGCACGAACAAACAGAGCTCTTTGGGATTTCAACACCCAAACATCCTGCAATTGTTCTGAGTTCTGGTTTCAGACCTGTCCTAACCCTGTGGTGCCTGCAAGAGGTGCATCAGGAGGGGAATATTGTGGGAATGCTGCTCGGGACGTGTTTGGTGAGTGGCAATTCAGTCTCCACGCTGTGTCCCTGAGCTTTGTTATTCTGCTTTTCTGTGCTAAGCTCCTGGTTGCTCTTGCCCTGGCAGATTCTGTCTCTTTAAGTAACTAAATCTCATTTTTAAGCTATTCCTGGGAAAAGGATGTTACACATGAGTAGAAAAATGCAGGCAAGAAAGGCTAATTGAATGAAAAGAGAGAATTAGGTTAAAAATAGAGTACAATCTAGTATCACATTTTCACTAGTGTAACCTGAAATGAAGGTGTCTCCAAGTCCCCAGCGATGCCAGAGTGTTTAGATGTTGGGCACAGATGGAGACACCTATTGAAATGTGTCTGAAGAAGATTAATAGGACTTGTCAGTGTTGGGAAAGCACTGCTTTGCTGTAAATTTCTACTAGCACAAGATGAATTACCGATGAATGCTCAGTTATCAACCCCATCACTATCATTGGACACTAAATCAAATTGAGCAGTTATCTACAATCAGAAAATTTCTTTTAAAAGTAGGCATACACCTTTAGGCTTAAACTCTTTAATAAGACAATATCCTCGATGGTATGTGTGTGTTCACAAAAAAAGATATGATTAAAAGTTTCTATAGAAAAAGCTTCTGTTCAGAAATGAACTCCAAGTTCAGTGTGAAATCAGGGCTGTCAAACAATAGAGGATACTCAGAAAATGCTGGTTATATAATACAGAGTTCTGATGGGGGTCTGATCCAAAATGGATTTTCATGCGTGTCATTAGATTTTGGATCCATCCCTATTTATGAGAGGTTTTTTACAATCCCTGCTCTCCCCTTATTTATGGTCATGATAAACACACCCCTTCTCTCTACCTTAAAGACTGAGCATCCAAATCATACATTAATGCAAAACAGCCATCATGACTCAGGATATATGTATAATAATATTACCACCCCCTAACATATTTAGGAAATAACAACTTAATATAATGAACTACGTGATGAAAGAGTCAATGAATAATATTTTAGCTGAGAATATTTCTTTCTCTCCTTTATGAAAGGGGAAACTGTCACGAGCAAAACTACCACAAGCATTTATCAGCCCACTCCTGAAGAATATTACCTGCATTTACCATCTGATGCTGCTGATGACAATGATATTAAATAAGCACTGCATATTTTTAGTTTCTAGGATTTCTTTCCCGCTCACACAGACACTGCATACTATATCCAAGGAGATTTATCATGGTGTGTTTTCCAAAGTCAATTTTTCCCTTTTTTTAGAGACAAGGGCAGTCATTTGTGTTTAGGGAGGGAGACAGGTACAGAGCCTTTATCTGATCTGCGTCCCCAGCCACCAGCACCTTCTTAATCGACGGCAGACCCCCACTCTGGAGGATCTGGCCCTGTCTGGGTTATTTCTTAGCCGGGGAATGTTTCCTTCCCTTCATCTCCTCATGTCTCACCTGCGATTCACTTTGTTTTTTGAGAAGGGAATAACGCGCTGTTTACCACACAGCCCGGTTTCAAAGCCTTTGTGCGCTTCTCATCTCCAGCCAAAGCTTATTATTTACCACCCTAAAAATCCACCAGGGTAAGGGATAGCAGAAGTTATTTTCCTCGTTTTTACACCCCAATTTTCTCGCAGCAAATGCCCTGCATTAGGAGCAGATCCCACTCAGATGGAAGTTATTAACTTTCAGCAGAATGGGGCGATTTCAGCCAGACACAGCCTGTGCCCTTCGAACACGGTCGCTTTGCAGCATCCCTGTGTTTATTTTTTTTCTTTGGAGGGCATGATTCTTTAAACATATTTGTTTTACACAGAGCAGCAGTTGAATCCTAACTTTTTTTTTCCCCCACAAACACGTAAAGAGAATATTAATAGGGAATATTAACAGAGGTGAGTGCAGCATGAAGCTAGTTAGGTTGTAGTAGCTGAGAAATATGAACTAGTGAACATAATCCATAAACTCCATTTGGTTACTATAATACTCCAATCTGTATTTATTACAACCCCACTCTGATGCTTATACAACTGCAATTGCTAGATTTATACACTCTAATGATTTCACAATAGGAAAAACCTGTGTCTTTATCTTTCTTTTCCTGTCCAAAATAACCCCTTCCCCATATACTTCAGGCTTCTCCGGACCTTGTCTGGGTTTAATCACAGGCTTTGGGACAAAATGTGCATTATTAAGAAGTATAAATATTTTCAGAAGCAATCAAAGGGTTGAAAGATTGATTCGGCATGTAGATTGGATTTAATTCGAAGCAGCTTTGTTCTAATGAGGACTACCGGGATACAAAGACGGCAGCCGCTTATGGCCACCAGTTGGGAACTTCCACGCGCTGCAGCAACCTGTCAAGAATTCCAAGGAACTGCCAGGTACTGAGCAGAGAAGTGCTGGGGAGGATGCTGGTCTGTTGTTTGCAGCCTCCTTGTGAGGCTGGGTTGAGATTTCATCAGTCTCTGTTTTACCAGAATGACAATTCAGCTTCTTGCTGCCCACAGGGACAAATCCTGCAGTCCCTTGCTCGGGGGAAACCCCTATGGACTTTGTGGGTGGCTTTGCCTTGAGGGAAAGGTGGCAAAGCTTGGCTGAGCCTCAACTCCCAGCCAAGTTTGGGAGCTGTGTAGGAATTTGTCCTGCTCCCAGACCTGGCTGCTTTCACAGTGATTTGTTCCATTCAGTTTTGCTATCTGCACTTCTAGATGTGGTGGGACCTTTTTGCATAGGGAGGTGTTTATCCCTGGGGAGAAGGACAGCTCTGTAAGGCTTGGAAGATCCTGTCCTTGTTGGGTGGCCCAGCAATGTCCAACAAAACATTCTTGGGATGATGATGAACCAGAGGGGACCCTTGACTGCTTTCCCCTCAGACCTAGAAATCCCCAACAGCAAGATGTGAGTGTGGCCCTGGGGGGTGTCACGTCACAGGTGCTTGGTTTCCCAAATGCCGAGCGTACAGTCAGAACCACAGGACATACAGGATCAAACACGGACCAGTTTCTCTCTCCCCTTAGCCCCCCCTTGCCTACTTTTGTCCATAAAAGCAATAGAAAGAGAGAAAGCTTGAATTTTCTGAACTGTTTCACCCATCCACAGCTGGAATTCCAAAGCGAAATGAAAATGCCTTTAAAATCAACCCTACATGGGAGCCTGAGAGAACAAGTTTTCCTTTGTTGTAGGGTATAGTATTATTTGCTGTAGGTTTTTGATATACATTCTAAATTAGGCCTGCAAAGGAATGCTTCATCTTTAATTCATCACTCTCAGCTGAAAGAGATTAGCAATGTCTAGCACGCACCCTTCGTATGGTGCTGACCTCATCAAGTATGGCCTGAAATTAATTAGCCTCATTCATTCCAAATGGAAAAGGATAATGGAGCTGCATTTTAGAGATGACCATCACAAATTGTATGCAGCATATTTAAAATCTTTCCCCCCTCGCTCCCCTCCCCATTAAAAAAAAAAAAAAAAACTATGTAGATTAAAATTCTTTCCAGAACTTGCAATATGTCGGAGTTATCGAGGCATTAGGAGCAGAAACCATTCCGTTTTTATTTGTGGAACTGGGAGCCACATTTTGTATGTGTGGCTGTAAAAGCAGCAAGCCCGTCTTAATGGCAGAACACCTGGAATTAATTTGATATTTCCAGGTGCTCTGGCAAACTGGGACATCAAGCACTTGATGTTTAAACATTCTTCCACTGGCTTGCTTAAATCAATATGAAAGTGGTGTCCCTTTGTCATTCATACATGCAAAGTGCTAGCACAAACTCCAGCTTGGCTTCAGAGTCCTACATCACTCATAATCTAATTAGAAATCAGAGCAGAGCTGAAGCAGCATTCTTTGTGGATTCTTGGGCAGCAAATAGGGATACTTGTCTTTTGTTTCCCTCCTCGATTGCATCGTTCACAAGCTTTCACACCACATCTCTAAAGGTGGTTAGGTGCCTCAAGATGTTGACAGGCATGAAGGACAAGATTATTTAGGTGCCTAACCCGGGTGATTTCAAATGGAATTAAGCAACTGGATGTTACTGGGCTGGGAGGGGGGATGGTGGTGGTGTGGGGATGGGGGGGTGAAAAAAAAAAAGCGGCCAGTGCATATTAAAAGCTCTAATTTGTTGTCCTAAACTCTAGCAATGTGGGTGATGTTTTTGCAGGGTAAAATTGCCTGCAGGGAACGTTTGCTGAAGCCTGTTAATTCCTCCTGAGGTCAGTGGGTACCGGGTGCTGGGCAGCACAGCCTCTCCTGGCCGGGCACGGTGGGCTCCGGCTGCTTCCCAAGAGACAGGGACAGCGATGAAGAACGTGGGATTTCCCACAGGAATCTGGAAGACGCCCATGTCTAAGGCAATGGTGAGGATTGGGCCAAAATCCAGCCTTGATTCCTTCACGCAAGTGACCCAGTGCTGACCCATGGCTGCTGATGGATCGCAGTGATGTGGACCTTCCTCCCTCCCTGCCTCCCTCCTCGCTGCCCTGCATCAGATCACCAGGAGCACCTGAGAGCACTGTGAGTAAGAGATACATTTTTTTTTTCTCACGCAAGCAATTCCTTGCAAAACTTCAGATTTTGAAATGACAAGGTCAAAATGGCTCATATCTGCAATGCTGGGGCTTGGGGAACATTCCTGCAGTTCTTACACCCAGGGCTGGAAACACAGGGAAAACATTTTGTGATATGCACTATAATCACCTCATACCCAGAAAAATGGAGAATTAATTATTTCTCTTTTCACACAAACAAACATTTATCTTCCAAAGACTCCATTCATTAAGAACTGCCATTGAATCCAAGATTGAACCTATTGTTATTAATCCTAAATGAATTCAAGTTTGTCTACCATGAACAAAGCTGCTCGCCATCTGATAATCCAAATTTGCTCAGGAAAAAAGAATGAGCAAATGTTAGAAGCAGCAGGTGAAATCATACCACAGTTATTAAGCCTTCTTTCAGGGGAAGCACAGGATAGATTAAATTGTTATGTTAGGCCATGTTGTGAGTCCACGTCAATTTTGTCTGAGATCTTATCTTAGCTCAGAACTGTTTCCTCCTAAATTAAACAATGTTGAAGACATGAGAAGTATATTGACCCAAAGATTCAAAACTTTGGATTCAGCAGACTTCTGATCTTTTGTCCACAGAGTATCAAGTTGTAGAGCTGTGGAATATTAAATAATCATGATTATCTTCAACTTGCCCAAGTTCATTTGTCATGCTGGGACGCTGGCACAGATTCTCCTTGTTGGTTTTTTTTACAGAACCAGGCATTGATTTTGCCTGCTAGGTTGGTATCATGTGCCACTGACCTTATAGACTGTGGTCCTATCCTAATATTAAGTCTCATGCACCAACTGTGGGCTGTAATTCCATCTCTGGTTCTCTTCACCTCTCTTTTGCAAACACCATTGCCCAATAAAGCAGCAAACAAAAATCTCACAATCAAAACAACTGAATTATGCTGGTATACTTTGATTAGCTCTTATCAGGCACAGGCAGTTCTTGAGATTCAGAAATGCAGTGGAATTCACCTGGGATAAGAAATCAAATTTAAAAATGAGCTGAACAGACATTTTAGGAATACGTAAATTTCTAAATAAACCAGCTTTTTAATTCCACCTGTTCTATATTAGAACAAATCAATATTGTCTGCACTTGGAGATGAGTTTCAGCTGTCATAATTAAATATCATCCTGCTTCTTGCAGCACAGCCAAACAAGGATTTTACTCTTGACACAAGAGTTTCCTCAAGCAGGGACAACTCACTTATTACAGTGGATCCACATAGTTCCATCATGTTTAGAAAACAAATCTCTACCAAAAAACACAGCACGATTCATCCCTGCTGTCAAAGCACTGAAGAGATGGAGTATTAGAAGAAATAATATATTTTAAATGCTTTTAAAATACAAACATAATGATGATACATTAAATGATGTGATCTACCCAGCCGGACTTCTAATTATCTACATGCAAACCTCATGTTCGTTCATCACTTTATTCTCTTCAGCTGTGATGTTGGTTTTTGGTAGACACCAACACAGAGCCATAAGTTTGAATGGGAAGGGAAACAAGGACAGTGCAAAGCTGTATATTAACTTAGACAAGTAGGATGTCATTGCCAGCCTGAATTTGTTGATGAAACCAGGCATTAAGCAAGCAAATCTTCAGCCACTGAAGCACAAGTTTGCTGACTTTAAGTAATGACATCCAGGAGGTGACACAGTGGATTTACACCAGCAAGTAGCCATGGACTAATAATGGCCACTCAGCCCTGACAAAATAACGAGAGAAAATGGAGATTCACCTCTCCCCTAAAAAGAAAGATTTTGTTTTTCCCTATTTTACTCTCATTTCAAATGTTCAAGGATCTGGGTTTGATCTTCTTTGAGGATGGGGAAGGACTTTTGTCTCTGAAGAAGGGAGCTCATGGAGTCACTTGGTCAATCCCCATTTGCACCCAGCAGAGATCATGGAGATGCTCAATGGCACAAAAAGGTATCAGCTCCCAATCTGGGTGCTGAGTGTGAGGCTGGGCCTTTCTGGGGGCTGAGGTTTGTGTCTGTTTGTACCAGATACTGGTGATCCATAGTGGTTTCACCTAAATCCCTGGACATTTCAGGTCCACATGCACATGGTGACTTCACATGCTGAAAACACAAGTGTGACCAGGAGCCATCGTAGTTCTTTGTCCCAGCTAAACTATTTAGCTCCCCTTCTGCAATGTTTTCTTTCCATGCATCCTAATTCTCCCATCCCTTTCCCCTAATAACAACATAAATGAGGACTCCACAGGTGTAATTACAGTAATAGTTCTTATACTGCAAATCCTGGAAGCCTGTAACCTGTAATTCACTTTTTCTGATAGTCTCCTATTCCAACACTAGACATGTTATTTTAAAATGTCTAGGACCTGAAAGCTAAATTTATAGTGATAGATAATAGTAATGGAAACCAAGCATCCTCCTTAGCTCAGACTTTAGAGCTGTGCTATATCTCTTGGCCAATTGTTGCCTTGTTCTCCTAGAAATATCATACCCACCCCTCCCACAGTGATTCAAACATCAGAGTTAAACTGAAGAGAGCAAAATACATACCAATTTGTTTATTTTAAAGCATGAACCTATAAAAACTCAAGACATACTAACATGCCATGTCTCTTTTTGAATTCTGGGGAAATTATTGCTTCTCCACAGTGAATCTGCCATATTTCTGATAACAGGAGTTACCCTTCTTTTCTAGGGATGAACCATCACAAGACCATGATTGGAAAGCAGGGGGACCAAGCACTCAAAGGTGGCTGATGCAGCTGGTTCCCTGGCCCTGGACTCAGCTCTTGGTCATGGCACAAGCACCAGAGGCCAGAGGTGGGGACTCTTTCTGTCTTGGCTACTCCTCATCAGTGCTTTGAGCTGCAGGAAGCCCTGAGAACCAAGGAAACACGAGTGCACCACCAGGGATTTGCTCCTCTCTACACCTGAAGCACAGCACAAAGTTCCACCCTTTGCTTCCGCAGGTAGGAGCTCAATATAATTTACAGATTTAAGTTTTAGTTAGAAGCAAGGCAATAATCCTAAAATAACTCATGCAAATGGTCACCCTCTTCTAGAACTGACATTTTTTTCGTCATTTTCTCTCCATTTTCTGGGTGAAGCAGCCATGCTGGCACATACCCTACTTGATAGCTGAGAAGAACAAACTGACAAATATTTTTAATATGCTGCAGCTTATCAACACCCCAGTGAATAAAGGGCAAATGAGATTTTCCACTGGTTATTCATAGATCTACGTGGAAATGCTGATAATCTGCCATTTAGTGCAGAGACTGGACAGAAATAAATCACCAGATAAAATACAATATTCCTAGTGAAATCCTTTATGGAATGTGTTCTTGTCCCAAACCCCTCCTGGAACAGGCACAGCAATGCTCCCTGAGACCTGGCAGCCCTTCTAAGTGAGCATATGGTCTGCTCAGCTCTCTCAGTGCTGGTGCAGGGTGAGTAAACACACTGAACTGTCAGAGCAAACAGGGGGCTCTTTAATAGCACCAAATTCTGTGCCTGCTTCAAACTCCATCACTACTCCAGAAATGGATTTCCCCTCTCTGCTGGAGCGTGCACTGTTTGCAGGAAGGGCAGTAAAAAAAAAGTGAGAGAGTTTCCTTGGATGGTGTCTGTGACCATCTCCCATAAAGCTGTGGAAGGGTTTTGGTGTGTCAAAAGTTGCATTTTCTGGGGATGCTACATCGCCTTCCCCGTTCCTTTGAGACGTCCCCTGATGCATTATAACTTGCTCAGTCATTGGGAGAGAAAGAGGGGCCTGAAGGTAAAAATCCCAGTGTTAATCAAGGCTGGCAAAGGGCAGAACATCAGCTGCAGTAATTGTTTTTGTGAGGGAGTCAGCAGAGCTGGGCTCGTCGGCGCTGGCAAACAGATCTGGTCCTGCCTCACACGGGCAGAACATTGCCCTGAAATCACTGCAGCAGGGACCGGGCCAGGAACGAGCAGCTAAGTTGCAAAGCAAATTAATTCCTGCCAAAAAAGTTCAGCTATGCTCAGAAGTATGTAAAGTGTCTGATTTGAGAAGTGTCAAGTAGCATTTGTGACCAATTATCCAAGATGAAGGGGGCAGAGCTATGTTTACATGTACTAATCTTCAGCCAAAGTTTGAAAACTCTAATTCATGGACACGCATCAAATTTCCTTTCCAGGCTTGGCATTTGCCTGTACGCACGCATGCACATTGCTCGGGGATGACAGGAAAACATGATTATGACTTGCAAATAATACAAATAAAAAAAAGAAAAAGCAAGAAGAGCTGCCATGCAGCAGCAGCGTGGTAATTAAACCTGTACTGTGATATGCAAAAAGAATCATGGACCACTGTATAGCTTTATCAGCTGTGCTGAAATATGATGTGTGGTGTGTCTGTATTGTTATTTTTCCACAACCTGTGAAGTCCTGGGAAATGATCTACACAAAAGAACAAGAAGTAAAAGCTCCCTCTGCCATCTTCTGTTTAATTAACATAGGTATACCAATTTAATGCAATTAATCAAGATAGGAGGGATTAAACAGTAACTCAGCTGACAATGACAGAGTTAGCATTGCTGTGGCATGAGAAGGGCTGCAAAATGAGAGTGGTGACTGGGAACACTGTGAGGAAGAGCAAGCTGGCTGCAGTTTTGGGAGGTTTATGCAGATGTATTGAAATTTAGGGGCAGCTGATTTTTCATGTGGCCAAGTGTTTATCTGCCCCTGCCCTTTCCTTTACCCTCTCAGACCTTCCAGGGTAATCCCCAGAGTGGCAACAACTTTTAAAGCGATTCCTCTTTCTTCTAACAGATTCCTGATGCTAAAGGTCTGACCTTAAAATGAGCAGTGCATAGGGCAAGAGTGGGTACTGCAGTGAGCTTCTGGCCTTCAACCCTTCCAAATACAGCTATTTTGGTAACCAGAACACTATATTCACCATGGGTGAGGGAACAGAGCCTTTCAGGGCAGGGCTCCTCAGCACATTAACTCTCTCAGTGCTGGATTCTGGGTCCCTGTGCAAGTTGCCTGTGCCTTTTTAAGACCATAAATGCAGATTTGCAGAAGCCTGCGGCATTGTGTAACTTCATGGTTGTGTTTTAGTGCCCGACGCACCCAAAAACTGGACAGAGTCCTGTGGATTTCCATGTGGATCTGGGAAGGACTGTAATCACACGCAGCTCAGAGTAGCTCAGACTTGGATTTCTGGTTGGCAGGAGAGGCACAGCCTGGTTTGCTACAATGCAGCTGTCCTCATTAATGTTCCTCAAGCCCTGATGTACTGGGACCGCCATGGTTGGGTCAGAAGATGGCTGAGTTTTCCAGGCTCGTTCTCTTGTCTTCAGAATGTTAAATTGGGTGATAATGAGTAGTAACTGTGTCCTTTTTTATGGTGAAGTTGACACTTGCCTTCTAGTAAACAGACACAGAGATGACCCTCCTCATTTCGCACAGGTCACCAAACAGCCCTGGAATGGTAGGGGTTATTGGCCATTTACCAAACTCTGTTTGACTTGGGTTCATGGGTGAGAGATGAAAGGCTCTATATTGCATTACCAATCCCTGGGGCCAGCCAGTCTCCCTAAAGAAGCATTTCATTTAGCAAGGCAACTGCTGGCCCATGGGAATGCGAGACTTGGGAAAAAGAGGACACAGTTTCAATTGCAAATGTTTCCTCAGGGCAGATGTCTTAAAGCCACACAGAAACTCACTGCTTCAGTGTCACAATAGTTGCTCCAGGACACTAAATGACCAGCAGATTTTCCCCTTTAATTAATCTCCCCTTTTTCCCAAGAAAACATCCGTTGGGTTCCTTGTGGTGTTTCTGCCTCTGCCCTGCTGCTTTGTCCATCTCCCTGGGGCAAGACCATTGCAGCAGTTGTGAACTGTTACCTTTTCCAAGAGCTTCAAAATTGAAACAGATGAAGCAAGGAGCCCTGGTAACACACTTAGAGGTTTTGGGCTCTTGGGAGGAGAAATGACTACTCCTGAAGCGTCCAAATATTTTCCTTACCCTAGAGCAAAGATGCTGACTGATTTTCTTGGTTATAGTAGAGTGGTCATTGCTATTGGGGTAGTCCAAGTGATGCCTTTTTTACAGATAATGGATGTAGTGATTGATGGCTACAGGAAGAAGAATATTTGATTCAGACCAAGAATTCAACCCAGACTTGTCCTGATTTTCTTATGATCTGAAAATCCAGTGTTGTTCCAAATTCATTATCACTGATTAAAATCCCTTTTCAGTTTCCCCTTCACTGTTTGTGATGTGAGTCATGAGACATTCAGAAGTTGCATTTGTTGTTTGATAGTTTCACATCATGGTTGTAATAGTGCATCTGCCAAGTCAGCAGGTCCTTCTCTGTGTTTGTTTATTTGTTTACCACTCCATTTCCAGCAAGTTCTTGTTACCCAATTCCTGCTGGCAACAGAGGAAGAGGCACAAGTCAGCTCAGAAAATGAACGACTAGAAGGTAAGTGAAAAGAATAGTAAACACAGGCCATTCATGTAACAGGATCTGATTCATTTTTATGCCAGGGAGATTTTTTAAATGGGACTTCTCCCAGTGGAGAGCTCTCAGTGCTCAAGGCCTGTTTCACTGCAAAGACAATACATAATTATTCTGGGCTTATTATTATTTTTTTATCACTGTTTTTCCGGTTGCAGGGAGTGAGGGCAGAGGTGAGATCAGGACCAGATCATTGTGCAGCACACAGGGCTGCAGGACCCTGTGGAGGTAAATGCACCCAGGCTGAAGGTTCAGGTGACAGGTCTGAGATGGGAGAATCCATCAAAACCCAGCAAAAATGGAGGCTCAGCCTCCTGAGCTCCTCAGTCCTGGGCTCCTGCTGCTTGTTGCTTTCAGCATCTTTTCCCTTCACACTTATTTTGAATCACCGAAATGATGAATTGAAAAAATGTCATGTCATTTGAAGCACTCTTTATTGTATTTATAGGAAACAGATTATCTGTTCTCTGAGGATAGTGGAAACCGAGTATGATGAGCTCATCTGGAGAAAATGTAGGTTGGGTGTGACAGAGAAACTTGTGTTTTATACCTCAGTGACATCTTAATTTCTGGTTTTGGTATGACAGACTCAGTGATACTGAACCATGCTGGTTCCTGCTTTCAGGCTGGGGTCACAAGTTTGACTTGGAAGAAGGAACTTCCATGCAGAGATGTGACTGCAGTGTGAATACTGTGCCAGGGTAAGAGAAATTTTGTTTAATTCGGGGTGAATACAATATGTAAAGTCCATACAAAGTCTGTTGTTCATCCCAGCCTAGCTAAACTGCATTTGACCACTACTTGTTCAACCCAGTAAAATATACCTGGGTACCACAGCAACACTTGCTCTATTAATATTAACATTAATATTATTTTGCCAGGTCAGCCCTTTAGAATTTAGCATTTAATTCATAAAGGATTCTATAACACATGCCCAGTTGTGCTCTCTCTCTACTTCCTGATGATTTGGGTGATTTTCTGTAGCCAATTTATATTTTAATTAGTTGTAACACTTATTTACTTTCTAATTTGAACAACTGAGACTTTAAAAATAAAGAAAAAAGCTAAAAAATAACTCTCAAAGTCTGAATGGATACTCATTATAATTTTCTGTTCAGTATTTGCAGGTCCTGGGTTATTTCAGGTGATATTTTCATGTCGACTGCTCTGTGTTAGCTCTGCTCAGACAGAATGCAGTGACAGTGGATTATGTGTTATAGTTTTCTTTACAGATGAAACCTGGAGTGTCCTAAAATCCAGAAACTACTCAATACCAGCAACTTCCACACCCCTGTGTGCTCCTGCCATTGCTTTGAACCAGTTTATTTATTCATTTGGGCTCTGAGCACTCGGATGCATTCCTTCTTGCTGCAGCAGCAGGGGTACAGGAAGGGGTGTTTGAAGCCATGCAGTCAATTCCACCCTGGATTTCAGGAGGAGTTATTCTTGTCTCAGGGATGACGCATTCAAATATCCCTCTACGGATTCCAGGTGAGTTAGTCACATTTAGATGCTTCCAAGTAATACACAGAAAGGTGGTGAGAAAATGATGAGTCTCTGCCTGGTCACAAAAAGAAAAAAAGCTCAGGAAAGTAGATCTGAGCAAATTATATGTGCTAGCCCTCAAGATATTCTAAAAAGACCTGGGGCCAAAGGGCTTTTGCCTTAAAAACAGTAGGGATGCACAGTATTTACTTTACTGACTGACCCATCAGCTGCTCTCTGTCCCCAGAAACAGTTCAGGAAATAACTGGAAGTATCTGAAGACATAAAAAGGATAATTAAGTTTCATTGTGGAAATAAGAGGGTAATCTGTCCAGACAAATCTAGGACCTAGTACTGAAAGCTGTAGTATCTGAATATAAAAAATGAGTAATTTTGAAAAGAGATGTCTATCAGGACTGTAAATTCAGAGAGTAAAAAAGTAGCTTTGCTTAATAGACCATCTCTCTCTCCATCTCCCTCTAACTCATTTTCTTATTCTCTTTCTTCCCTCTGTGTTATTGCAAAAAAAAATGTGTGCAAAATCTGATATTGAGAATGCTTTAGCTTCATTTCCATCTTCTATTCTCAAAATGTTTTGTTCCACTGGGAAGATTTCCCCCGGGAGATAACCTCAGCCATGGCTGCACGAGGCTTGTGGGGTGACTGGTTTGCAAAGCTGCATTTTGAGGTGGCTCTGGGGCAGCCACGTCCCCACTCTGCTGAGGCTCTTAAGGATATTTGTGAGCTGGCATGAGAAATCACCTGGGACCCAGAGCAGACCACAAGTGCTTAGGACAGTGTTTTCTCTGCACCTTTTCTTGCTGAGCAGAGCTGCAGCACCATAAACAAGTGTGAGTTTTGCCTCATTCTCAGGTCCTGTGAGTTATGAAAGCCCACTCCAGATGTAATGAATGTATAGATCACTTTGACCAGATCATAATCTATTAGTAAATGATGCTCTCTGAAAATGTATAGGTGAAATAAAGAACTTCTTGCTACTATTGCTGTATTGGTATCAAGGATTACTGTGGAGGCCAACATGATCCTCAGGCTTTGTGCTACTGACATTTAAATACAATGCAGAATTAACCACAGGGTTTGGTTGGTAAATTCCCTTCTGGATTAGGATATTCAGGGCTTACACTGCTGGAAACAGAACCCAAAACTATACAAGGCTTACATCTGCCTTGGCCTCAGCTCACTGACACCCTCATTCATATTTACAGAATTTTTCCATTAGATTCCTAATTTTGGTGGTGATATTAATTAGCAAATCACACAATAATTTTCAGCATGAGTAGACAGAGCAAGCCTCTATAATACCTATGACTTTTCCTTGCTATCCCTGGAGGAAGCCCAAGGGTACCAGACTAAGACCTAAGGCAAATTGTCAGCACAGTCTGTAGGCCATGGGAAGGTTAGGTTTAAAGAAGATGTCACTTTGGGGACATCTGTGTGACACATGCTGCAGTGTCCAGACATTGGAGACTATGTTTTTGCTCTAAATCTAGAGAGGAAGTCAATAGGAAAAAAAAAAAGGGAAAGAAGCACAGGGGAATAAAAGTACTTTTGAAAGAGAAGAAATCTACATTTCAATGAAAATCCTTTCAAGGCATTTCAAATAAGAGTCTGAGAGAAATAATTACAAAGTTTGGAGAGAAAGAACGTTAGCTTTGATATCTTTTTCTTCTATGAAGCAATTAAAATAAGCAATTTTTCAAATACTAAGCAGAAAATTACTAATGGCTGAACCCAAAAGCTTTCATTTCCTTCTTGGGGCCTTTATTCTTCTAAAAAAAGACAAAAAAAATGTGAAGGTGGTTTTCCAGATAGATTAATGCATAAAGCAGCCGCTGGTTGGATGTCATAAAAACTACAGCAGCATAGAATAGCTGAGATTAAGAGCTAGATTTAAATCATGCAACAGTCCAGTTAATATCAATGTCTAATTAAGAAATGCATAAGAAGTCTGTAATGTTGATTTGATGGAGAAAAACTCTAATAGGGTTTCTTTTGGAATTTTCCATTTCAATTGCTGTGTAGACTTTTAATGGATGTCCTATCCAGTCTTTGGTATTAGCAGGAATCATCCTCAAATTAAAACCAAGGCCTAAAATGGAACACAGGTAGACAAATTAGCTGGTCTGGGAAGCAGCCTGGGCAGAATGACAATGTGAGCTGAAGCCGAAATTTGAGTACAAATAAAAGAGAATAAAAGTCTCAAATCTGGCGTGGAAACCCTCTCTGCTTCTCGTTTGAAGCAATCTAAAACCCTGTAATTTGAAACAATGCAATGTTAACCCATTTCCCCACCTCCCTGAGCCTGCAGAAATCCCTGACAATTCATACTTAGACACCTAGACCACTAGGCATTATTAATTAGTCTTTTTTATTTAAAAGGCTTTCCATAGTTATGCATATTAGGAGTGTGTAGAGGTGGGTTCTTCTCTGCCTGTGATGGGATTTCGAGCACACAGGTCCCTGTCACCATCAACGAGCACCATTAATCTCCCACTCCTCCCTGGGTAACTAAATCTCTCAAACCCCTGGAGCAAAACTAAGCCTGTGGCGTCTTCTGTGTCCCATGGATCATCCAAGACATTTGGTCTCTCGATATGAGAGGGGAACTGGTTTTGAGCACATGACTGATGCCCTGAAGTTGCTAAAAGAGGAGCAGTGTAACTCTTGGTATGCACAAATCCATTTAGCAAAGAGGGGGAAAGCACAGTTAAAGCAGCACTGTATTTGTTATCACCACTCTGCTGTTGATCCAACAGATCCAGAGGGAATGATCTCAAGGATCCAGGAAGATGGCACACTCAGAAGAACCCCTCTGACCAGTGCATGCTGGGGAATAATTTTAAAGTTCATTAGAACACCTTAAAATATAATACATTGGCCATGGCAAAGCAAGGCACGTGATTCCATCTGTCTACATGTCTCTTTCCAGTATTAAATCCATCCAGAGACCTTTCAGAATTATATCATTAAGTCTTGCCACTTCCACAGAGAGTGGGAAAGACTGGAGGTGAAAATCAGAGTAACAGTGAAATTTTGGCACTTTTATTTTTGGGTCATTGCCAGAAATGTCACAGTCCAAATTCATGCCTCATTGCTCGGTTGACCCATGAGGCACAGATATATCATATTAAAGAGTGATACCATGGCCCTGGGGCATGCCCCAAGGATTTTTCACCTTGAGATGGGAACAAGGATGCTCTCAGCGAGGCAGCTGCCTTCTCAGTGGTACAGGAGGTCTGATGTGAGGACACTCAGGCCACCAGAGGAGTCTGGGTTTATTTACCATGCTCTTGACTGTAAAACTGGGAGGTGCCATGGGTCGGGATGATGCTAGAGGATTATTCAGGTGAAGTTCTAACAGGGTACTTTGTCTGCACAATTTATTAGATTTATGCACTACTTAGGGAAAAACAAGAGTATGAAGCAGCCTGTCCTTTGCAAACACACACAACAGAAAATATCCCAAACCTTAACTTGTCCAACACACTTGAGAGCCACAAATTCTGTTAGAGTTTTGCTAAATGAGAGGAATATTCCTCCCCTCCTGTATAAAACCATCCTTTTAGACATTACTGCAGTCATGACCTCACCGCAGTTCCTGGATTCCTTCTGAAAAGATTAAAATGAACTAATACACAAATGATCTCATCACAGCATAAAGGACATCTTACACAGGGGGGAAAAACTAATCAGGAGAACTTCAGTGCTGCACTTGTAGTAGCAGTAGAAACAGAACTGTAACACCACTGTGGAAAAACAAACTAGAGGTACAATGCCAGAGAGACATTTTTCCATCTAATGAACCATTTGGGTTTGTCCTACCTCATCCTGCCTGTCTCACCTGTCATCCTCTTAGCTGTCTCCACATCTATCATCTTTCCCTTTTTCCTGCCTTTGTCTACAATTTCCTTTGTCTATTCTGTGCCTTTCCCACCTGTTTTAATATTCCTGGTAACTTTGAATTGTGTGCACTACTATTCTCAACGACATCCAAAATGCATTTTGCAGAGTACATTCATACAGTCACCTTACACAAAAGTATTCACACATACTTCATCTGTAGTTTATGTCATTCTGCATTAAGAACACCTTTTCTATGTTTTCATACAGTTCTCACCCCAAGGGGTCATGGATGGTGACAGCTCTGATCTACTTTGGAGCTGTTCTATCCTCTAAGAGAAATCAGGAAGATGAGCTGGGAGAGATGCTTTACTTTCTTTGGTAGGACAATCTATAAATTAACATTTATGTAAGTGAGACTCTCACCACATTTTTAATGTTATGTCACATTTGAGGCTGGAAAACAGAATGTCTTGGAACTAGGTGATCTTGGAGGTCTTTTTCAACCCAAGCTTTCCTGTGCTTCCATGATCTTCAGAACAAGATGGATAGAGTGTTACTAATGCAACCTTATCTCTGGTGCCCACGGGTGCTCCTCAGCTCTGCCTTGAGGTGACACCGTTAAGCAAGAGGTGACAAACCGGTTTCCTTTCCCAAGGAAATGTCACGTAACGTCCCAGGGCCCCCTTTGGTGGGTGTTGCACCCTGATTTTCAAGGAGAGATGTGCTGCTGTGGCCCCTTCCCAGCCTGGCAGGAGGAGCTGAAGCTGCCCATTCACAGCAGTGACATTTCTCAGGCAGGAAGAGAGGCAGAAGGGGGAAATGTAGGGAGGGATCGGGGCAGCCACCTTTGGACACTGGCAAAGAAACCTGCAGAACCCATCCATAGGGGATGACTCCCAGACCATGGTGGTACTAAGGGTGATGGTACCTTTCTATCCACTCAACAAGATTTGCTGCTCCTAAATGGGGGAGCAAATACATCCAATCACAAATGCTCTGCAGCTGATAGACCTGCTTCAGTGAAGAGCGCCCTGAGCAGTGATGAGTGTTGTAGGATATGTGCTGCAGCATTAGGACAGCCCAAACAGCCCAAGGAGCAGCGCAGATCATCTGTCACCAACAAGAAAACAGCATGTGAAAAGCTGCTGTAGCTCCTGTCCCCAGCAGCCTAACTGGAGGCACAGACTTCCCAAGGCTTGGAGCACTTGGAGAGCTCAGGATCCTCAGTGACATCTCTCCCCAAACGCTGCAGATTTACCAGGTCAGCTCAGTCCAGGCCAAAGTTGCCAGGAAAGGTCCTTGGCTGTGCTCCAAGTTCAGTGCTCTATTGATTGGAGAGGTATTTATTGTAGGTCAGGATCTTGAGCCAAGACAGCTGAAGCTGCAAGGACTAAATTGTCTATTCCCGACCCACAGATAAAACAAATGGCCAGTTTTAGCCTAATCATCACTTCTGCCTGAGGAGAGAGAAACTCTTTGAGGTAAGTTCCCTTGGATATAATTCTTTCTTTCTAGGTTATGGAAGGGCTGCAGCTAATACATATCCTGAGTCATAACGTGGATTTGCACCTTTCCTGTTAAATATAGCTGGTTTATGTCCAAAGGATCCCTTCTCTCCCTAATGCTCACTCATATTGTTACAACTTCTACATTAGTTGCAGGTGTGAAATGCCAACTGATCCACACTAGTGGTGCTGTCAGCAGGGGAGTAATGTGTGTCAAAGGCCTGCTTCTCAGAGGGGAGGTCACCCCGATCTCCATTTGCACATCTGCTTTGCTAAACACAAAACTCTGGAGGTTTGAAAAGCTCCAACGTGCACAAAGTGGGATGTGATCACATGCACAGAAGGAGCTGCTTGTGCCTGTCATTTAGTAGGCAGGACACAGAATTTTCCCTCTGTGGGAAAAAAATTTCCCACAAAATTCTTGGTGCATTACAACAGGTGACGTTATTTTATTATTCCATATTAATAAGGAAAAAAAGCCCACTTGTCTGCATTCCACATACAGACAGGATACCGAGAGGTTAAAACAGAGCCTCACACATTAAGCAGCTTCAGAAAGATGCTGATATTCAGCTTGGAGGGTGCAGACATGAAGATGAGGGAAGTGCCTGATCAGAGCTCCTGGAGGGCCCGTGCTGCTGGAGCCTGCCTTGCACAGAGCCATCCTGCTTTGGTTCTGAGGGCTTCCAGAGGAGCTCTCAAACGTTTCTGTTTCCTGCTGTTAGTGGATTTTTTCATACCTTGGAATAAGCCTTCCGATGGTAATGTGTTTGCAGTTGATGCTGAGATAATAGTTCTTGCTCAGGGGACCTCTAATACACAGTATTTTATGCTTTCTACATTTTATGTGAGATCAAAAACTCCTCCTATATGTACATATATGCCTAATTCTTTCTTGATTCCTGATAGAATCTAGAATATCCCTCAGTATCTGCCATAAGGATGCTCACTAGTAATCTATACAGAATATTTTTTGGTCTTAATATGTTTGGCCTTTTAATGTTATGTTTATGACATCATGATTCTGGTTACCCTGCACTTACAGGACATTTTAAACACATGCATCCTAGCATCATTCACCACTATGCATTGTATTTTTTCCTCTCTCTGTTGACTATTTTTAATTTTTTGGAGGGGATAGTGAAACCAATACTGACCTTTTTATCCAAAAAGAGAAAACAGGGACTTGGTCATCAGCTGTATGTTGATGTTCCATGGATGTAACATCATGTTCCATGGAATTTTGACCTTGTATCCTCACAGTAACTTAGATGGAATTAAAGCAAAGTGATTTCTAAAGCCCAAAGCATACTGGGGAGAGCCATGGGCTGAACACATAGGTCGGAGCATGTTTCATGAACTCCTGAAATGCCAGCCCTGAGCCTCTGCTGCTCATAATGCGCACCTCCTTAAGGGACATGTTGAAAATAATTTCCACGAGAATCAGAAGAAAACAATTTTCCTGAGAATCACTTTTAATACTGAGGAAGGAGAGCACTGGCATTTTAAAGAGAAGTTCGATTCTGGAAAAACTCTCTGTTGGTGAGTTAGGGGAGCTGTGCTGTAGAGGACAGAGTGGCTGTTTGCCTCTTCATGGAAGTCTCTGTTGAATTCAGGCCTTTCCCCTGAAATTTACACCAGAAATTTCATCTTTGATCAGAATTCAGAAATTTCATCCAAATTTCATACACCAGAATTCAGAAATTTCATCTTTGATCAGAACAGCTTCATTGCCTTCCTGAGTAATAGGAATGGCATTGGTTTCTATGTGCTGTACATTACAGACATGATAGACCCATAAAGAGAAATGGAGAAAGGGATACTGATTTTCTTGGAATGAAATACAGAAAATTTGAGCTTGGAAAACACTTGAGTATAATATGCTGAAAGTTTAAAGAAACATTTTTAAAGAAACATTTTCCAAGAGCATGCCTGTTAGTTTTATCTTAATTTTTGCCATGTATAATTATGAGAAACACAGACAACTCATAAGATTCTTTAGTTTCTGTTGAGAATTGCCTTTTCCAAGATAATTCTGTACACTATTACTTCAGCCCACTGGGTATCATGTAGGGAAGGTGCAAGATTATGCACATGAATATTTCTGTCTACCACTTAGGCGTGCTGAGACAATATCAACTTATACTTTCTCCTGTCATTGGTCCTTATTCCATAGAGGATATTCTTAATTACCAGCAAGACAATTTGGTAATATCATGTAAAGTGTAACAGCATAATTTCTGTGATGATTTACACCTGCTAAGGATCTGAATACTGAATTTTAAAGCATAGTTTAAGTTCAGAAGAAGGAGTATTTTTTCTACAAGACACTATTTCTATTTTTAATAGAAAGAATCTCATTTATTTAATTTATTGGCACTGTTCTTCTAAATGAAATGGAGCTTTTGAACATGAAGATACCATTTTTACACATTTTCACTGCCCTGAAAAATTTAGAGCACACTTCTGTACTGGATTAGATCAACTTGAGCCTAAATGCCTAAACACTATTTTTGACAACTGTGCATGAGGGACGTGCCTGTACAGGGATTCTAAAGAATAAAAAACCTAAAAATATCTCAGTTGCAAAGAAAATTCCCTGTATTCCTTCTTACACTTTGTAATAATGGTTATATATATATCTTTTTTAACCCTCACAGGTTTATCTCTAATTCTGTTGGAATTGATTGAAATTATTCCATTGACTTCAGCAAACTCTGTTTTCTGCTGGATTAAAGGCAATATTTGTGCATCAGATTTGCTGGTGATGTCCCACTAATGAAGCAGGTAATTTTATAAACATGTCAGGGAGGGTAAGTGCCCAATAAAAAGATGTCAGACAGAGATGCACAAATTGCAGACTATTTGTAATGGAAATAAAACCAGGAATTCTTACTGTGAGTCATGAATTTCTTTATGATAATTGCTTCCACATTTAGGGAAACTTTTCCCTAGGTTGTCTACAGAAACCCTGCAATTCTTGGGGCTTCTGATGGTACTTATGATCACAACAACACATCTCATTTCTGATAAAAATTACTTACTTTGGGAAGGATTTTTTTTCCTCAAATTGCTTTTCTGAGTCTTTATCTACAACTATTTTCTTATCCTCCTCCTCATTTTCTATTTCTAATATAAAACCAGGAATCCTTATCAATTTACAAGAGCAATAAAACTAAAGAAAATTCAGGCAGAACTGTAAAGCAGAGTCTATTTTAAAGTTCCAACTCAGATAATAATACTCTGGTTTGTGCTGCACCTCACTCATGGACTCAGTTTTCCACAGTGCATTCAGTGTTGTAATAATGCAAATCAAATACAATTTTAATAACTCCTTCCATTAATGTTTTAAGACTGCAACACTTATGAGCATGATTCTAATTGCATGATTTTGCTACAGGCAAGTTTTATGGATCTGTCTGATCTTTGGATATTTGCACCGTTTGGATTATTTTAAATAATTAATTTTTGGAAGAATTTCAGTCTGGGTAACAACAGTTGGGTTTGATAGTGGTTGTCTTGTCAGTAATTGTATGTATCTGCTTTCATGCCAGGATAAACCAGATAAATTTAGAACTCTTTGGGAGGAGGGGGCTGAAGTTTATACCGTGGCAAATGTTATGGAGAATGTTCTTAGGAGGGGAATATTTATAGACTATGTTAATACAAGGAGCAAAAGAGGTTTAAAGTGAATAAAATTTTGTCATGCAGCACAATTAGTTAATTAAATTGCAGGACTTTCTGCCAAAAGAATACCAAAAATATAATCAAC
This sequence comes from Melospiza melodia melodia, assembly GCF_035770615.1. Taxonomy (NCBI): domain Eukaryota; kingdom Metazoa; phylum Chordata; class Aves; order Passeriformes; family Passerellidae; genus Melospiza; species Melospiza melodia. The sequence continues at coordinate 16,160,605 of NC_086208.1, read as the reverse complement.
TTAAAATACCATTAAACATTCTTGTTTTATGCAACTTCTATTGCCAGTCTCTAATGCACTACGTGATAGGAGCAAGGAAGATACCTCATGAGAAGAATTAGTTTGACTTCTGACATTTTTCTGTACATCTGCTGGGAGTTTCTGCCACAGAGGCCATAGAATCATGGAGTCATTAAGGTGGGACCATAGAATCACAGGGGCCATGGAATCATGGAGTCATTAAGGTGGGAAAAGACCTCTGAGATCATCTGTTCAACCATTAACCCAACACTGCCAGGTCTAGCATTAAACCATGTTCCTGAGCACCGTATCCACACATTTTTTGAGCACCTCCAGGTATAGTGGCTGCACTTCTTCTTTGGGCAACTTGTTCCAGTGCTTGAGCACCCTCTCAGTGATGAAATTTTCCCTAATATCCAACACAAACCTCCCCTGGTGCAACTTGAGTTTCTTCCTCTTGTCCTGTGGCTTGTCACCTGGGGGAAGAGACCAACCCACACCTGGCTGCACCTCCTATCAGGGACTTGTAGAGAGTGATAATGTCCCCCCTGAGACTCCTTTTCTCCAGGCTGAACACCCCTAAGCTCAGAGGAGATGGTGAGGGGCTTGCAGAACCTCTGGTGTAACCCTACTCCTCTTTTTAGGCAAGGCAAGCAGCTTGAAAGCTTGCTCCTCACTCCAGAAACCTGTGTAAAACCTCAGGATTCTCTGTCGTTGTGCAAAACGGGAAACGACAGGACACGGGGAGGAAGGTGAGTGGGGCAGCAAAAGTCACAAGGAAAGCATTTTCTGAGTGGCTGGTGAGGGCCCTTACCTTGGTGCTGTCCCCAGGGCTTCTCTCTAGTGGCAGGCACTTGGCTCTCCTCCTTGTACGTGCTGTTCTTCCCCTCGAGCATCACTTGAGAGCTGCAGCAGAAGGTTCCCTCCTTCAAGATGGACAGAAACACCAACACAGTCTTGCCCACTCTTCATTCCTCATTTCTTCTGCAGAGAATTCGTTCCAAATTTGGCTCGTGACAAATGCCTACACAAGGCTTGGACAAACAAGCATTAAAAGCAGCAGTGGGAATTTTCTTTTGGGGGTTAAAGAATAGCTATGAAGCAAAAGTTGCTAACTGTACCTTGAGGAGTGATTTTTTTTTTCCTGCAAAAAATAACATGTTCTTCAGTGTATATGGCTGTACCCACCCCGACAGTGCAGGTTTTCCTGTCTGTTTGGTGAATTCTGTGTCTGGCACCACAGAAAAGACCGTCTCATCTGAAATACCCTGAGTGCATTTTCCTTGCAGGAAAAAGTTCTAACAGTCCTGCTGCAAAATTTACACACTGACAGAGAAACAGTGCACAGGTTGTGCAAAACCCATGATAAACTTTTACTTCAACAAAAAGAACTTTTAATCAATCCTGTTTGAGAGGAATGGAAGGGGCCATAGGCATATAGACCTTAGAGAAATGTAAGTTTTTCATAAATGGATACTCAGAAATATGGATAATTTCAGCAGTATTTGAGAATTTCACTGCTGGATCAATTTAGCATGAAGTTCTCAATTATTCTTTCCTGGAAGTCATCCCAAACAAGAATGCCCTGATATACTGAATTAATGATAAAAGTGGATTGTGGCTAGGGTTTTCCATGAGAACTTTGTCCTGGAAAATATCAAACAAGCAAAAAGGTTTGGATTGAATAATGAAGTTTCCATGAGGCTTCTCCGCTGCAAAAAAAAAGATGTTAAAGATTTTTAAAAATCATTGCAAGTGTCCCAATAATATTATTCTAAGTGAATGTATATTTGCTTTGAAATATTTTTGATTTTAATTTTTAATTTATAAGTGAAAGTAAAAAAATGAAATATTTTGAAACTACTGAAGCAAATGGCTCAGTTAGATTTTTCACTTTTTAGCAGCTTATTGGTTAGCCACAGAATTAGCTGAAAGAATATGAAATCCTGAAAACTCCCAAGGGACAGAAGAAAGCACTTCCCTGTCAGCTATAAAATGAGTGAAAATTATAATGACATTTTCATTTATCACAGAGATTTACTAAAACACCCACATTTTTCACAGAAGTTGCAAAGACTTGAACTCGGACACACTTTTTGTTTCTCCCCAGGTGTGATGCTTAATGATAATGTTTTTACTAGACCTGGTCACACACCCTCTCAGATAAAGAGCTGGAGGTATTCCAGCCTCTACAGGGGTAATAATCTCTGCTTCATATGCTAGCACAAGAAGGAGGGCAGGAAGCACAGGCAGGAAATTTCACCATTTTATTTCAAACGAATGCATTTAAACAGGAAATGATAATTAAATAATTCAGAAGTGAGCTATCCAAGGGCAAAGAGCCCCAGATGCCGTGAGGGGTTAAGCTTTGTAGGGCGGAGAGGGAAGGCCTGTGTAGCTTCACTGTGCTAATGGTGTGGGGAAAGAACTTCTGAGATGCCTGCTCAATTTGTCAGGATTTTATCTTCTGAACTATTACCTCCAGCTTTCCCCAGAACACCCTTCCCAGCCCTTTTATCTGCGAGCTATCTTCGAGTTAACTGTCTGCCTATTGCCTTGGCTGAACCACACTAATAGTCAGCTAATTACACATGAACACTCTAATTTGCTTTGTCTTCCTCAAAAAAAGTTCACGCTTGTGCAGGCACGCACACACGAGTGCACTTCTGCCCGTGCCACGAAGCTGCACCAGCTGGATTGGGATGAAATTTGTTCCATTTGTTTCCTGCCCCCTCTGATGCTTTCCCCTCACCAGGCCACCACCAACGCTTGTCATTCCTGATTTGCAACATCACCTGTTGCTCCAGCACCAGGCTCCTGCAGAGCAGAAACTGGAGCAAAGAAGAGAAATACGTGTTTGTCATTGAACTGAGCTGAGAAGAAGGAAGAGGAGAATGATAAGATCATAGCCTGCAGCACTTTGTTTATGAGAACATCCTTCCAGTGATATATGTCTGCACCAGGTGAAAGTATTGTGTCACCCCTAACATATTTTAAATGCCAGGGCTGTCATGCAAGAAGACAATGATGAACAAGTTTAAACAGAATATGGTTTTGTAGCCATGTACAGAGTTACCCTTTGAAGGTTTGCACTGGTAGTGCTTCTTAGCAAAATGTTTCCAAGCTGTGTTATATTCCCCTACAGAACACCTCTCACACAGAATTTAAACTAAATGGAGACATTTCTACTGCAGGCAAACTGATGGGGGTGTACATAAAGAAGTGCATTTCCTCAGGCAGGATTTTCAGGCCATTTCACACGTCCTCCCTGCCACACTACCCAAGTTTGTCATAACTCCTTGGATAGGAGCCCTGCAAATGGGCAAAGAAAGCTCTGTCTGCACCATGCTCTGAGGAGCAGGGACTGGCCCAGGTGGAGGTTTACTCAGACTAACTCTAGCATGCTCCTGTGGAGAGAATTCCTGTTAGCTGCTGCTGCAGCTCCCAGACCACATCACCTGCTTTAATTCCACACTAAAGAATTCCGTCTGCGTGCTCCAAGGCTGCCTGGCCTGGTGGGATGTGGTAAGCAGGGTTATATTTGGGGGATTCTCTTCAAAAGTGCACTCCTGGGCCAAAGTGAAAGGCTAATGCAGGAGCACCTTTCCTCAGCAGGCAGATATGCCCAGAGCTATCATCACATGGCAGTTTGCTTCCCAGATATTTATCTGGAGCTCGACTGCACGAACACCATCCCCGCGTTCTAACGCTGTTGCACAACACCACTCCTTTGGCTCAGACTGACAGCTCAAATTGAGCCTTGGGAAAGCCAACATCCAGCACACAACATTGAGAATGGGCATGACCACATCCACCTTGGATTCAGGTGAAAGAGCTTTAGCTCTGTGTGTCACGTGGAAATGGAGGCAGCCGTGACACCGCGGAGTCGTGAGGAAGAGTAAGGTCAGAGCCACTCCATGACCCATCCATGACAGCATTAATAACTTCACAAGAGGGAGGAAAGGGAGCCTCTGATTGCCTGAAAAAACCTTCCAGGAGGTAGGATTTCTTAAGTACTTATTAAGGTCCTGTGTGGGCTTGTGTAACGCGCTCAGCATCTGCCCCTCAGTTTTCCTTTCTGTAAAATGGGCATACCTTCTTTTCCACAAGGTTATTAGGAGGATTTGCCAATTAAGGTTCATCATAAATGAAAGTGTCTGGCAAACAGTATTTAATCACCTGGCCAAAAATGGTCTCCAACTTCTTTGGGCAGAATGTGAGTTTTTATAGGGACTAGTCACAGTGTCCAGAAGGCTATGGGATCACAGGCTGCATCTTTAAGACAGAGTTTACTTCTGAATCAGTAAGTGTACTAGACAAAGCAGCCATTATTTATGCATTCCTGCATACATGGCAAGGTGAAAATAATAGAATAAACATCATATACTTCATTATGATATCGGTTTACACTTCCAGGGTACACAAAAAGAGGCCATTTCATCAAGCTAATTGCCTGAAAGTAAAAGAGAGAGAACTTTAGCTATTAGTCTATTATGGGGCTTTTTTCTTAATCACAAATAGGGGCCGTGTGTCCCCAGGGGGATGTGTATTCTAATTTACAATTGAACTACAGATCAGAGCAATCAATCTTGTGCAGCACTTTTACAGTGTAATTGCTGCAACATAACAAATAAAAAAAAAAAAAAAGCAGCCTAAGTCGAGTTTCAGCTTGAGGTGGAGATATTTACCAGGCATTGGTTAGGGGTGGGAGGGAGGCAGAGAGAGGAGAGAGGCGCCAAAGCCATGAATATGCAATGAGGGCTCATTAGTGCCCCAGTGTTGCCATGACGAATGGCATTATCCCCAGACTGGTGCAGCCTAAACATGAATTTTATAACGACCCATTTATCATGACTTGTCATGGGTTTCTTTACTGTACTTTCTACTGACTCTCACACCTTCCACCATTAGCACCTCAGAATCCCTTCCTTTTGTTCTTTTACCTTATTCCATCTTAGTTTTTGGCAAGATTCTCAGGCGATAAGGAGAGGAGGGCTGCAAACTCTGGTGTTCAAGAGTTCAGAGCTTCCCAAGCTGAAGACCCACCGCCAAAAACGTGTTGGTGGTCTTCAGTCCACTTACTGGTGGATAAGTGTCCTCGTTGTCACGAGTATCTGCAATCTTTGTCAGTTGACTCAGCAGAAAGGTCTCGGGTTGATCGAGCATCCAGACAACTATCTTTCCACTCTGGCAGATGTGATGGATGAATCTGTTTTGTTGACCTGGGCCTGTCTCCTCCTCAGCCCACTCCATCTATGTGCACAGTGTAACAATCCGCCCCTCATCTTCACGTCGAAAAAGGCGCAAAATCAGATAAATAAACAAAAACTGCTTTCTCCTCAGTTTCACTTAAATGAAAAAAAAAAACCTTACTAGGTCTAAAACCCAACTGATAGGGATAGCATTTACTCTCCAGGAGCAAGCAATATTAGTCAACTCTACAGGAAAACCAAATTACTGTGAAGTAATTAGTGTCTGGCTTTAGCTCATTTTTGGTCGCTGCACGTTGTCTCTGTTTTACTGCTGTCCCTTTGGCCTGCCCGATCCCACATTTAATATACCACTGCTTATAAAGAAATCCCTGTGGCTCAGAAGGCTGAATTGCCACTGCTGGGCTAGGGCCTGCTCTCTAGTATATAGAGGCTTTCATTTCCCAAGTTATGAATCTGACATCTCATGGCCAAATCCATGCCAGTTTATTTCTGAGTAGTCTGTCCTCATTATTTACCCCAAATAGTTTCACTGTCAGTCTGCCTTTTTTTTTTTTTTTTTTTTCCCCTACTGTGAAGTGGCTGGAGTATCTGAAAGTATCAAGCCCCTCTTTGTTGGATTTTACACTTTTGCTATTACAAGAATTTGTCTTTAGGGATAGAAAAATCAAGCAACTTATTTCCAGCTATTACTTGGATAGGACTTCATGTTCTTAAACAAGTTCTGAGCTCCCATGATCTCTGAAAACAACTCTCCTGAGGTCTTACATCAGGGTAGCCCTACAGTCCTTTCATTACTCTACTGGATGTTTGAAAATATTAAAAGGCATCTAACATCCCAGGCCAGCAATTTATAGACTCGAAGTCTGGTGCTGAGGCCCTCAAAACCTCTATTTCTTCCCCAAAATCTGCACTTTGCTATTATTGTTGCCAAGACAGGCACGTGTTTCACCAGGAGTAGTTTGTCAAAGCAACAGTCCATTATCCAAAGATTCATGACAGGTTCCCACTCTGGTGCACGATGGAAGAGAGGCTGGATGTCAGAGAGGGAAGAGAAAGGAAAGATTCCTCTCGGAAAGGTGCATTTGGGAAATGACACACCTTGATTAATCAGGGCATAGCTGATTAGGCCAGCAAATGCTTGCTGTTTTTTTTTTTTTTTTTTCTTTTTTAAAACCATCTGTGCTCCTTTGGAGAATATAGGTATATAAAAATATATGTATGTGCAGTTTTTTAAAGCCCCTGACAGCATCTTCCACAAAGTCTGTGACCTATGATGGAGAACTCCAGCTCCCACTACAATACAAACAATGTTCTGTTAATTATCAGGAGACAAAAGAAGAATAGAAATCACTCTTAAAGAGGCAAACCAGAAATGACATCTAATATTGGAGAAAATGTCCACTGTCTTCACAAGGACTTGGGACACAGCAAATATTATCATTATTCCTGAGAATAAATGTTTGCCCTATGACCCAGGTGATCTGATCACCTATTGAGTGGAGAGAATGGAGAGTTGTCACAAATAATGTGGTTTAATTAAATTATTTTAATTTAGCTCCTATTAGGAGTACTAAAACTGACTGTACTCAGTCTATGAGAACAGGTTGATACATCTGATCCATTATCTGCAGTTTATGTGATGGAATGAGCAGATTCCTGTTTGAGTTGGCTGCAGAAACTCACAGGTCCAATCTGTGGAGGTTATTGCATTATTTTATACCAATACCTGCAGCTCCCTTTGAGAAACAGGCTCATCTTTATTCCACTCACCTCATGGAGCAGAAAGACATGGAAACAAGGAATATTAAGGGACAACCAATGGAGGTGACACCGAGCTCTGGGTCACTTTAGCACCCAGGAATCACAGAATCACATCAGAGTTTTCTAGGCTGAGATCAACAACCATATGGAGGGCAGCTGCCCAGGAAAGGAAAACATTCACTACTCCTCAGTCAGCCCACAAATGGCAATCATTAAAATAAAATAATTGCAATCTTTAAAATATTAAGTCCTTGGTTCCAAACCGACAGGACTCTAATTATAGGAAACACACAAATTTCAGGAGAAAAAGGCTATTTTCATTCTCATATGAATCCAGCTTCCAATAAAGTATCAGATTTGAGATTGGTTCAGAAGTTAAGAAATATAAGCAATATTTTGAGGTGGAAGAAAAATCTCTAAGGTAGGACTAGCTTTTTATCTTGAATGTAGGGTAATTTTTGTGACTGAGTGTTGTAGGATCAGAAATAGCCTATCAACAGACTCACATGAAAACTCTGCTTTAAATACATATATTTAAATGTAATAAAATTCTGACCATACAGTAAAAATCTGCAAATTTATATATACAGTAGTTTTCTACATTTACAGATAGAATTCATAAACTTAGGATAAAAAAAAACTGAGAAAAACTTCAGGTGTTATTACTATTTAATGCTTTTCAATGTCCTTTCAACTGACATGTATACAAGAAAATTAAAAACACCCATAAACACAGGCACTGTTTCTTTTTGTGAAGTGATGCTCTTTTAAAGACATGATAAAATTCTAAGCCTGAACAGAAAACTCCTTCTGACTGAATTCTGAAGTGTTTGAACACCCAGGCAGTCCCAGGGACATATCCTTATGTGCTTCTGAGGGCTCTTGATTGTGCTAAATAATCTTGACCACCCTTTTTTGCTATTTTTGTTGAGAAATTCATCCCTCCCTTTTTAGTTCTGTTTCAAATATGACCTAAAATATTTTTTTCCCTGTTCTAAAGCTTGGCTTTATTCATCCTATTGAACTAATGATCATTTCCATTGGATACACTTCAGCTTTGCCTTTAAGGCTCCTCACCTTTCTCCAAGCGGAGCCCACGGCTGGCTGCTCCCCACTTTTAAACAAACAAACACAATGTCCTTCTTCCCCCTCCCTCCCCACTTTCTTTAATGACATTTTCAGTCATTAATGAGTTAATAAAAATCTCAAAGTCATCTGGGAATAGATAAGGGGGAAGAAAGAAGAGTATTGTACACATAATGACAGGCTCCCTGCTGGCCCTAAGATGTCATGGGTCAGCCATGTCAAGAATGTGTGTGCCCAATCATCTGCTGATTTTTATCAGCAAGGCCTGAAGCAGAATCTGACACGGCCAGTTTGGGAGTTACAATGAATAAACAATGACTTCTTGGATTGTTGGCTGCTGTGTGATAGAGTGAGAGGGTTTATATATACTAAAACATGATGACATTAGCAATCAATATACCAATTACTGGACAAGTTATTGGACGAAGAATGCACATGTCCCGAGCTTTGTGCACTTTGAACATGCTGCCAGCAAAGGAGACCACAGAAATAATGTTAATTAACCCGTTCCAAGCTTGATATGGTAATGCCTGATGATGCCTTGAAGTTTCTGAGAGCATGAGGTAGGAAAAAACCTTGGTCTGTTATAGCACATTAAACATTTGAAATATAAAACACAGGCCTGACAAATTTATTTTTCATCAGGACTTGGGGAAGAAAGGAATAAATTTTTTCAAGTGAGCAGCTGAGATTCTAACAGACTTAAATTGTTCTCTATAAAATTTTACCTGAACACCCTCAGCATGCTACACAAATTTCATCACTGAGAAGTTAGAACACATCTCCTACAGCTTGGTTAAGGAAATATCCCAACAACTCTCACCTGCCTATTCTTAAGTAGAGAAAGTAAGATAAAACACACTTTCTTATTTCTGTGTGACTGTAAATGCATTTCTGCATCTGATCAGGCTCTTACGTTCTTTAGTGTGCTCAAAATATTCAGTGTTTATGAGTTTGTCTCCTCTTATTCTGGAAGTGATTGTGAAGATAAAATGACAGTATTTTAATTGAAGCCAGGATAGAATGGGATTATATAAATCACCTAATTCCAAGTACAGTACAAAAGAAAACTAAAGTGGAGATCAACGTTTCAGACAGATCTAGATTGAGTTAAATGGTGTCAGCTCTCCTTTAAGATGGACAAGTCCATGATCTAATGGAAAGCTCATGGGTTTTGCCCTGAGATGCATTGTTAAAATGATGTAAAAAAAAAAAAAGGACAGGTTTTATGATGGTTCTCCATCCTTTTCTGTGTAGTCTCTGAATGACAATTTTACTGCCATCTGGGAAGCAGCAATGCCATGGACCCTTTGACTTTTGCTCAGGTGGGAGCAAACAAGGCAGGGTGTAAACAGAAAATTTAACTCTGCCTGCCAGGGCATCAACCAACGCAGTGGAAATTGTGCAGAAGAAGGGAGGAGAAGAGTTCAGCCATCAGAGTGGCCCTGTGTACTTGCTGTGTGTCAGGGGCTGAATAAAATCTGCAGATACGTCTCTTACAGATCACTTTTGTGGTGTTACTCAGAATTACAATCAAATCTGCTCCTGTTCCTCAGAGCACTAAGCACTTCTCAGAGTTGTGTTGGACGGTGATAGCAGAGGGACCAGCCTCAGACAAAGGGGGAAAATAGATTGAGGCTCCATCTGGTTTTAACTGCAGTGGTTATGGAGTGTTCAGCTGGATCCTTCCAAAAGGCTCTTCCCTTCCCGTTGAGCGAGTTCTTGAAAAGTTTAAAAGTGAGTTTGTCCAGCATGTGTGATATGAATAACAAAATGCTTTTAAATGTAAATGTTTCATAAAATAGCAGCATTACCATACATTGCAGTGAATACAGTTAAAAAATCCAACTCAATAATCCCTCCTCTGTAATTTACAATTAACTTTTTGCCTCAAGGTAACAGCTACATTCACAAAAATAATGGTAATAGATTGACCTTGTTATGAATGGATAACAAGCTGGAAACAATATAGTTTGTCACAGAGCATTAACTGTTACTGTTGAAATTGTAAATAATGTGTATAGAAATCACAATGTAAATGGCTCCCCTTAAAAATATTAATTATGTCAATTAAACACATGATGCATAATGGATTATTCTGAAACCTATTTAAGTCCATGTCAGACTGAGTACACCATTTTCTAAGATCCCATTCCCAGACTACTGGAAAAATCTATGACTGTGCTTTGACTGCTCAAGGTGGACAAAGGAATATTGCCTTAAATTAAAGATATATGGCTGCCCCTTTGTTGACATTTCTCATCAGAAGATGAGATTATTTACAGACACAAGGCTCTTCTGAAGTGCTTTCAGGCTGCTTTGGAACTGTTGAAAAGCAACTCTCATCCAGCAGTGCTGGCCAATCCCTGGAGGAATTCCATAGGATACAGAGAACTCCGCTGGATTTTGTGCCACTTTGGAATGACTGGATAGAGAAGGAGAGATCAGGTCTTACACCTGGCTGGTTTCTCTGGCCAGAGTGATCTAACTCAGCATTCTCAAGCCAGTGAAAGCTGAGGGTGATGCTGTTCAAAATTCCTCCTTGTCAGTCCTTAGGAGCCTGTGCTCACCCAGGAGAAGAGTTGGCTATCACAAGGCTTTATGGAGTGATCCAAAGCTGATACACAACACATGGCTTAGAAAAAACTTGTTTTCTCCCAGTGTCTGATGACCATCAATTCATGAACAAGACCCTGAAATGTACTTTTTGTGCTTCCCAGCCACAATTCCTCAGCTGTAGCTCAAGACTGGACTTGACAGCACAATGCTTAAGTGTTCTGGCCAATGACCACGTTTCACTATAAAAGAAGGATTCCCACTAGATTATCCACATAGAGAAAGTGATACTAAAATGACAAGCCACCAAGAGGTCAAATAACCAGTTGCCAGAAGTTAAAATAACTAGACTGTGGAGCAGCAATATCTGAGGAGCTGGCATGTGTCCCAGGACTGGTTGTCATACAAATGAAAGAAAAGACAGCTGGAATCTTTTTGGATTGGCTGTTATTTTCTGTGAATATAATGTAAATCTACCACTCTGGTTTTTCAACCAGAAACTGATTCGGTAAAATATAAGGCCTCTTTATATCTCATTTTTCCATGTGTGAGTTTCATCTACTTTGTTTAGCTTTATCCTTCGGGATCAAGGACTGTTCAGACTGTCTGAGCACAAAGAGTCTCATTACAGTTTTGGGCTCTCCAGCAATCCAAGCAAATACATTGCATCCTCTCTTGCCAAAAGGTGTGTTCTCCCATCTGGGCAGCAACAAAGTCCCCACAAATGTCTAACTGAGCAGGCTAACCTCTCCCCACCATGGAGCCAAAATCCCAGCCAGGCTGGGTTAGCTCTCCACCCAATGATTTTCCCTGGGCAGCTCTTGTTTCACCATCACTTCAAGTGTAGCTGTTTGCTATACATTTGGTGCCATCTCTTTAAAGATGTATATCTGAGTGGGCAAGAAAGTTAGGGATTAGCAATGGGCAGAGGTCAAGTCTGTCAAGACTTTAAGCATGTTGTTGGTTGTAAAAAAGATTACGTTACTGGCAGCCCTTTGCCAGATCAGTACTTCGATGCCAAATGTTAATCCTTGCTGGGGACAAGATGGCTTGTAAATGTTATGGGAGAACACAGCTTTTCCTGCAGAAAACAGGCATTTATGGTTAAAACATGGATTGTTTTCTCATGCTTGTGTTTGCATTTCATGCCAATTCACTCTTGCTTGCTATGAGCTTCGCTTCAGTACTTACATTTAATCACTTAAAGTCTTTATTTGTATAGTTGAGGAGAGAATGGTTGAGTTCTTGAAGCACTGGGGAGTGAAAGAGCCAGAGCTCAGCCTCAAGTTTTGCCAAAGGTCTTGCACTGTGAAACTGGGCAAAAGCAATGTGCCCACTGAACTTTGCTCTTCTCATCTGTACAATGGAGCTCCATGTAAAAAGGATCCTGTAAAATTTTATTTGTGGCTGTGAGAAGTCCAGTGTTTATTGGATCTATAAAAAAATCTGGCTGTTTCAGTGGGGCTAACTATATATCTGTAGCTTTCTTAGTAATGTCCTTTCCTACACTCAGAAAATCACTGAATTATTTGGGTTGAAACCTTCAGGATCATCCTGTTCCAACTCTCCTGCTGTGGGCAGGGAAATTTCCACTAAACCAGGTTGCTCCAAGCTTTGTCTAACCTGACACTGTGCACTGCCAGGGATGGGACATCCACAATTGGACACTTTGGGAGGGCTTAGGTTTCCAGGTCAGGTGCTTACACAAGGGCAGCCAAGGCATAATCCAACACAAGATTTTAAAATAACAGAAGACTCAGATGCCCCAAAGTTTGTTCTGCTGTAGACTGAGAGCACAACTGGGTGTGAGCAGCAGCTGTTGTCAAATGTGTGCAGAACCCTGCAGATGGCTGAGCACAGCCATGAAATTAATGTGGTACCAGTGGGTCTCAGCAGCTGACAATGCTCACAGAGCATTGCACAAACTCTGGGAAGTCCTGCGGCTGTCTCACGTGAAAGGAAAACAAGCAAATCAGGGTGCAAACTGCACTCACACCTGTTTTTGGCATCTAAAGATCCTCAGGGTCTCCGTGGCTCAGTTTTTCACCCTATTTTGGGAGGTAATGAAACTCTATGCTAAGGCAAGAATCAATAAAGCTTCACTTTAAAGGGTTGATGAGATCAAGAAAACACCAGTGCCTGATGCACATGGGTTCAAGAGTAGAGGGGACCATGCAAGTTCCCAGGTAGATTTGATAACAGAATTCATAAAATAAGAAAAGCAAATTCAATCTGGGGAAACCTGAGATTCTAGGTTTCATGCCATGTACATTTAGTAGCTATAAAATTAGAATACTCTAGTACAAGGGGATTCAACAATTTTTCTGGCAACAAGTGAAAAATGATGTGCAGCATCCTAAGTACTAAATTCCGTTAGTTCAGTTTTGTTATGCAGATGGATTTTTTTCCTTCTCCTCTACTCTTTAAAATGTTTTGAATTAAAATAGCTTACTCAAGGTCACCAAAGGCATATGGTCCTGCTCAAAACTTTAAACAAAACATTAGTTTTTACAACCTTTTGTAATTTGGTATTGTATACAACATGGTTATAGACGGAATTTCTGTAATCTTTGCAGTGGGTGACAGAAATATGAGAGCCAAATTTATAAGCCATTTAGTGAAGCATTTAATCAATTTCATGCATAGGAAATAACTCCGATTGCTTTGCTTTATCAATCTTGCTTTCTCAGAGACCTGCAGCCACCCCAACCTCAAAACACTTCAGTGCATGAGGGGGGAACCATATGCAAAATTCTAATGCTGCACGCAGTGTCAGGGACTTCTGAGGGCTGTTTAAACTTGCCAGCATCAATAATCCCTCTTGAGGCTGTTAATATATTTCAGAAGGAAGGCAGAAAGCCTAATATTTATAGGAAGTTGCAAGGCCTCTTTTTACAGAGATTTTCCTTAAACATCCCTTGTCTTGAATGAGTCTTTGACACTGTGTAGAGTTATGCAGATTGAGCTTGCCTCTAATACTGAAGTGTTTCTGAATGCTGCCTTTAATCACTTACAAACACTTAAACACCCTCCCTGCATCGTGCCCCTGTTTCCATAAACGATGACTGGCACATCATCTGTCAGACTCAGAGACACTGCTTGAGATGACACTGCTCACTGAGGCCACAGCAAGAAAGGCAGCACCAGGTAAGAGTTAAAAGTCTCATTTGACTGGGACTGGGGGGTTTATGGGAGACTGAGCTGAAGGATTACAAAAGTTCCTCTTCCGGTCTTCAACCCCTGGCTCTGGATGGACCACTTGACTTTTGGCAGTGGGCAAGAAGTTGGGAACACCTCTCCTCACCCTTCCCACAGGACAGCTTCTGATCTGGAAGTTCCTGAGCTCTGTTCTGTCTCCAGTTGTGTCTGCACCCATAAGGAGTTGCCTATTGGTACATGACACTATGAAGTACTGCTCCTCCTGCAGAAGGGAAAGGAAAACCTTGACCAAACCAACCTCATCCCCTTCTCCTGTATCTAAAATCCCTACCTGGAGTAGGAGATAATGTTTAAAAGACTATTTCAGAGCACACTTTCTTCTCAAGAACTACAACAGCTTGTACAATACCCTGAGCAGAGTACTACGCAGTGATTTTTTTCCTGAGTGAAAAATTCCTGAAGGAGCAAAAAGCCAATCTCTCTGATAATCATCAGCTGCTCAACTATATTAAATTTAGACAAGGCTACAATAGTGCCAGAGTTGTCCCCTGCCCTCTAAAATTAGAACTGAAAGAATGGTGGGCATAGTGCTAAATATATAACTCATTTAAAAATAATGTGCTCTCAGGCTTTCCTAATGCTTGAAAAACTGATCATCATAAATCCCTAAAGATCTGTTTGCACAGCTAGCCTGCTTCCATCAGCCCCAAACATGTTTCAGTAGGGTCTGTCCTTTCCTGAACATCTACTTTTCCCTCACTGTTTATAGGAAAAAACAAAAAAAGCAGGAAAGGTTTGCTGTTAAATGATAGTTAAACAATAAACCTCCTAGTTATTTGCCTGGACAGAAACTTCACCTGGCCTCTGCTTTCTGTTTGGAAGCAAAAAGGCAAAGAAGAAAGGGTTAATATTTACTGTCTCTCATAAGCACTAGTCCTGGAAGAGTTGATGGGGACAATCCATCTGAAATGGTCACAAGTGTGAGGTTTAGCTCTTCAAGGTGTAGAAAACCATAAGAATCCTCTACAGAACAAAAAAAGGACCCAAATCTAATTCTTCCCCTGTTTCTCAGCTCTAGAAAAACCTTAGTGCTAACAATTTCAGAATCAATAAAATCAGCAGGATGGATTAAGAGCAGTTTTGCATAAAAACAGGGGCATGGAAAACCTACATCTTTCCTTCCTTCAAGGTCAGAAAAACTTCTGCCTAGAAGCAAACCTCTTCTTTCCTTCCCAATTCTCATCTAACAATGCACAGGACCCCACAGGGGAAGAAGTTGCATTAAGGAAATTTATGGAGAGTTGGGGCCTGGGTGTAAATTGGACTAAAGGAATTCTGGGTCCTTGCAGAACCTAAAAATCTCCATCATGAGACAAAGGGTGTCTTGGAAAAGTCGGGCTTTCATTTGCTAGCTGTTTTTCTGTTATTTTTACTATCAGAAAGTCTATGACAGACATGTTTGAGGAGAGTGAAGTGAGGAGAGGGGAAATAATTGCTTGGGAGGGTTTCATGGTCAGGTGTGGTTCCTCCTTGGGGTGCGCAAACAAACCTGGGCTCTGTGAGAACCCAAAAGCCACTTGGCTGGAACAGAGATGGAATATGTGAAGCTGGGGGCTGTGGTTAAAAGGGAGAATCCTGCTTCACCACTAAATTTGGTTAAAAAGGAGCAATGTGGGATTTTTCCTCCTACTTCAGCTGCTCCTTCCCGCCATGCCCATGGGATGCTGCAGAGGCCTCAGCTCTGTGCTCTCCTGAAGGGCTCTGAGAGGAGCCTGTGCCACGAGAAGTGGGTCTGGACTTGATCTGCTGCAAATAGAAATGCTTGTTAGGGAAGCAAACAGGTCATATTACACTATTCTTGTACCTTAAATAAATCAAGAAAGGTGTAAATGTGCTAGTCATGAACTTATTTCTCCCTTGGGCTACTTCCATGAGATGTTTCTTTCTCTTCCTTCCCCCCTCCTCATTCTACCTTTGCTCTTTTGGATGCCATCAGCTGGTTGGAGGGGTTTTTGCTGAAAATAGAAATATTAAAAAGGCATGTTTTCTGTTGGCTCATCCGGAACATTCTGGGGAGGATTAACTCTTTGAATTCTTCACCCCATAAATTTGGGGTTTCCACTCTAGTTTTGCCTTGCAGAAATACTAAGGTAAGAGAAGTATCAGTAGAAGAAACTGAAAAGATTTTCCTACATAGATGTACTTTTGCAACCTTAATGAACAGGTGATCTCCTTTTCTTTTTTTCTTTTTAACAGTACCTAGGATAAAAATTCCATGCTTTTATGCTGGACGAAGCCTAGAAAAGTTTATCACAGTATGAGTGCAGATGTTTTGGGAGGGGAAAATTAGTATTGGGAGGGGAAAAATAGTATTGGAAGTCAAGGTTAATTTTTTTTTTTTAATTTTTAAAGCAATACAGTGATTAACAGGCATGTTGCAATGGGCTGTTTCTGGTGGAACTGGTGTTTTTAATGACCTCACAGTAAAATGAACACTTTGCCACCCCTAGGAGCTGTCTGTTACTCTGCAGAATTCTCTGGACATAATCTAGAGCTGCTCAATTTTAATAATGAAACTAAATGAGAATTAAAAAAGTCCTACTACCTGCTCACTCACCAAAGCTGTTTTTCTTGAAGCAGAATAGACAGAATTTAAAAAAAACCCTCAATCAAGTTTCTTACTCTTTGAAGAACACAGTATTTTATGGATGTAATTTATAATCAGAAAAGAAGAGGGCTATTCCCAATATTATCTTTATCTTCTAGACATAAATAACAAACAACTCTAGTAATCAAAATTTACTGCAATTGTAATAGGTTTTGGCATCGTTTATGTATCACAGGGAATGTTAACATAATGTTGACTTTCAGGACTGAGGCCAATTTTTTTTATTTTATTTTTTTGGGCTGGATTCATTGTGTATATATATATACATATATATGGAAAACCTCCTTTCCCCCCAGTTTATTCGTGACTTTTATGGCATTCGAGAGATTAATTCTCGTAAATAACACTGTTTATATCTCCTAATCAGAAAGTTGAAATTATCTGTGACAATGTGAACACTAAAAAGTTGTATACTATGAAAATATTTCAATAATTAATGCATGCACTATCTAGAGCAATTGACAGTGAGGTCATAAACATAATGGGCCATCTGTGTTTGATTTGTATCTGAAAATGCTTAAAGGGAAAGGCAGGTAATTCAGGCTTCTCTTACAAATGTAAACAGGCAAGATTTTTCACCTTCTCAGAAGGTTGTTGAACCATTTCATTACTTTAAAGAAGAAGGAAAAAAAAAAAGGTTTTTCCAGGCTAGAACCTTTTACTACACTTGCATTTTGCCCCTGTATTCTCTGACAGCCAGCACACACCAGTGAGGCTTTTAGTCTTCTTTTAGAGGGTTGTCATTCTCTTTTATTTACTTTATATTGTTTGCTCTATAAAAAAATGCCACTTCAGGCTCCTGAGCAATCCCACCAGCTCACTTTGCATTCTGGGACCTGGCTTTAAATAGTTTCCTTTGGACCTTTCCAAGTTCAGATCTGCACCGGGCTGTTGAAAGACAGCAAAAGGTTTGTGCAGGGATCTGGCTCGTTGTGCCTTTATGACCCTTCTCTGGATTTGTCCCAGCTTGTCTCCTGAACCTTTTCTCCCTTGTGAAAGCCGAGATTCAGGTTACCTGCATATCTGGGCTTGGGTTTAATTTAGCCCCGGATTTCTGCGCCGCGATGGGGAGGAATGGATTGTCCTGCTATCGTCAGGAATAACTCTTTATCTCTGGCCTTATATGCATTGGCACAAAGCCAATATCAGGCTGGAATGACTCAATAAATAAACAACCATGCAGCCCTCTTGTTTTCACTGGCTGATCTGATGACAGTGGGGCTCCTGCTCTTGGCACACAGCGAGGCTCTGCTGAAGGAAATGCCATTATCTTCCCCGTGCCAGGCAGAGATTAATACATTCTTAGAAATTGAATCCAGACAGGGCTTCTAAATGATTTCATGTGACCTCCTGTATATCAGGGCTATTAAATACTACAAATTACCTATGATAAGAGCAGAGATTGCAACCTATTTAAAACTCTGTGCATTCCCCCCCCCCCCCTCTGCTCTGCCCTTTCTTGTTCCTCAAATATTAAGTGTAGGCAGAGAATGGGTCACAGCAAGGCAATACTAAAGTCCAGAGAAACTGGCTGAAATATATCTGGGGATTCCTGCACAGTAAGAATTCCCTCATTGTCCCTGATAACCTGACCTGGGTTAATTTCACTCTCAGGTCTGAAATTGGTGATCAGTGCAATCCTGAACATGACAAGAACAGGTACCAGCTACCACCTGTGAGACCTCTTTATTGCCCTCCTCGACTTTGATCACCTTTTCAGCATTTCATGTCTAGCATTGCAAAATCTTGGATGTAGCCAAGGGAAGAAATACTGGCATAAAGCAAGACCAGAAACCTAGTTATACACCAAGGTGTGAGAATTATTCTTGACACTGCAAGTACCTGTCTAATGCTTGGGACTCTGAAGCATAAATATTTTCCTAATGTTGGACCACAAAGATAATAAAGGGGACAAGGCAAAGGCCCAGATTCACAGACTGGTAAAAATAGACTCTGCTTTATGGATGTTGAGCATCTGCATTTCTCTCACTTGCATAAGAATCCTCTCCTTTCCCCATATCCTCTCAAACAGGAGGGTGCATAAACTGCTGGGTGCTCCAAGTCAGGTGATGAAGATAAATTCTACATTGTCCAAGCCCAATGATCTCAAAATATAGCAGTTTGCAGCACTGGGAAACTGCATCTTACTTCAAAGCTGAGTTTCTGTAACTCCTGTTTCCATTTTTGCATCTTGTCATGTTGTTGGCAGCAAGGTCAAATGCCCGATGTTATCCAATATTCTCCCTGTGCACAGGTCCCACTGCTTAGAAATCAAGTCCTCTTCCTCCTTTCTTGTTCAGCTGAGGAATTTGAGTTTATATGTTGCACAGCAGTGCTTGTTTCTAATATCTAGATTATTTTATGGTCTTACTTTGGTAGGTCTCCCTTTTGAAAGTAAAGTCAGACCCAGATGTCTAATGACCTGAATTACCAGTTTTTGTTAGAGCAGATAATTTTCTTGTTTCTACTTGAAACTTTCTCCTTTTTTTGTTTTCTTTTCTTTTTTTTTTTTTATATTCTGGCTCTGGACTCCAGAGAGTTTTGGCCTTGTTATGCTGAGTAGAGGTGGAGATTAAATACTTCAGGTTCAAATGTTTTGAGACAGTTCCCGCTCTATAAAATCAGCCTTGTTCCCTGATTTTTGCATTGTTTAGCTACATTGCAGCAAATACAGCATAACAGAGTGCCCTGAATCAGAACCTCATCCTCTCCCATCACTTGCTAAAATAATTCTTCCTGTCATCTGCAGATTTTATTGGCACAATTTTATGTGCTATGTGAAAATTTCATAATAAACTTCATGATACCATAAACTTCAAGTTGTGTCAAACCAAAGTAAAACCTGGCCCAGCCATAGTCTGTGACAGATTACGGAAAGATTATTGGAAGGAGAACTCTGTACCTTCCTGAAGTCAAAATCTGCAGTTAAAAGACATCCAAAGATGATGTTTAATATTACTCAGTGTAGTTTCATGGATTTTAAAATCCATCTCTACTTTTGTTCTCTCCAGCATCTTTGAAAATGAGTTCCATCATTGAATTCATGCTGAGGAGAAAAATACTTTCTTGCAGCAAGTGCCCTATATTGTATTATGAAAAGAGTGAATAATCATTCCCTACTTACCTTCCCTATTCCAGATTTTATAGGCCAGATATTGTGCTCCCTTTTTCTTTTTCAGATATTCTTTACTTAAGAGAAGCAGGAAGGTGTTGCAATTTTCTGCATCTATTTTGAGTCAGAGTGACCAGAACTACAGTGGATTTATACATGGCATGAGGATATTTTCTGCATTTGCCTTCTTCCCTCATAATCTTGTATCTTATTTTCCCTTTTGTGGGGCACTGAATTGATGCTTTACAGTGAATTATTCACAGTCACTGAGATCTTTCTGGCACAGATGCATCTTCAGCCTCTGTGTGTGTCTGTATTGCACTTTTATTACTCTCCACCCAGTGACACTGAATTTCTCCTGTTTTTCTAATACTCTGGCACTTAGTACAGTGAGATATTTCAGCTTGGAGAGTGTTGGATAATTCTCTCTCATTTATCCATATATGATCAGCATAGTTGGTGACAGACTCCTGCTCAGTAGCTGCCCCTACTCTGAAAACTGAGTATTTATTCTTGCAACCATCACATTTTAGGACAGCTCAGTTTAAAGCACCGAAACCTTTCTAAAAATCTGTGTGCCCTTGCTGGAGATGCACATGAAGTTACTGATTCCTTTGGCAGAACCTCATTAAAAGGAATTTGTGCAGAGCAAGGGATGGTTCTGAACATCACCTGGCATTAAAAACCACAGTGGTTTTGCTTGGTTAAATTTAAAATAATTTCAAAAGGAGAATGTATTTTTCTGCTTAAGGCTGTGATCTGGCATTTGGGGTATACAGACTGTACTCCTCTGCCAAAAATCTGTCTTACTGAGCAAGTTGTTTCATCTTCCTGCAGTGCAGTTGCTCAGAGGTGCAATCATTATTTATTTCTTCCATCACCTCTCTTCAGCTTCTAAGCTTTTCAGGATAGGGGCAGCATCTTTACCTCTGGATTTTTCTTTTAACCATGTCGTATGGTAACTCTGGGTGTTGTCGTAATCCAAGCTGATAATGCATTTGTTAAGGTCAAATAGCCTGATAAGGGCATTAAGTCACTGGTTTTAATCAAGCTCCATTTCACTCTTTCAGTTAATATATATATATTTAATTTCAGTGATACATTGTCTCAACAAGAATATTTGTTTTGGCCACTAAATCAACCAGTATGCCATAATAAAAAAAATTCTGTGTTATTTCAAGTAAAATGAATTTGCTTTTATTCTGCTGTTTTAAAGAATCTGGTTGGACTCTAGCAGTGATAATATCAGTAAAGAAAAAGCCAAGGGCCTTTTTCATGAGATTTCATTAAGGTGTGCTAATTAAGAAATGGGAAGAGGACAAAGAATCACAGTGCCTCTGCACTGAAGATGCTGTGCCTTAAGAGAGTGAGTAGCAACTGTTGGGTCAGTGAATATACACCAGCCCTGTAAATGCAGAATATAAGTCCTGAACAGGGCATTTCCTCACAATGATTATGCCAGCAGCTAATGGCCACATCCAATGGGTCACACTCCTTCCTCCCTCCCCTTTTAAAGTGACACCATCCCTGTTTTCACTCTGTATCTGTCATAAAGACACATTGATTTCCTTTTGGAGGAAAACACATATTTCTTCCCTCCTGCTAAGAAGATAAATCTGACAGTTTTTAATCAAATGTAGTTGTTCACAACTATAGAAATGTTTCCAGTGGCACAGATGAAAACCTTTTTTTTTTTTTCCCCCTATTTTTTTTTTTAAAGGGGGTTTCTGGAAGTCAAGTTTATTTGGAGAGTGCACCTGTGCTAAAAATTTTACTGTATGCACCAGCAGTTAACATTTGGGAATGCCCTATGGGCAGGTTTAACTTTACTGCCCTCCAACATAATGCCTGTCTTGTAGTGGTAACCATGAATACTGCCATAGTTAAGGGTCTGTCAGTGGTTCTGTCATAAACTCCCCTGTTTCCAGGGTTTTTATAACTCAGCCATAAAAACCTCTCTCCAAGCTAAAGCTTAGCTTACCAAGGCAGACCTGATTCTGATCTTGGCAAGGCAGATGATACATATCCCTCTGTCTCCTCTGAAATTAGCTATGATCCCTCAGGAAGGGCTCTCACAAACCATGGGTGCAATACATGTCCAGCAATATGTGATAGATGAAGGGGGAATAGTGTCTTGGAAAGGCTTTCATCCTCTTCAAATGGCAAATAAATTGGCCTTTTTACTTTGAAGCAAGAGAAGTCAAACAACACAGTGCTTTCCAATTTAAATTGCATTTTTGCTTCAGTCTTTTATTTCTTAGAGTAACTTTAGGAGTTCATTACTGCTTAGCCTGGGCCATAGGAAAATATCTGATAGCATTTAGAAATGTGGAAAATCACTCGCTATTTAAGTATTACTCTGGATTTAAATCTGTGGGAATGAATGTGGAAATGGAAATCCTGAAGAGAAAGACCACTCAAATCTGAGTAGAGCCAGTGTTCAGCAACACAGAAACCATGGCTACTGTGACCTTGAAAGAAAGGGAGTGGTGTTTAAAATGTAAAATGGCAATTTATATTTCTGTTAATTTGTCTGTAGAATTAACCCAGCTTGTAAGCAAGGCTGGCTACAATGAGCCCTAGAAGTAGAGCAAATATTGGTGCATAATAATAATTTTCTATAATGGCTGCTAGTATAGATTTGGAAATAGGTTATACATTCCTCACTAAAATTAGAATGGGATAGATGGATGCTAGCTAAACTATGGTTTGGATGTTGTGTTAATGCCCACTCATTTAAAAAGTAGTAAACTACTACTGGATATGTGCTGGATATATTTGGATTGTGGAGGTTTTTTCTGTTCTGGGAGGAGGAAGAATTGTTCAACTCTGCCAAAATATCCATGGGTTTTTCATTCTAGGCTGAATTCTATGCTTTTCATTGTCTCCTGATGGTTGAGGTGTTCCAGTCCTCCTTATTCCCTTCCTGAATGCCCCAAAGCTGAACGCTCACCAAATATTTTTAATTTGAACACGCAGGTACATCTGAAAAACGATGAAGAGAAAATGAAGGAAATACCTTGACTGTGCTACAAGAGCTGGTACCTTCACATGTTTGTTCCTAGTGCTGCCTTTTATCTCCAGTATTTGGCATTTTTGCAATGATTTCTGACTGCTTCATGCTTCAACTCAGGGGGGCAAAGGAGAGGGGGGAACTGTGAATCCATCTCTTTCAAAGAGCATTTTTTGTAAATCTAAGGAAAAACTATGGAAAATGAAAACAAATTAAGTAGAAAGGTAAAAAAGCACCTTTTATTTTCTACTTCTACACTGATAATGGACCATTAATTTTAAGGACCCTTTTTGGAAATGAGTCAGAGGTAAGCCCTGGTCAAAACTGTTCTTACTTTTAAATGTTATTTCTGCTTCTGTGTTATGGGGAACTTTCATGGTTTGTGCCCTGAATTGGATAATTCAGGCCTTACTCCTGTTTAGATCTAGGCCAATGGGATGATCTTTTGTTGACCAAGGTTTCCTCTAACATTTGTGCCTTTATGAATCTTCTCTCTTCAAGGTATGAAGGAAGTTTCTCCTTTTAAGAAGTCTGGTCTCCCAGTAACCTTGGGGTGGATTTACACATTTAAGTCACATCAAATGCTAATAGGAATTCCTTGGTCAAATCCTCTGCCCTGTCCCTCTTCATGCCTCACTGGGAGAAAAGAGCCATTAGTGTGTTTAAAAGTAAATTTCAAGGTTTCCTTTTTGTGCATTCCAATGGCTGAGGTTTATTCCTCTCGTCCTTTTTATTTTATTGTGAGGCACCTTGAGTTATTTGCATGATAAGACACCCTGTAAATGGATTATATTGTAATGCATTGTGTAGGTTTAATGCTGACAACAGCTTGGTTTGGAAGTAAGATAGCAACTTAGATTTTTAGTTTCTGATGTGCCGTGCAGAGAAATGCCTTTTGAGAAGCACAAGGCGAAGCAGGAGGGACGAGGAGGAGGCAGCTGGAGTTAAGTTGTATGAATAACGTGAGGGAAGGAAGGCTGCCGTTCAAGATGAGCTGAATGCATTAACTTCTCAGCCCCCAAACTGCAAGAGAATCAGCGGCACAAATGCCAGTGGCTCCCCCTTCTCTGCTCTAACACTTAATCTGGTTTTCCCCTTCATTTTTTTCCCAAGGATACCAAAGAGGTGGCAATGTTTTTTAGGAACAGCCTTTCACATGGGATGGGTGTACCCTTGCAGACACTGTGCCCAGAATGTCATTATATACTACCTACTTAGGAGCTGGAGCTGGTCCCCTGGAGAAGCCCTATATTTCAGGAAAAAAATGGTGAAATGAGCAAAAAGTCTGTTTTTTTGGGGGAAGTATATTGCCCTTAACTCTCACTGGACCATGTAATGAGTGCTGGTGCAGGAGGTTTGGCAGTCTGAGCATGGAAAACATACACTTCCCAGGAACAGGGTGTTTAAATCCTGGCAGAAAGAACTTGGCTTTTCCCCCCAAGGTAAGTATGGAGTTTGCATTGAGTGGCTATTTCAGATAACACCACAAAAATATAAACTTGCTCTGGAGACTAAAGTGCTTTTCATCTCTGCTGAAGTTCTGCACAAGGCTGCATTTCATGTTACATGCTTGAGATACCCTGTGCAAGTGGCAGAAATATTCCTCTTTCAGTGGCAATAATAAAGCTCTCCAGTTTTTTAAAACTTTGCTCCATATAACTCAAAGCTTGAATAAAATGATAGCAATTAAATCAAAGGTGATGACTCTGTTTCAGTTATGTCTTCTTGCCTTAATTCTTCACAGTACCTATCACCCTTGCACTGGTTTAAAGTTCTTGGGCATTTTAAAGTTCTTGGGCATCTCTTCAGCTTTTGGCATGTACATGGCATCATTTCTCACTAATAGAACTATTCACACATTCCACATATTTTAAATAACTCTTTATTATCTGTAGTGGTTGAATGGAAGAAGCTGAGCAGTCGTGCAAAATTTATGCATCACTTAAATTAAAATGAAATGCTGCTCAGAATCACTTTAGGTTTCATTTTTTAGCTCAAAGTCGTCATGAATAGCATTTTGAAAAGCACTTTGATCATGGCGCTGTTAAAAAAAAAAACAACAGAGGAGAGAGGGGAGTATCTTTTGGGGGAGAAGCCTTTGAAATCATAAAGTGTAACTAAACTTAGTCAGCATACTGTGACCTGTCAGGAAAGAGCTGATCCTATTTAAGCTCCGCTGCATGCGGCCAAAATACTTTAAAGGGAATTCTGTAGATTTCTGTGTTTCCTGACGTCAACGTGGCACAAGGGGAAGATTGGCTGCTATTTTTTTTTTTTTTTTTAAAGAGAAAAAGAAATGCTTAAAAGTGCCACCAAAGCATTCCTGACTTGGGTCACTGTGCTGGTGACGCTGCAGTTTCTAGGACATACTGTCACTTGATCCAGGTCTGAATCTGTGACTGAAAAGGGACATTTTGGTTTACCAATCCATTCTTTTCAATTAAAATACATAGAGGGTCTTGTCTTCCCTGCTGCTCCATGGTTATGAGGGAAGAATTAGGCACTAGCCATCCCTTACAGATGAGTGGCGTGTAAATCTGGATTAATTCTGGCAAGCTGAGGGGAGCAATACAAGGATCTGTCTCACTCCAGTGCCTGGTCTTTATGCCATTGAATCCCTCCACTGATAGAGAGATGCTGTACAGTTCCAACACCACACTCAGGGCAAGAAACCTTTAATAATAATAGTTTAAATTAAAACAACTGGTGCTTTTAAAGAGAGGAAGAGGTTCTTTGTGAAGTACAAATAAATTCTCCAACTCTCTCTGTGAAGACGTCACTAACAACTCATTTAAACTCTTGTAAAGAGAGGGTTTGTGTTCTAGCAAGAAGTTTTGCAATCTGGAACAAAATGTTACTGATTGGGGAATTTGGATCTCAGCTGCTCCTGAATGACTCCAGATTGAATTCCATTCATGATGGTGCTATTATTCCAGACTTGCATGAGGGCAATAGACCTTACGTTAGGGAAATCAGTGTTGCTAAATTATTATTTGATTAAAAAAAAGGAAGAAAGAACCTTCAGTTGTCAGTAGAAGCAGTACTTGGATGGCTTTTTGCTGTTGAAAATATCTGAAGCAGTGGAAAACAAAGCTGTGCAAATGCTACTGCTTTCCATAAAAATATCCATCACGGGGACTGTCCTTTCCTTTTGTGGGAACACCTGTTTGGTGGTTTCTGCACTGTGGGGTGAGAGCATTGGATCCAAGACACCCCAGGATGCAGCAGAATATTGCAAAATAAATCAGCCTGCCTTTGAAATCTGAAAGAAATTTTGCTTTGTGTACAGGGATGCAAAGTCTGATACAGCGCTGCTGCAATCTGCAAGAAAAAGAGTGATCAAAATTGGTAATAATTCTTCCATTAAGTGGGAGATAAAACTTTAATTAAGACAGCCTACTGGAAGCTCAGGATGCTTCAAGTGTGACTAATACTGACTGGCAAAAATATTAATTTCAACAAACATTAATTAGTGAGTTTTGCTCTGTGGCTGAGAATACAGTGCTTGCCTGCAAGTGTCCCTACAGGGGTGTGTGTGGATATGGACGTGCACTTTGGAGAGTGTGACATGTGGGGAGGCAGCACGAGGGTCTCACGTGTCCCCCAGTGTCGAATACAAGGGTTTGGTGTCTGAGCAACGTGTCTAAAGACTTTGACACGTGAATTTCTCGCTATGAAGAACACACATCAACACCAACCCTGGCTGTTCATACATGAGGCTGTACCAGCACTTTCCAATGTGTCACCAGGTGGGCTCTGATTTGGGATTTCTCCATTTTTGTGTCCCAGGGTGAACTCTTGTGAGACTCCACCTGGAGCTCTGCATCCAGCCCTGAGAGGCCCAGGATAAGAAGGATGTTGGAGTGAGTCCAGATGATCCAAGAGCTGGAATTTCTCTGCTATGGAGACAGGCTGAGAGACATGGGATTGTTCAGCCTGGAGAGGAGAAGGCTCTGGGGAGATCTCACAGCACCTTTCAGAGCCTAAAGGGGCTCCAAAGGAGCTGAAAGGGATTTTTGACCAGAGCATGGAGTGACAGGATAAAGGGTAATGGCCTCAGACTGAAAGATGGCCGGGTTAGATTAGATATTTGGAAGAAATTCTTTACTGTGAGGATGGACCAGGTCCTTCAAAGTGTTCAAGGCCAGGTTGGACAGGGCTTTTAGCAACCTGGTTCTCATCGAAGTTGTCCCTGCCCATGGCAGAGGGTGGACAAGATGATCTTTAAGGGTCCTTCCAACCCAAACCATTCTGTGATTCTCCAAAAACCTGGCCCCACTACTTCAGGCTCCTGGCAGCTGCAGGGAGAGGTTATAGCTCTGACTTTCCCCTCCAGCTGAGGCATCTGGGGCTGTTTTCCTCTGGCAGAGCCCTGGAGTTCCCCCACGGCTCATAGCCCCAAGGGACTGCACAGCTGCTTGTCCTAGAGCCAGATCAGACTGAGGTCAATGGCATAACTCGCCTTCCAATTTTTGGGGACTAAGGTTACACTGCTGATGTTACAGGAGAAGTGCTAAATGGCAGAATCAGCTGGATGGAGTGGCTACTTTGGAGTATTTTAGCTGAGTGGCTTGAGCATTTGGGTTATATTTTAGCAAGTGAGATGACCATTCTTTACAGATATTAAGAATGCAGAGCCTTGTGAATAGCGGAAAATCTAACATTTCATGGATATCAAAACTCATGCTCTTTTTTCCACAATACGAGTGTGTTGTAATTCTTTTTTTGCCCTCTATTATCCTTTTACACTGCCACAGAATGTACTTTCATCTTTTGGAAACGACCCTTTAATGCAGTGGCTAAAATTTAATTTAGGATCTTCTGTTTTAAAAGGTGTATGCTTTGTTGTACAGGCATAACAATGGGGCTTCCATGGTCTTCATTGTGACTTAGAGCAAAAATGCATTTTTGAAAGATATTTATGATATTTTTTTTCCCTGTCTGCTCAATCTGCAAACTGTGCTCAACCTTGGAGACCAGGCTGTGTTCCTCCTGAGGTGTGAGCTCCTGTTACCAACACAAATTCTTGCAGTGGTGGCCTTGTTGCCTCCTTCATGCTAAAACAAACATAGAGTAATTAAAACTGAAGTTTCTTTGCAAGATATGGAAAGAAACATGATTTAAAAGACCTTGGACAATCCATTCGAGAACCAAACTGCTTTTTTGAAAAGAATTGTTTCTTTTTCCCCAGTGTAAAACGGAACTTTGAATGAATTTTGAATCTCAATTACCATCCTGTGTGGGCCCCAACATGAAAGTTGTTACCACTCTCAAACCATGTTTAACTGGAACATCAGAGACAGTCCCTTCAGCTGGTCAGAATAATTTCAGTTCCAAATATCTTCATGAAGAAATGCAAGAGCAGATGTTTGCATCTTTTCATTGTCTCAGTGCCTAATTCATTCAACTGCAGTAGCTACTGAGGACTTTTGCCTTATTACTATAACTTTTAAAATTTTTTCTCTCTGATTATCAAAGTTTTCTTCCATTCCTGCTACTGATTTTATTGCCTAATGCTGGCAATACTCTGTTATCTTTATCTCATCTTGATCTATGCCTTTTATTTGAGTTGCAAAAGACCACAGCCACAATTCAGTTTAAGAAGATAAACTAAAGTAATTCAAGCCCAGTGAATGGTTTTATTCTCTTGTGTTCGTACTTTCATAACTTACTACTCCTCTGATCCATTTTCAGTTGTAATGTACATACAATCAACTTTTTCAGACTCCTTACAAGAAAAGCTTTTGATCACTGGGCAGTAATCACTATTAAAAGCCTTTAAAATGGTGAAAATCAATGACACTGGTGCATTGTCCAGATGCATTGTTGTTGATGAAGAGAACTGATATTTCTGTGAAAGACCAATTTCATCTCAAAGTTTCTTCATCTCCTGTGATCACAACATTTTTCACATATTCCTCATAATCACGTAAGTTGGTGTCCACCTCTGATATTTCATTCTAGCTCAGGTAATTTTCTCCCTCACCAGAACAACTACAGAATGATTTGATGGCTTGGAATAAAGCACTGAATAGTCTCAGTCCATTAATGGAGCCTCTACAGACACCATTATATATGAGCTCTATATATTACATCATTTGAATCAGTGAAGAAAAAAACCTTACAGCAAGAAGACACTTGATCACAAATATAGTTGTGTCACTTGAACATTTTAAATGTAAAAGAGAAACACTTCAAAAAAGAATAAGAGGAGTGAAACAGTCAATTTTTTTTTCCTAGGGGAACACAAACCTAAGACTGGTTCCAGAGGTTTCAAATCCTTTAACATTAAGCTTGTGGTTAGATGCCTTGATATTTGCCATTGTTAGGGAGATACTCATATATTCTCCCAGCTTTCAAATGTTTGTTTTTGAGTCGTTACAAACCAGATTTCTCTGTGAGGTGTCTGGTAGAGAAACAAGATCCCCTAAGTTTTACAGTCTGCAGTTAAATGCTGTGGTCCCCACTGCTTTACAGCCTGTTAACTCCAGCGACATTTGGATCTGACACAGAGGTGGGGAACACCCTCGTGTCCCCCAGAACTGTCCCATGGAGGAAGAAAACACTCACTGGAGCTGAGTTTCTGGCTCTGATTGCTTTCTCTTTGCCTCAGGGTGTCCAGCTGCTGAAGTACAAGCTTTTATTGGTTTTACAGCTCCATGAAGCAGCTTTGAAGGTAGCTGATTTTGGGACACCTTGACTGGGCTACCAAGTGGAAATCCTTACCAGAGCTGGCCTTCAAAATTAATAGTACCAGACACAGATTTATCCCTTGATACTGTCCTAAATCATATTTAGATGCAAACATTGCTACTTTTTAAACTGAGTCAAAGGCTGTTAGGTGCAATGGCTTCTGTTAGATCCCATAGTAAAGCTGGAAAAGCAACTGTTGGGCATTGGAGGCTTTCATTATGTCTGAAACAAGGCAGCAGACTTGGCTAAATACAGCTGAAAATAGTTGCCACATGTTCACTGTATAAGTCAATTACACAGTTGCTGACAGGGAAATGGTTGGCATCCACAAGAAAAGACTAAAACAAAAGCTTCTTTTCATATTTTCCCATTTCTTTTGTTTGAAACAAATATTAAACACCTATTTCCCATTTTTTCCTTTTTTCCCCCTGTAAGAGAATAAGTAGTAGTATGGATTTTCCCCTTTATTTTTCTTTCCCCCTCCTTTTGCACTTCTCATACTTGTTCTCCTTATTTTTCCTCTTTTCAGACTAATTCTTAAAATTGTTAATTCTGGAGAACTTACAGAGGAAAACAAAGGAAAACTGAAACTCTCTAAAGTGGTTAAAGTAGTTTCATTTTTCTTTCTGCTGTTACAGCTTTCCCAAACCAAACTGAAATTTTGGATATTATTCACTTATTCAACTAAAGCAACAAAAAAGAAAAATGAAAGGAAATGGACAGGCAACAAAAATATTTCCAGTGCTTACAAAAAATACCATGTAAACAGTAGAAAAAAATTGTTACATTTTGTACCTTGTCAAGGGGAAAACAATGGAATTTTGAAATTTTTAATGAAAAAGTTCTTCCATTATTCAGCTGTCCTGAGAAATCCAAAGGCCTCAGCTGTTTTCATCACTAGTGTTACTGCATCTCTACTTGTCTTGGATCTTGCTTTTACAAGATGCTATCACAGCTCTGCTGTGTCTCTTCTGAATTAACTGAGCTTTTCAGCTGCATATTTTAAGTCTACATGAGTCAAACATTCATTGGACTCATCAGTCATCAGCCCCATATATCACCAATGCCAACTTTGATACTAAGATGACTCACGTCTTAATTATTTTGAATAACAAGTGTGCTCTTGTGGTAGGACAATATGATTTTGCTTGCTACAAAATGGATCAGCAGAAAGTCACCACATAATTCAGGTTAGCAAAGCTATCATGAAAATGCATGTTGGTACAAAATTGCTCATTCTTCATTATTTTCACAAGGATGATTTCCCCTCTCCCCCCACTAATGAGTCCATTAAGCAATTCCTGACTTTGTAGATAACAGGTAGCTCAAAGTTTAAACTTTATGACAATAAAGTACATTATTTTAAGTTAATTTTATATTGTAAAATTATTTCACCTGCAGAGGAGAATGAAAAACACCTAGGCAAATGATCCACCAGAGAGGCTGTGGCTATGTTATGTTTTGGTGATTATAATTTCCTTTTTGATTGTTTGACACCTGTAATTCAATAGAACATTGACAGTGCTGGTTTTTGTGGCTGCTGGGCTACACTGGCCTGCACTGTTCAGACTGTGGCACAGACCAATGAGTGGAATGAAATTTTTGGACTGCAACTGCCTCTCCTGTCCCAGATTTCTGTAACACCTGAATGGTTCAACACCCCAAGAATTTTCCAGGAAATAGCTGGTGCTGGTATTTCCAACAGCCTCATACCAACACCTGAGCAAGCTGCTTTGGAGCCTCTCTGTGCTGCTCTTTGGCTCACTGAAGTCTTTATCTCCACTTACATCAAGCCATTTCTTATTTGCAATCTTCAGATGTTATCACAGTTGTTGCTATGCTATAAACTCTTTCAGGTCCACGTGACCAGGAAGGCCATTGTGCTCTTGCTGTCCCCACCTCTATATCTTGTAGCTACATGTTATTACCAAGTGGAATTATTCAGCAGTTTTACAGCTGCTTTTGCCATTTTTATATTGCTACTTCAGTGAGCAAAGTTTCACTTCCGAGCTAGAGTCTTTGGAAGTTTTTCTTTCCTTTTCTGAGATGTGAAGTTGTCCAGACTATCCATGTTGTAGGCTGGAAACAGCAAAATGCTTGGCAAAGTTGTGTCCCAAATCCTCCTCAGAGGAAAAGAAATTGTTTCTGAGATGAAATTGCCTCTTTCAGCTCAGATGGAAAGCTGGAGAAGGTAAAATATAGAGGAGCATGTGGACCACACAAAAAGTAAACAGCCACCTGATCTTTGGCCTGATCCAAACAAATGCTGTTGAAATAATTGAAAATATGCCAATTGACTTCTGTGGGATTTGCAGCAGGTTCTAAGCTGGCAACTACCCTTTCTAGCAAACAAATCTTGTCCACTTTTACATCTCAGGCTTATAGTTAATCGAGTTACTGAGACAGAAATGTCTTTGGCATGAACATGTTTCTCTGTTTCTCTTCCCTGCAACTAATAATGTTTCTTCAGGAATCGCTTCCAAAAAACTCAAAGGCCAGTATTTAGATAAGCAATATCAAAATGCTTCAGCATTAAGCTGTGGTAAGTATTTCCTCCTGTTTGTTGTAAGAAAGGAGGTTTTACACAAGCCATGCAGTCTTAACTTTCACCAAGTTAAATAAAGGTTTAGTAAAAGGATTTTGTGCCCTTTTAACCCCCAATAACCAGAGTGCATCCTGTGTGACCATTCATTACATATGAAATGGCTGTAATTTATACCAAATGGGGTAGGTGAATTCAAACAGAAAGATAGCATCGATGATAAAAAGATAACACTTCTCTGTAACAGATGCTTCATTTTATGATGGAAATGGGGAAGCTGAATGCTGCAGGTGCTGGGCTGACACTAGGCCTGTGGAGAATCATTAGAGCCTCCTCAGAGATCTAGGTTTACTCTGTGTTTAATCAGCCACAGTCAGAAGAAATGGCTTCATTTCAGCTTGATGAGAGCCAGATTACAAAAGGAAGATAGATGGCCAATAAGGTTCATCACTATAAGCATATTGTCTTAATTTGAAGAAACAAGCTGGCATTCTGTGCTGAGGAAAAGTGAAGTGCAATATGGCTAGCATCAAACCCTAGCTATTTCAAGTCTCTGTGCTCCCCACAATGAAAGTATTCTGGCTGCTCTTCCTTTGACTAAAATACTGAAAAAAAAAAAAAAAATACTGCAGAAACTGCAAATGACCACATTTACTCATGAGATATCACTGCTCTGGGCTCCAGAACGCTGAAATCTCTTGAAGCAGTTTTGCTCAACAATTCTCCAGCCACTTATTTATACACACGTATATCATAAACATAAATGTATCTGTGTGTCTCCACGAGTGGAAAGGTTCAAAACGACTATTGATCAAAAAAAAAAAAAAAAAAAAGGGTCTCTGAGCATAACATGAACAAGCACCTCCTAAAAGGGTCGGGGCGCCACCATCTATCACGACTCCCCACGACAGCCATGGGGACAATGGGGCTGTCAGCTGGGGCCTGCTGGGGGATGGGGCTTTCAGAAAAGATAGGGACCCGGAGCAGGGAACTTGTGCACACAAAAGATAAACAAAACTGGAGCTCTCTGCTTCCCCAATGAAACGAGTGATTCATTGCTGCTGCTTAGCTTGGCCTTGGTGCTGGGTTTTTTCCCCCCTTGTGCACAAACAGAGTTTTTGTATAATCTATTTCTTCAGTGCCCTCCAGAAGAAAGGGAGAGCCTGGGAGCTCTCAGGGTAAGAGTATGGGAGCCTAACATTGTGATGGGGACAGCACAGCTTTTAATGTATATTTTACAGTAGAATCCAGATGGTTTTGGTAAAGTCAGAACCTCTTCATGCCAGGAAATCTACAAATATCTAAACTGTGATTTTTCAGCTCATTTTGAATTGTGAATCCACAGCATTTTTGTCCTCTATGGCAGATTTAAACACTCTAACAGTCAGGTTTACATATATAAATTGCCTCTCATGGATCTATAAAGTATATTCTCTGCCTCAAGACTAAACAAAAAATTTGTGCAGAACTTGAGGTGCAAAAGCTCTCAGTCTAGGGTAAATTTGGAATGGTAGAATGGGAATCCCTGCCCCAAAAGGAATTGTTAATTTGTGGAATTTGAGAAATGTTGAGAATGCAAATACTTGGGGGAGAAGTGTACAGTCAGTTTTGATTTTTTTGGGGACAAAAACAGCTGAGAAGATTGTTATGGAGGATTTAACTTGTAAATATCTTCGAATAAAAGAAGAATCTTGTGCCTTAATTCAGTGGATGAAGAGGAGGCACTGATGGAAAATATGAAGCAAAGGCCTAATAAAGTCAGAACTGGGCTTGAAGTTGGTCTTAAATAGTATTTTAACCAAGTCCCAGAAGATATTGTGCTTTGTGTGAGGCATGCACAGCCCAGAAGGGTCACCACAGTGGAGGAAATGGAACAAAGATGAGCAGAGGACTTCTCAGAAGCCAGGATCTGAAAAAGTATTATGAGATAAAAGCATGTTATGAAGAATGCAGTTTGCTTTTGTCTTTGTCCTTACACCAAGAACATTGCTGGTTCTTTCGGTTTTCCTTAAACTCACTCTATAAAAACCAGCTTATTTATTTTTTTCCACCTTCCTTTGTTCTAACTTCACCCCTCTTTGCATGTTAAGATGAAAGTGAAGCAACTCCCACTGACTTTACAGGTCTGAAGGGAATTAGGAATTTGACTCAACAAAATTATCCCTCATCCCACGCTTTTTTTCCCCCCCTGAAACACTGAAGGAACACACTCTCTTGTTCCTCACACATTTCCCTAATGCCTGTTTGGACCCAAAGCAGAGAGCTCAGAGGCAGGGAGGCAGTTCTGAGGAGCCCAGCCCCAGCACATCTGTGTTTGTGCAGGACCTGCTCAGCTGCCAGCCCAGGACAGCTCGAATGGCCCCCTCGTTTTATGGCTGCACTGACACAACCCTGCAGTGAACCATGCGACCCCTGAAGTGTTTAGAAAGGTGCATTTGTGTAAGGGAGACTTTTTTTCCCCCCTCTGGAGTAAATCAGAGCCTCTGAGATAATCTGCACAAACACGTTATTGACTCGTCCCTTTCCCTAGGCAAGGGGAGCTGGGTTTTTCAGAGACCCAGCCTCTGAAGCATTTGCAAAGTGGAGACTTAGGAAGCTTAACAATTGGTAGAAATATTATCATCAACTATCAGGGTAACATTATCCAGCCATTCCCACCCACAGATGCACACACACATGCTGGATTTCGGCTCGGAAAGCCCTGCAAATAACACACTGTAGGTGTGTGGTCCTCAAAGTGTTTAAATGTTTGAAGATGAAGTGAGCAGGAACATCTTGCGTGCACCAGCTGAAAGAGGGTTGGGAGGAGTGGGGGGTGGATTTCCCTGGACAGATGATAATTCTCCATCCTTCTATGTGCTGCCAAACTACCTCAACTGGTGGGGGTTTATAAACTTTTTTTTCCTGGTCTCTGAAGAGAAGCTTTTCTAGTGTTTTTTGGAACACATCAAATGCAGTACAATTAAACAGGAGAAAAAAAAATATATTCCCAGGGCCCTTCATTCCCTTCCTTTCCCTTGTCAAGATATTACTTAATTTAAATGCTGCCAAAGTTAATAATGAAAGACGACATCCTCTGGTGTGTCAGAATTCAGTGCCCAAAAAGAGAAGCAAGAGTGCCTTTCTGCACTCCTATCTGCTAAAGTCAACCTGGAAAAAAACTGGAGCAGATTCGGGGATACTGTAATTAGCAGGATTTAAAATGATCTCTGCAGGTCACTTTTCTTGGCCCAGAATTGCCCAAGAACTCGACACTTGAACCGAATATCTGGGGTGCCTGTGCCATCACATGGTGCCTACAGAGAAAAGCTGGAGGTGCCACCAAGGCAGCCAACCCGGGTGTGTGCCACCCACAGGTATTCCAGGCAAACAAACAAACAAACAGCCTTGGAGCCATAGATTTCCCTTACAAAAATGATGGAAAGTGGGCAGAGCACAGTTCAAAGATTCCCACCAGGATTTTGCCAGTAAAACCACAGGGATTTTTGAGGGGGAGGAAAGAAGGGAGTTGGTGCTTGTTGAGGACCTGGGAGGTTTAGGGATGAAGGAGGTGACAGGAGTGAAGGGACTCTTCACATTTTCCCCAAACACAAACCTAATACACTGCTGAGGCACTGAACAGAGCAGATGAGCAGTGCCAGACCTCACTTCATTGCTTTTTCCTAGACCCCCCTCCCCGAAACCTTTTTTCCTTTTCTAAAAATAATTTGTATGTGAATCAAAGGGGGAAAAGAAAGGTAATGCACGAAGATACAGAGCAGCTTATTAATTAGTGTGAGGTGCTCTCAATGCTCCTGCATATATGGAAGGGCTAAAAACGTAAAATACCGAGGTGACATTTTAGCAGCTGCTGGGCCTGTGCAGTGTTACTGTGATGTGCAACACACCCTTTCTTGGGTAAATCACTCTCAGTGTCAAAAAGTTGCACAAAAAAATTCGAGATTTTGACACTGAAGCTGGGTTTTGGGATTTGTGCTAGATTGATACAAGGAGGAATATTCTCCCACAGCTCCACAATGTTGCATGTGATATTTGGTGGGTTTGCACTCCCCTGTCCTCAGCAACAGCAGCCTGTGGAGGTTTGGTGGTACAAAATGAATATCCTTCCCAGGGAGGGCCTCCCCGAGGTGCTCCTGGTCCTCTCTGGTCTCTAGCAAGGCAATCACAGTCTCCAAAGGGCACAGGAGGAGCTCTGCACACCACGGCATTCACAGGAGGAGCTCTGCACACCACGGCATTCACCTGCTAAAGGCCAAGGTCAGAGCCTGCCTGGCTGCGGCCCAGCACACCTCAATCACAGCAGTAATGGCCTTGCTGTGCAGCTGATGGAGCAGAACATCATGTGATGTCTATCACCACTTCCCAGTTCCACCCACAGCTCGGGCCTGCTCTCAAAGCAAGGCTTGTGCTCAGCTCTCTGGGCCTGCAGGAAGGTGCTGTACCCAGACATAAAAGTGTGGAGCAAGAAGAGCCCCCTGGTACCCTAAATTGTGAGGAGGTGGGAGCCCACTGAAGCAGCCCCAAAAGGGAAATATAACAGTGTTTGAACCCAGTGATTGTACTGCAGCAGATACTGATGGTGGAAAAAGGCTTTGCCTCTCTTCCATCTCTGACTGGAATCTCTCTTCTTTCACCTTTAGCTGTGTGAGCTTGCAGTCTAAAAGAAAAAGAGCAGAATAACAACCCAATGCCTAAGTTGTTAATGAAATCAGTTTCGTGTGATGAAACAGAAAAGTTGCCTTTCTCTTGCACAGCAAGTGCCAAGAACAGGTTAAATTTTTCTCCTCAATGACATTATACTGAGAATTGTTCAGCTTTTATCTGTCTGTAACCATTCTTCTCTAAATAACTGCTGTTTGTCAGCTACAAGTTTTAGAGAGTTTGTGGCTGGTTGGTTTGATGAGATATCAGGACCTGTACGATTCCTAAAAGCACCAAAACAAAGGGAAAGTTACTACTAGTTTTGAATGATTTCTGAAACTATTTACTTGCTTAAATATATTTATATTGTGCAAATCTTCACAAAACAGTGAAAGGCCATGCCTGGATCCATTGTCCAACTTCCATGTACCTGTTTTCCTGCTGTATGTCCCCTCATTTCCTTGCTAAGTAGTGGGTAGAAAAAAGGCTGGTAATTTATGACTCCTGTTAATACTGTAGGCTGGATGTGTTGACAATATATCAATAATTATTTCTGGTGAGACCTGAACAGTGTAGCATGGGTCTCTGTAGGATGACTCATTTTACCAGAAGACAGATATGTGTGACCTGAGTTTTATGACAGATGTCAAATATATCGAAACGTGGTGTGAGGGAGATCATCTTATTGGCAAAGTAATGAGAAGCTGGTGGGAAGATTAATGTTAAAACTGAATTGTGTGGTGCCTCCTTCGCTCTGTGGTTTTGATAAGTGGTGCTGGGGTAGCAGGGAAGGGGTTATCCTCAGCCTTGTGTGGGCTAAAAGTGGGAAAATTTGGAGGAACGATGATATTAACCAGTGTGATAACTTTCATGAGGAGATCAAAAATAAACGTCTTTTTGAATGGGAAGGAATTGTTGGGGGGTTGGTAAATGTGGCGCAGTGAGGGGAAAAACAACTAACCAGACAGTGTGGCCTAAATCTTTCAAGGTGACTGCTGTCTTGACAACTTACATGGGTCTTATTTTCAGCCAGTGTTAAGCCTCCCACCTTCTGAAAACCAAGCCCTCGTGTTTCGCGCTGGCTGCCACTGAGCAGAGATCAGCTGCCACCTTGGGAAGCAAAGCCTCTCCTCCTGCAGAGCCACCACAGGGAGATTCCTCTGCAGAGCTGGGCTCTTTGCTGCTGGAAAGCAGCTCCCTGTCTCAGGCTCCCACATCAGTGCAGCTCCTTGACATCTTTGGAGGCCCGGGGTGGGCCAGCATGGTCTTTAGATGCCATCAGAGCAGTGGTCAGAAAATAGCCCCCATCACACTGTTCTGCTGGTGAGCCCTCCCTCCACATCCTTATCTTGGATGCTGATCTCCAAGATAAAGGAGCTCCAATGGAATGTCAAATGAGAGCTCTGGGTGCCAGCCTTGCCCTGCTTTGCTGTTGCAAAGACCACCTCTTATACAGAGAACTCCAAAAGATTAATAATCATAAAGTCATCGAGTCAAAGACCGGTTTGTGTTGGAAGGGAAAGATCATCTTGTTCCACCCCCTGCTCTGGGCAGAGATGCCACCCACTATCCCAGGTGGCTCCAAGCCCCATCCAGTCCTTGAACATTTCCAGGGGCATCCACAGCTTCCCTGGGCACCCTGTGCCAGGGCATCAATACCCTCACAGAAAGGAATTTCTTCCTTATACCCAATCTAAATCTTCCCTTTTTCAGCTAAAACCATTACCCCTTGTTCTATAAAATTATTATCTCTCCATCCTTGATGGAAAGATGGTAAAGAGCTGCCTCCTCTGGCAACGAGGAAGAAAGTCTGATTTGTGGAGGCAGGAAAAAAGATTCCCGCTGTGTCTTGATCATATTTGGTTGTGTAAAAACACAGCTAACACTCCATGGGGAGGGAGTTTTCTGTTACCCAAAACTGCGACATTATCCAGGGAGCAAAATTTTGGGGAAAGCCTGGAATATTATTCTAGGAGCAAAGTTTTGGGAAAGGTCTGCATTGCAATGCACAGATATTTTCCCTTGTTTGTGCAAGAAGGGCGCCTTTCAAGTGACACAGGTGCTTCAATGTAATAACAAGGTCAAGCCTGAAAAAAAAAAATTATATACTTTGAATAATTGAGCTGTATTTTTAGCCCTCATTTTGTGATCTGTGTCACATATATATATGTGTGTGTGGCTCATTTCCCTGCTCACCAGAGACACTTTTGCCATATTCAGGTTTGTTACCTAGAGAAGAGGCACATGGGCACTTGGTGAGCTAAAGGCACCTTTTGACTTCTTTCAGCACAAAAAGAGTTGCAGGATTTTTCTTGCTTTCTTTTTTTCTTGGAAAGATTATGATTATAATTTCACTACAAATAGGACAATTTTCTTTCATTCAGCTCTAATAGTGGCACAAATTTAACTATATTGTGCTAGCAGGCACTGATATATTAATTAAAATATAGACTAATTATTTACCCTAGTTAGTTCATACAAATCTCAGTAGTGTAATCAGTGGACTCCCTTAAGAATTTTTGTCATATTCAGCAATTGAAATGGTTTCTCTTTTTTTCTCTGTTCAGGATCAGAGTTAGTTTGGGATTTTCTCTTTCAGGTTGGTGCTTTAGTGGCCTCCACAACCCAGGTCTGTGCAGAGGGATTGTGGCTGCCACAGCCACACTGACTGATGCTAATAGGTGAAAAAAACCTACAAAAAAGTTATCCTAGTAACTGTGCCATTGTGGTGAAGTGACTCTTCCCAGCCTCAACTTTGAGGAAATTCCTGACCTCGTGCTGGTTCCTCTGTGGTGCATTTGGTCACACATAGCCAGAATGGTTTCTGGGAAGTGGCGCTCTGATGTTCTTCAGCATGAACAGATGTGGAACAATGTTTACATGGGGAAAACGTTCAGCCTGTTTCGTAAGGGAGGGGAAGGAATGCCTCCTGGCAGAGCAGAGGCAGAGCACTGGGACAATGTGGAGCTGAGCCTTTATTAAAAGGACAAGCCAATCTGAGTCCGGAGCTGCAGCACAACTTGGGATGCCCAGCTTAGGGCTAAGTTGATGCCAAATGTTTATTTTAAACACAGGTGGTGTGAAGTCAGGTCACAGGCAGGTCATTAGTCACAGACAGGTGACTTCGTTGGAAGGGAAGAAAAAAATGTTCAAAGCAAAGGTGTGAAGGAGATGAAAGATAAGGTGAGTCTGAGTAGGATGGAGACTGATCCAACGTGCATCTTGCAACCCTGGCAAACTCAAACCCACCCTTTGTTCCTCCAGGATACAGCCATCAGTCCTCAAACCCTGTCTCCAGAGCATGGAAAATTGAAAAGGGCAGATCAAGATTTCCTAGTTTTTCTTCCTTTGTGCTTTTCTTTCAGTGCTAATACCTACTTTCTCATCTTCCCTCCACTTTTCTTATATTCTCATCAAGAAGACCAAACAAAACTGAAGACAAGAAACTGCATCATCTAACTGCTGGAAGAGACAGTGATGAAACTCTGTGCAGCACTTCATATGGACAGTGTAATTGAAAGTTGTGTCTTTCCCCCTACTGAAGAGAGGGGCTCGACCAAAACAATTTGGGGTGTGGAATACCAAACCCAAGCTGACTGTTGTTATCAGTATTGTTGGTGGCACCTGTGAACCAAGTTCTCTAAATCCATGGGAAGTATAGCCTTCTTTAAATATAAACTTCCTGCAAGCAAGCACTGAAAAGATCAAACAGAAATTAACACATAGGCTGAGATTTAGACTTTCCCAGTGAGACAGTGTAAGACTATTTAAAAACATGCCCTAAACAGCAGAGTCATCAGCGTTCCTGGTAGTGCAGCTGTGTATCTTTGAAAATCAGGCATCCTTTAAGCATATTTTCATCATAATATAACCAATATACATTTTATCTCCTTTCCCTGTTCTACTTGTGGTTTAACCAAGTGTGAACCAAGCTAACATGATTAGACACCTTGTTTTTCACCAGTCATTTCTGTTTGCAGTCTTCCATAAAGTGCTTCAAGTGAATTTTAATATGTTGATAGTACTTACTGGAGAGATTAATATTCATAATAAATACCCCTTAGAAATAATCTTCAGCAAATCCTTTTGACAGAGGAGTCAGGGCTGCTAACGACAATAACTACTACAAAATGCAATTTGGTCAATTACTTTAATTAAATTTCACTCTGTAATGTCTTCTCATTTATATAGTAAACTAATAGGGAAAAAATACATCATCCTTATTTGCTTTCACTTAAATGCCCAAAACTGTTTCCTTATGTTTTGCTTTACCATTTGCAGCTCTCTCAGCTTCTCGGAACATTTGAGATAATTATGGGTTTTACAAATAAAGCTTATTCTTCACCAGGAAAGGTTGAGACTTTCTTTGGAGTAGGCTTTCCTAGAGTAAAAACCTTGACTACACTGATCCTAATCTGGTATTTACAGACTGGCTGATTTTGGATGGTGCCAGCATTCCAGTGTAAATGGTAAAAGTGTCTACATTTCATCAAATGCTTTTTTAATTATATTGTTTGAAATTGGAGTAAAAAGGAACACAGCTGTCTGGAGATTTTGGTAGCATACAGGTTATAATGAACTCATGAGAAATAACATAGCAGTCTCCTTAATGCACTTTACTGCACTGAACAAGGAATTTTACACTGTGGGCTACATTCTCAGCTGGGGTAAATTGCCATGTCTCTGATTTCCTCACTGTACAACAGCCTGGTTCTGAGCCCCTTGCTTAAAAAAAAATCTCAACTCTCATTTTCAACAGTTCATAACAGGAGAGGATTTGGCCTGGGTTTATTATGGTGCAATTGTGTGTAAATATTAAGGTCATCTGTTATCTGGAAAAATGCATGAATTAAGTTAAAATCAGTAACTGTGAGCCCACTGTATCAGTAAAATCAATAAAGCTGTTTCCATGAGCACTGTGAATATTCATGTCAACAATCATAAGACATATGGGAATGTAAAGCATGCACGTATGACAATTTAGTGATAATTTTAGGGCAGGCATTGTTTTGGGGAGCTGGTGCTGTAATTCCTCTGCTACAGCACTAGCAGCAAGTAAAGCTTCAAGAGGGAGAAACAATTCATTTTTATTGTGGGGCAAGCAGGGGAGGGGCCGCAGAGGGAACCCTTCTTAGATGCTGAAGTAGAAACCACAATATTTTCCCCCATGATTTCACAGAACTCCTGTAAACTGCAGTTTCTTCAGCGGGCTTCCAATTTCTCTGCCAATGCTATAAATTTTGTTGGGAAGATGAAGTCCTACAGCGCAATTAACTCCAAAAGTGGTACAAAGCAACGGCGCGCAGATACCGGGCTGCAGTACTTAGCACTTAACTCTGAAATTCTGATAAGCCCTATCAACTCAGGGTTGTGTTTAATGTTCACTCCTGCTTATATACTGAAGATACAACCTAGCGGTCACAGTGTTAACACTCCCCAATATCTATTACAATTAGTTTTTGATTAAGAAGCCTAGCATGGCTTTTGAAGCCTTTTATGTTGTGTCAAATGGCTAGTGATGGAGTGAGATGCACAGACACCTCCCAGTAACAAAGCATCTTGTAAAAGGTTTCAAGTGAACTATTTTATCATCCTAATGGAAACCAGATGACTCTAACTCCCCCTTTAATTTCAACTATTTACTGAAGAGTCCTTGTTTTGAATTACTTAAAGATTT
This sequence comes from Melospiza melodia melodia, assembly GCF_035770615.1. Lineage (NCBI taxonomy): Eukaryota > Metazoa > Chordata > Aves > Passeriformes > Passerellidae > Melospiza > Melospiza melodia. The sequence continues at coordinate 16,118,484 of NC_086208.1, read as the reverse complement.
ATTCCAAACCACTATCTCATGCATTAAGAATCACTAATAACAAAGCCATTCTGAGCAGAGCGAAGCTTTTAAAAGAATGTGACTATGCCATTGCATTTATTCTTAAGTTTAAACCTCGTTTTTTAATGGCTTTCACATTTTTATTTCTCAGTTTATTTTATTGGTGTGTTTTATTTTTATTTTTATTTTTTTCCCCTTGAAATCCCAAACACATTTTTCTACAGCCATTTCCAGCTCACTCTGCTTTTTCCTGCCCTACTGATGGGCACTGCAGGCTGGAGCTTGGATGGCGGAGCAGAACCTGTGCATGTGCTCTTTCCTCCCATCCTCCAGACAGCCTGTATTTTGGATCTCCTCAGTGGGTTTAGCACAGGAAGGGCTGCCAAATTAGGGCCTTGGGGAAAATTGTGTCCACCATGCACAGCTTCGTTGTTTCTGCTGAGCAGCAAAATTTTCAGGGGACGAAAGTGTCGCTTCGTGTTAACCACTGTGGCCTGATGGCTGGAGAGATCCCTGAACATCGGGAGCACCAGGGGGAATCTGCTGCTTTGCCCTTGCCCACTATCTCTTTCAGGCTCATCCCTTCCTCCCGGGCACATCTCTGCCTGCATTGCTGCAGAGGGAACCCTGGAATCGCCGGGATTAACTGGATTAGCGGTGCAGAGCGAGCCTCCTCTCTCTGCCGCTGCAGTATCTGCTGCCTGGGGTGCAGACCTCCCCATTTCCGTGGAGCCTTGCAGAGACACAGAAATTGCTCTTAATGAGCACAGCCATGAACTGGTTTTCATCCCAAAATGTGACACTGTTATTTACATCTGTCAGTGTTTTACTCAGCTCCCCTGCTCCCTGTGGACTATCTTCTAAGATGCGTCAGGCAACGCAGCTGCAATATTCTTTTGCCAAAATGCCCTTTTGACTCAAAAGTTCTTCAGTATACATTTTAGTGGCAGGAAAAGGAATAAAAATTGGCATAGTTAATTATAAATAGATTTTTTTAAAGGTAAATTTATAAGAAAAAGATGCTCATAAAGGCAGAAGAAGGTGGAAAAATATTGTTGTCCTAGGATAAGTGTAGCTACATATTAAAGTGTAGCCATTAAAAGTCTTCAAGAACCTTAGCTGTATTGAATAAGGAATTTGAACAAATAGAAGATGGTCTCTTTCTAAAAACATTAAACAGAATTTTGTTGCAATGAACATCAATAACTATTGACCTTTTGCTATCATGAGTCTCCTGAGCCACTGAAACAAGCGGTTAACAAATCAGACACCCACACCAAATGGACAGATCTTCATCCTTCACTGAGATTTCTACTGTGTGAAGATGTATTTTCCAATCTAGATTAAGTTTAGAGGTCTTTAGTAACTCTAGGCCTGTACTGGTCTTTGGACAGAGCTAGAGTTCATGGGATGAGGGGAGGGAGTGAGGGAAGTGTTTTAGGTGGGATTGGACCTCAGGTCATACAAGGGCAGTGATAGGACAAAGGGAATGGCTTTAAACTCAAAAAGGGCTGACTTAGATTGGATATTAGGGAAAAAAAAAATCTTCACTGGGACACTAGTGAGGCACTGTGAATGCCCCATCCCTGGAAATGTTCCTGGCCAGCCTGGATGGGGCTCTGAATAACCTGCTATAGTGGAAGGTGTCCCTGCCCATGGCAGAGGGTTGGAACCAGATGATCTCTGTGGTCCCTTCCAAACCAAACCAGTCTGTGCTTCTGTGATACCAAACAGGATGCCAGAAGGCAAGGCATGTTAAAAACATCAAAGGTAAAAACATCTACAGCTGCTCTCCTCTTATTCTGCTGTAACAAGAAATATTTAAAAAAATATTTTCAATATTTTATTTTATTTGGTGGGTTAAACAGGTATTAATTAATAGCTCTCTATCATTAATTAGTTTTCAGAATCATGAGTTAGACTTCATCTGACAAACAGGAAACAGGAACCACAAAATAAAATGGTCACATGTTCATGAGAAGATAGAAGTATTAATTCTCAGTTCTTCAGCCAAGCCATTAGTCTGAGTTGCATTTTTAGCCTGAGACCGCCTACAAAATATAAAAAACATAAATACTTGTGCACATGCTGGCACACAGAGAGGGTGACTTCTGTATATCATTAAGGAAACTTTAATAAATTGCATTTTGGTAGAAGTCAAGGAGAAAGGCTCTTCTCCTGCCAGTGTAGCATGAATTGTGTGCTACACCCACAGGCCCAGAAACCTTTTCAGTTGCGCCACAAAATATCCCACCAGTTTTATTTCAGTGCGCCTAAAATGCCCTCTGCTTTTTGACTATACATTTTAGATGATCTTAGATGCTTCTCCAAATTTACTCAGTGTTCAGATAGCAGTGCTTTGCTTAATATTCAAACCCAGAATTTTCTTAAATAGTAGAAAATTGTAATATTTATGCACAGAATTATTTTCCTACATTTTCTCACAGTGTGAGAATCATGATGATCACTGTTGAAAAACTGCAAATTCCTCTCCCTTCTAACATAAAGTTCTATACATTTTGTATATTTTTTTAGTTAAAATAACAATTAAAGGTAAAAGCCAACTGATTCATGTCCACTGAAGTTTGCATGATGAAAACATGGCAGGAGGAGTGTAATTAGTCTCAGATCTGGCTGCCTTTATTTCCCAACCTGAACAACCAGGGACCTATTTAGAGCCAAGTCAACTAGGACTAATTGTGGGCCTAAGAGTGAGGCCTGGCTTCATGGTGAGTTTGATATTCAAATGGAAAAAACAGATAGGACTGCACAGGAAAACTGCTGCTGAGCTGATAAGTCAAAAGGAATTGAAAAGAAAAAAATCCCAGTTTTTAGGATGTGGGGGAGACATGCTGAGAATTTATATTTCAGGAAAAAAAAAAGGTGTTGGTAAAACTTTTACCATTGGCAATTTAAATTATAGTTAGAATATATTTAGAATTAATAAGCAGCTCTAGTAATTGCTGGTGGAATATTAAATCCAAATATTCATATATTTTAATATCTTTCTTGTAATGAACAAAGGGACTAGCGATATGTTTGGGGATGGAACCAATTCTTTAAATATTTTATATGCTGCAGGGTTGTCAACAGGACAGCATCAGTCTGAGAATCAATTGCAGAACGAACAGCTGTGCAGTACTTTTTTCAGTGATTCAAATAAATTTGCTCTCCATGAATTAAAAAATAATTTGTTAATGAGATGAGAGAGATTAGAAAAACTGAGAAATGAATGTCTTAAAACTCAGTCTCCTCTAGGTTTGATTTTCTGATGCTTTTAAAATATTGGTCCTTGCCCTTTCCCAAGTTATTTCTATTAGCTATTTTCCTAAGCTTGCTATAAACTGCCAGTTTTCCTCTCTGTTAATTATTAATATGACCTGTTTATGTACCAGTTATCCAGCTAACCATTAATGTCTGTTTACTCATTGATGACCTTTGCAACTACATGCCAGGCACATGGCCAGTAAATGTCAACATTTTTTAATAACCTAAAAAGTACTCTTCATAGCTTATCTACCTAAATTTTTCTGATGTGAAAAACAAAATTTAAATACTACTTATAATTCACATACATCTGTACAAGGATTTTGCAGTCAAATGGCACAGTAAAAGTAAATGATAAAAAAAAATCTTTACTTAAATTCCTTACTTATGGTTTTGTTTTAAAATACATTACCACAGGAAAAAATATAGGTCCAGCATGCAGGAATAATAAAATGCTTCACTAAAAGAATTATAGTAGGTAAATCTTTGTGTTTTTTCCATCATAATTTCACTATTAATCTGAACACAAGTAAGATGTCTCTTCCACATGTTCTACTATTAGTTAAAGGCTACACGAAGGATACAATTGGATTAAACCTTAAAGTGATGACACTAATTTTTACCCATGATAGCAAACCCTATGTATATTTTTGCTCACTAAATGTGCCTAATTTAAAAAGACAAGCAGCAGCCCAGGATGAAAAAGAATATGAGGGCACTTCCCACCCAAATTGATATAGCTGTAGGGTGGCCTCATCCAATCTGCTACAGAGATAAGTGAAACAGGCAGGTTTCTTTTTCCTTGGTCCACTAACATCCTTTCCTAAGAAAAGCCTTGAAATATTGTCTTTGTGATTACGATTTGCAGGTTGGAAATTGGCTTCCTATTGAAATATTTTCGAATATTAGCATCATCCCAGCCATAAGTAATGGTGATGGCATTTACAGAGATTGCAGCTTTGATATATGCATAGGTATATGTTCACATTTTCTCGTTCATTGGAGTTCTAACTCCAGTAAAAATTAGGTTTCTTTTTTTTTTTTTTTTTTTTTTTTTTTAGTTACAGCCTTGAACACTTGCTGTGACTGTCACTTTATGTTGAATTTATGGTACAGCATGTGAGTTGTAAGGCTGAGGAGCAATCTGTCATAAGCCATTGTATCAATAATCTCTGAAAGGGTTTGTTTTGGTCCTGGCTGGGAGGTAAGCTTTCTAGATTTGTACCCTCGGTTATAGAGACAATTTGGGCTCAATAGTATTGTTTCAAAGGGGTTTGTCTGTGCTGTAACACATTTACTTAAGCCCTGTGCTTCTGTACAGGGTGGTTATACAGTACTTCAAGCATATAAATGCCTTTCAGGTTTTCTGTACTGAATGATAACTCACCTTGTCTTTCTCGGTGTGGTAGGTAATAAATAGAAATCTGGACTGTAACTGAGACATTCTGACTTAGTTAGATCTTCTGGTGTCCTGAAAAAGACAAGTAGACTCAATTACCATGCCAGCAACTACATGAAGATTGTCAAATTAAATCCAAAAACCTATGTTTAAATAACGGTATGACAAAACCTGAAAAAAGGCAAGAATATCAAGCTCTTCTGACATTTTGACCTGGAGTTACAGCACTTTGGAAACAAAGAAAAATATACTTTAAAATGTGCATTATTAGCGTGAAGGACTGAGGCGCAGGACTTGGTCAAATCCATCTTAGCCCGGAGCTAGGGACAAGTGGTAATACAGCCTTTAATCTACACTGTGTTCCTGCTTTTTGTTGTGATAACCACGTGGTTTATTTGTTAAATGTGTGAATATATTACTAAAAGGGGGAAACAAGTATACTATACTTTTTCAAGACTGTTTTTAACCAGCACCTTAATTAAGTCACCAAGAGCCTCGTGAGCTGGATGAGCGTTACGCGGAATTAGCGTCGCCCGCGGCTGGTGGGGAGCTATCCCCAGGTTCAAGCACAACAGCTGTCTAATGGGGTACAGTGACACTGCACGCCGGGGGAGGACGCGAGGAAGCATTCCACATCCGATTGGAACCGCAGGGAGACCTGAGTGGGAATTTAATTATTTCTGCTGGAACTTCTTCAGAACATTGGCTCCGGCACCCCGGCCTCGCGAAGCGCGCCGCGGAAACTTTAATGGGCTGCAGTTGTGCAGGGGAGGCTTTTCTTTTAGACATCACTGAAAGACAGCAGCTCAGCACACCTCAGCATTGTCAGGGCAGAAAAGGGATCCAGTGCTGACTCAGAGGACAGTGCACGAGCTGGAATTGTCAGCACCATCCTTTGCAATAGCCAAAGGAGGTGTCTAATCTAAGAGTGACCTAACTTGACACATCTCAGCTTGTGAGACAAGGGACAAGGATCAAATGTAATATTCCTGTGGGAAGGGGTGTTCTCTGCTCATCTGCTTTTATGTGCAAAGCAATGACACATTTAAACAGGGTTTCCACCTTCCCCCCCCTCCAGTGCTTATTATTTATAGAGAGCTGTTTAAGTTTTCCAGATAAATATGTATTCAGAGTCTTTCCAAATCATATAATGTGCTCTACAGATCAGAGCAACTCCATTTAAAATTGTTTTTTAAAAACACAAGGTATAATTTGATAGACGGGAACAGCTCTATTGGTTTCATAGATAGCTGGGCATTTATTTTCCACTGTAAAGATCATAATATTTACCCAATGGACCAGAACAGCTCCTTCTTAGCCTTTACTCCCTCTATTATGCCACAATTATTTAAATACAGATTCTGCTTGCATTACTTATTTTGTACCCAAGTGGATGGGGATCACCTGGGTGAGCGAGTAAAAGGGGCAAGGGTTGTCTCGTGCAGCCCATCATCTTCTGGAAGTCTGGTTGCAGATCTGGAGATAATAGGGAGCGATTAAGAACCGACTGCTTCCATGACTATTTTTATTTATAATGTATCGCTCATTTCTCCCTCCAGTTCAGTGTGAGAGCAGGTTATTAAGCCATGTGTTGTGTGCAGTGCAGGTGGGAGATATTTTAAATGCCTGTATGCTGACAAGGTGAGTGGTTAGGGCATGATTTTGTTATATACATGTATAGATGTGTGTGTACATAAGAAAGCACAAGAATAATTTCCATGTGATTATTACTTTCCTGCTTTATTTTTGTGTGGCCTCAGAAGGCAGGAGCATAAATCCATACTGCAGGGATAGGCACTGGTTTGTTATTTATTTTTGGAGAGCTAGCAGAGTGCTTGATACCATAAAGACTGCAGCAGAGCAGATACATGTTCAGAAGCACTTTCCAATGGTATAATTCAAAGTACTGCCTGGTGATATAAAGGAGATGTTTCTGCTGCAGTGGTTTCCTCATGTGTGGGAGTTGCTGTCTTAGACTTTCAAAAACCTTGGGATTGATTCACCCAGCAAGGAAAATGAACAACTTAAATTACCAGAGTATTCAGTGGGCTTGGGGGTCCATGATGCTAAATGATGGCATTTGCACACATTTTATATCTCTTAATTCCTATTCTTAATTCCCGTATTTAAAAGAAACTTTTTATCTGCATCATATTCCATAATTTTTAATCAGGCCTTATTCTTCCTCTCATTTCTTTTAATAATTTGGTTTTATAATCAATGAATACAGAGAGTCAAATGTAGTCACTACAGAACTAAGTGCAAAAATTGTCCAAACCACTTTCTCTTGTGCTGAAAGATATGATCCGTCAGGGAACACCCTCCTCTAACTTATTTTTCCAGACTTTGTGTCTCCCTTAGCCAGTACATCAATATGCAGCCACAGAAGCAGAGGTAGGCACCACATTTGGTGCATATGATTTTCTTCATTTGAGAAGTTAACCAAAGATGCTGCATGGTGTGATTGTGTTTTTCACCCACACGTGATGATGGCTGAGCTGCATGATGACTAAACTGTTGAATTTCTTTTTTTCCACATTGTGCATTTCATCCGGCTCTGTGACTCCTTTCTCTCACAGCCCCTTTCTTCAAAGAAACTGCCCTGTCAGCAAGTTCTCAGTCCTCTGTCACGTTCTGCTCATGCCTCCCCATAGTCAGCTGGTTCAGTTCCAGCTCCACTACAGGCCTCTGAAAACACAAAATATTTTCTTTCTTCCAGAAACCTAATTCTGATTTATATCCCAGATGAGCAATTCAAAAAGCATTTGAACACTGAAACGTAGTTTGAGTTTTGGAGCTATACTGAGTTACAAGAGATGAAATCTCCTGAAGTTCTGGAAGTGTCTAGTGTGGGGTTTTGGCCAAAGGTGTTCTCTGAACAAAACTACTTAAAGAAATTTTCTTCCTGATTGATAAAATGAATGGATGAGTATCAAGTGTTTAAGCTGCAGATAGTTACAGGAGTGGTCAACTTAGCCAAGGTTGCTGATAGAAGGCAGCTCTGGCCTTAATTACACACTCTTGCAATTTAATTCACATCTACACCCAATATCTGGCCAGGTTAGCCTGACTGAGAGCTGCTGGCTCTTTGAGCCCTCAGTAAGGTTGGTTTTCAGGCTGTTCCATGCCCTGACCTGGCTGGGTGTGCATTCACACATCTGCCATGCAATGGGCACGTCAGGGATTTGCAGCCCACGAGGAAGATGAAGATGAGGTTGGCAGCAGCTTGAATACCAGCAAAAATCCTCTGTTGGGTCTGTTTTGAGCAGGACAGCACTTTCAGACATGGATGTTAGGCCCATCCATTAATGTCTGGCTAAACAGGGTCACTGCAGGGTCTCTTGGAGGGATCTAATTAGAGGTCTGTTTTTCCTTTAAAAGTCCTTGCCTAGAATTTCCCTTACTTTTCCAAACACCCTAAAGTAGACAATACATCACAATGAGGTCAAAGCAGAGGAAAGGGGAAAAAAAAAAAAGAAGATTCCCAACAGCTTCAGAACAATGACAGTTTTCATTTATTATCTAGAAGTCATGTGAATTCTAAAGTCACCAATCATCATCAAGAGGAGAATGGAGATGCATGCTTGACAAGGAAGATGCTGTCTGTGGCAGCATAATATTCAATTTACTGCCAAGGCTACTGACTTGTGGAGCAATAGGAGTATAAGTGAAATAATTGATTTCTTACCTTGAAGGTAAGATGGCATAAGAATTACACTAGCCATGCTAATTGTCTCTTTTAAAGCAACTTTCTGGATTCTGTATTAGTCCTCTGTAAAAGCAGAAGTTCTTTAAGGCTTTCTTGGAACCATACCATGAAAACACCCTCTTTCTTAGTATGTTAAGGGTGCAAAGAAAAACCTGATATATGTTCCTACCAGAACCCAGGCTTTTTGCTTGCCTGAGATTGCAACCAGCCTGCAACAAAACCTAAACCACCCCTTGGCCACCCTCTGTATTCTGCCCAGAAAGAAATGTTTTTGTGGCAGCTTTGGGTGGAGGTCCTTGCAGAATGAGCAGAGGGCATTGGATTTCCTTAACATGACCCTGCCCCATTCCTATGCCTATATATTGTCTATTTAGGGAAACATTCCACTGTCCTTGCTCATGCTGAGCAGCCCTGTAGATATAAATCATCCTGCTGTGGAAGCAGGCACAATTCAGTGTGACTAACAGACCCTTCTGTGCTGATGAACATTAATGGATGTGGCATCGTCCATCCTGGTGGAGATAAAGCAGTGGCACTGCTCGTGGAGTAAAGTATGAGTAAATGCAGCAACACATCAGCTAAGGGGAGGAGTAAACTACGTGGGGTGGGAATCTGCCAGATGACAGAAAAGCACTTTACTGAGCTGGATGGTTTAAATGTCTTTTATATATTGCCTTTTATATGTTTATATCAATAATTACACTTCAGAGCTGTAAGAGTGGTAAACCACCAAAATACACAGGGGCAGGAGTATGGTTTTAGAGTGTGGGACTGACTCTCTTGAAGTAGTTGTCAAACATGTTCAATAAGGGGCAGTTTTTAATGCTCAGGAAGGGGTTAAATTCGACAAACTTAAATATTTTCCAAAACAATTTATATTTATTAATAGCTACTACAAAATCCATTTGCCCATAATCAAGTGAAACTTGAAGGTGCTGCCTTTCTTAAGTGCCGACAGTCAACAATATTAAAGTAAATAGTGGAGGACATTCCAAGATAGTATTAACACAATTGATTTATTGATGATTGCACAATGGGAGGTTATCTTTTGTTAATTGACTCTGTAAATAAGATCATAGGCGTCTCAAGCGAAGGAAAAAAAAAATCTATTGCTACTAGAAAGTCAACAGGGTGTGCTGGCTGTGCCACTCCATAAAGTGTCTGCTGTGCTGTAAAACTCACGGGGCTGGGAAATGGCTGAGGGGCATTTCTACAAAGAAAACTCATGCATACATGGAAGGGGCACTCCGAATGTTGTTAGCTTGGGCTGTCCTGTGTGGAAAAATCAGGAACCATTCCTGGAACTCACAGATACATTTTGGTGTAGTCCATACAGCATAATTAGGAGTCCACAGAACAGCCAGATCTGATCTTGTACTCTTTGTTCTCTACAGGTGATATATAGGAAGTCTGTTTCTTCACTGTCACCCACCTCTATCCCCTCAGACCTAAGGATAAATCACTGTTGGTTCATCCAAGCTTTGCTGGTAGGTGCCTCCCCATGAAATGCTTTACAGGAGCTCAGATCTTATTGTTGCTTCCCTTTGGAGTTCCTTATCTCCACCCTGCTCTCTTCTGATTTGAGCAAGGTATTGCCCGAGTTGTGTAACACTTTTATCATGCCCTTTTCTTTTTATTGTTTGCATCAGGACATTTATGGTGACTGGCAGGGACACTGCTTACCCAACAGCTATGGACCGTCCTGTTCAGTAATGTCTGGTCTTCCTGCTTCAACAGCCCTGTGGAGACTCTTGGTAAAGACTTGGTAGTCTGATTTTTCCACTTTCCATTTTCCTCCCAACACTACATCTTTTTCTCCTTTTGATCCTTCTCTGTTCTTGTCCCCTCTGGTAATCTCATTTTTATCCCACTCTGACCCTGCCTTGACATTTGGAAAGAGCTATAATCAGTCTAAATGTCCTACTTCACTTGGCATAAAATCCAGGAGGAAAAGTCCTTTGCTCCTAATTTAACAGCCCTGAAATGTGAGCAAACATGATTTGTACTTTTGGCAGACAACAGCAGATAGATGGGTAGAACAGGAGCTCTGTGGCCACAGAACTACTGTGCAGGGACAACCCAGTAGAACATTTTTATTCCTTGATCTGTGAAATGTCATGAGCTTCCAGAGAAGCTGGCTCCTAGTCTGTGATCCTTATGAATCACCTGCACTGAGTCATGTTCCTTTCCCTGTCCTATCAACAACCTCAATATACAAAATCAAACACTGCCACTGCTCCAGGAGAACACTGACATTGTCGGAACAAAGGCCCCGCTGTTTCCTAATCTCAAAAACAATTAAAATATCAGATTAATAAAATCTGTAAATGCTTTGGCGGATGCAGGTGGAATGCTGTCTGTTTGCAGGACTATAAAGCCTATCAGTTCCTTTGGCATTAAAAGGCACAAGGGAACATAAAGTATCAGAGCTGCTAGCAAGACCAAGCATGTAGTCTTGCACTAAAGAAATTTAAAAAATAGCATGTGTCAGTTGTTGTATGTCTTGTTTCTGGAGCTTCTCAATGTCTCCAAAGCCCAAAGCTTACATCTGAGAGGACAGGGAATTCCCTTCTCTCATGAGATGTAGTTTCCTTTTTTATCTCCTTCCTCTTGTTCCTCAACACTAAATTGCATTCAGCGCTTCATTTAATGACTGTAATGCCCTTGGTTAATAGGATTTCACTGCAATTCCTACCCTTTAGCTTGACACAAGAGCTTGGTGTGCAGCTTGTGTTAGCTGGGTATTTGAAAGTGCTGTCTGCCTGGAAACAGCATGACAGTCGATTCTCCCAATATTCTGAGTAGTAATCCTTGGAATTACCCCGGATCAGGCAGAAGTGAAGATTTCATCTAGAGGACTCAGATTTCTCTGCTGGGATCACAGCTCATGCAAAGATTAAAGGCCATATCCACAAAGATATTTAGGCACTTCAGTAGGAGTGAGGTGCCTCAATACCTCTTGTGGGACTGGCCTTAGCCCCATTTAGCTTACCTGCCTGACAGCCAGGAGTCAGAGCTCTGACCTTCAAAACTGAAGGGAAACAACCACTGATTCCTGTTAAAACAGCTGCAGGATTTTTTGTGGGGATTCTAATATTCTGGAAAAAAGTCCTTACTGAAAGGAAGCCCTTTTGGATCCTTCAGTTGAGAGAGAAAATGCTGAACTTTCTTTTTTCCCCTGTTTTTTGCAGTTCAGGAGAAGGTGAATGTCATATTTTCATTTGATCTGTCGTGACCCCTCCTGTGCACTTTGTGACACCAAAGTGCTTTTCCATTCTTCTTTGCGTTGCTTTGGGATCTATAAAAAGAGTGACAGTGTTGAGGGATTTCTGTTTCATTCCTGTCGCTGTCCCAGGAGGATTAGAGTTGTGGAAGCTTAGAGTTAGGCTCATGCTTCCCTCTATCCAAATGCCTGGCTCAGAGATAATGGCCTTTGTTTAGGAGGCCTTAATATTCCTGAGGCAGCACCCAACATGATGCTTTTCCCCATTTCCTCTCTCCCTCATGTTTGGTACACCCGTCCCAGTATGGATTCCGTAATCCAAGCCATTCTCTGGAAGCCTCAGTGCCTCCCATTTACGTCTTTGCCACCTTTTCTGAGAATGTGCTCATTTCATTGATGCCATGTTTCAGCCCAGCAGTTGTCCCTGCCATTATCCTTGACCTAAGGATAGCATGTGGGGCTCCTGGTGTCCCGTGGTCACGGATGAGCACATGGACACAGGCCTGCCCCTACAGCCCGCTTTAGATCCATGAGAATGGCGTGCGAAATTCCTGCCAGGTCCAGTTTCTTCTTAGCAGTGAGGGCCAAGATAGTTGTGCTTCATAATCTGCTGGAATGCTTCTTAGCTGGCTTGGCATAGCCAGTGTCGCAGAGGGAAGAGGGGGGAGAGGATGTGCTCCAGCCCTAAGATCAGATGTCGGGCACAGGTGCTGGCAGCGGAGCAGCGCCACAGCTCCGGAATGAAATCGCAAGCTGGACCTTCTGAAACAGCCCAAGATTGTGTATCATGAGTTATGAGGGCAATATAAAACGGAAAGCTTCACTGCATCTGTTAGTTAAAAATTGCTGTGACAGCCTGGGAGGCTGAGAGCTCAGTGTATTAGCGAAATCTCAAACAGGGTGGCTGTACTTTACCTTCCTAATTAAACACTCTCTTAGTTTTTGTTGCCCAGGTTAATTTTTATTTTCCCTTTCTCTCACTGACACGGATTAGCACCATCTCTTCCCCATGTAAAGTCTGAATCTGGATTTGTATCTTACTCTCTCCCTCAACTGCTGTAATGTCCTTTGACATGGAGCCACTGCTTGTTGTCCCAGGGGTCACATGGCTGGGGAAGAAAAGAGATCCCCTCTGACAGTGAGAAAAGTTTTAGCTGACTGGAGACATATGTTGAAGGAAAGTTGGTGTTTATTCTCAAATGCTCCAAGAGCCTACATAAATACCCGTCCTGTACATCCAATTGAAGAAGGAGTTTTGCACACAGATACAGAGCACATGCAATCTTGTGCACTTTCATTTTGATAGATGCCTTTTTTTTTTCCCTTTTTTTTTTTCTCAGGGTCTATTGATCACAGAGGTTCTGCTGTGTGTTATTTTCTCATCTTGTATCACAAGTGAAGTATTTGGGCCTGTTCCCAAGCAAATGAATGTTAGACATCTCCTTGGCTTTCAAGGGGCAATGTCAAACCTAAATGAGGGAGAGGTAGGATGGTGCTGGGATGAGGCACTCCTAAAAGCCTCTTGAGTGACCCAGGAAGGAGCATTTATAAGTGCTCCTCTTCCCTCTAAGACACTAATGAGTCAGTCCTTAATCACAAACTGCCTGTGCATAGCACTGCCCTCCTGACATAAGGACAAGCTTCACCTCTGCAGACCTTTAAAATGAGCCCTCTAGGCTTTCCTTCTTTTACAGGAGATAGCTGACCCCAGCGACCTTGCTCCTCTCCAAACCATGAGCTCATCCCATGGATGTGAGGGTATATAGCATTCCTTCCACTTCCTGTCTCAAACCCTGGCCCCAGCCTTAGCCTGGGCTATCAATGTGTCCTGCTCCTCTCCCAGCACTGCCACTGCTCCTGTCATGGCTGAAACGATACTTGTACAGAGGTTCCATATCATTTCTTTGGTTACATGGGTCATTTTGAGATGAAGGCGACAATATAAATGGAATTCCTTATTATTAAGTCAATAAATAATACCAGAGTTGGCTCCTTGCTGTCAGACAAGATGATTCTCACCTTGGTTGCCACATGCACAACATGGCCTGATTTTTCCATTTCCATTATGTTCTTGATGGCTGAACACACTTTCAAAAATTATTATTTTAGAAATTTTTTATGTTGGACCAATGTTGTCAGCATGAGAGGGGCCTTGCAGAATTTAAAAGGGAAAGTTGCTTTCCTAACCACTCATGGATGTTGTGGCTACTATGCAAATCTCTTTATCCAATCAATCAGACATGAAATAAAATACACTGACCTGATGCTTGGCTAGTATGTAAATTCCAAGTCACATGAGGCTTGGGGAGCTACAGTGCAGAAGAAGGAGTTTTCATTCCCCAATTGTAAGATGATATCTGCTGGGCTCATTAAACGAAAATATTTTGGGGCCTGTGTCTTGCAAGGTAAACTTGCTCTATTGTGCAGAAGAACATTCACTGAAATAGCTAACATGGATCATCTGATGACATTAGCTTTGTAAGTAATTTCCATGATGTCAAGGGTACACTGGAGATTAAAGGGGGATTAAGGCCTACTTGCACAGTCAAAGCATCACAGTAAATTGACTTGACTTGGCAGGCAGCACCTAAAGTTGGCAAGTTTTCACTGACTAATCATATAAAATCCAGGTTTGTGGTGTTAGTTGGACTACACTCTCACAGAGGCCAGGAAACGTTAAGCTTTCAAGGTGGGAGGTTTTAGGAGGAAAAGGGAGGGGAGACTGACGAGGAGACTTTTGCAATGTCAAGGTGCCAAAGTGAAATAACGACCCAGTTTTACTCCAGAAGGTTCTGCCTTCCAAGAGCGAGCTGGTTGGATTTCTACCCAAAGGGCTTTTCCTCCAGCAAAGTTTATTTTTTCCCTCCCACTTGCTGTCACAAAATGCAATCTCCTCTTAAAGGATCAGACCCTGCACAGGAACTTCACTGAATAAAGATGAGTTTATATTTTAAAAAGGAAACAGCTGGATTGCAAAAGCAAGGGAGGTAGGCAGCTCTAGTTTCATTAGCTAAGGGAAACTCAGGGCCCCAGAGGAGAACAACTGGGAGAGCAGCCATGACAGAGGAAAAAAAAAAAAAAGGAAACAGAAGATCATAAAGAACTAATAATGAAAAATGGAAAGTGAGAACGAGCCAAGAAAAACATGCAATAAATAGATTTTAAAAAAAGAAGTTGTGGAGGGAACAGAAATGTAAAGCAACCAAGCAGGAAAAGAGCAGGGCGGAGAGTATGGATTTTCTGGAAATAAAATAAATAATTCTGAGAACTCTCAAGAATCTGATGAAAAACTGGAAGCGTCTCAGGGCTGATCTTTTGATCTCCAAACTGGTGGCCCTTTCAATATGAAAATGAAGGAGGAGCACTCTGTATAATTGCCCAGCAATTTGTTTGCTGCTTCCGCTGGGAAAAACAGTGAGTTTGGCCAGGCAAGAGAGTCCAGGCTCCATCCATGCTGATGAATTAGGGCCCTCTAAGAGCAGCTTATAAAAAAATGTATCTCATGATTGTTTAGAAGGATCCAGTCAACTGTTTATCTGTGCAGTAATCACTGGATGATGAGTTGGAGGTAACCTGGGTGTGGGACTGTGCACAGCAGGAGTCTCGGAGTGGTTTCAGATGAAGAAAGGGTAGAGATTGAAGGAAGAGGGGGATAGGAAGAAAAGCAGATACTAGTCTGCCCTTCGTCTTGAAATCTGTTCATTGTGATAAAATATATAAACACGGCCAGGACTTCATGGCCCAAGAGAGAACAGATTTTTTTTTTCGGCTGCCCTTCAATTAGATCTGTAATAATCCTGCAGCTTTATATGGTTTACAGACGACACTTTGCCCAACAGAAATGGTGCTATTCTTTAAATTGTGCTTTGCTCATTAGGTTTTAATAGGAGCAGTTGTTTAAGGGGTGGGTGGGGGCGGGAGGGGGAATGCACTTGGTGATGCATAGTGGAATGTACATTAATCTTGTTAATGACAACACAGTTAATGGCTGGCAAAACATTACTTTTGAATTAACCTTTCTCTTGTGCAGGCTCTACTTGAGAAACAGAGCCAGGACACTGAAGATGCAAGGAAAGTGCATGCAGACAGGGATACAGGATTTCCTATGATTTTATGTTGTTCTTAATTAGGAAGCATATTGGCAGCAAATGCTAACATGTGTTGGGATGTTTAGCTGTAGCCAAATAAATGTTTTCTATTACAACTCTGAATACTTTGCCTAGCCAGAGCCCATGCTGTTCTGTTCATGTCTTACAAAATCCCTTTATAAGTCATTTTGGGGGCCAATTTTCTGTTGGCTTATGCAGCAGAGTTACTTTGAACATATGTATACTCAGACTCCAGAAGGGTCGTTGTCCTCACTTTTTTCATTTTTTTGTTTTAATTCTAATTTTTTTTTTCTGAGTGATAAATGGGGAAGCCCTTCTTATGAAATGCTTCTGTAATCCAACTAAACAATAGCCTATACTGAGCATGCTCATTTAAAGCAAAAATCCAGGGAATGGAAATAAATGGTTTTCTCTGGTCACATGTTCACACATAGACTGAATGAAAAATCCATAATGAATCATTTATCTGATATTTAATCTCTTTCTGCTGTTTATGAATGGTCTGCAAATAATCTGCTGCTCTATTTTTTTTTTTTTTTTTGCGTTCTGTTTATCATCTCAAATTATTAGTTAAATAATTTCTGATCTGGCTTGCAGGTTATTTGAGAACACTTTGCTTTGGGTATTCACAATTTATGACTCCTGATGTAAACATAGAACTAGAGTCTGACTTGAGTAGCGCAAGTAATTTTTGTGCAAGTGGAAACAGGGTTTTATCTTTCCAAAAGTACTTCTACTTTTACTTTAATTATTATTATTAATTTTTCTTGATGATCTAGCCACGTCTAGCAAGGAAATATGATTCATGTCTCCCACCTTTGATTTTGAGTCTTGTGTGATCAACTTGTTCTATTTGTGGTAGAAACTTTCTGAAACTCCTTTCTTCTAGAGGGGGAAAGAAGGTGCTCAGGGACTGCCCATAAAATGTCATGTATGAAAGACAATGAACAATGGAGCTAAAAATATAACCCTTATAACCATAGCAGTTCTGGGTTGCTGCAAATATCAATTTATGGTGAAAAGAAGGAAGACAAGTTGCACTATTTAATTACTTGTGAATGTGATTAGCTGCTTGAAAGTGTAAGGACCGTATCCTATCAAAATCCATAGCATAAAGAAACCCCCTTGCTCTTAAATTTCTTCTCAAATTGGATCCCATTAATCACTGTAAAAGTTTCAAAACCACTTGGCTGAGGAACTGGGATAACAGGAGGTTTTCGGGAGGTCATGCTCTCTGATTGGCATCCTTGACCCTCTGCTCTCTCGGTTTCTGATCCTCTTTTGGCTGCGGTAACCTGGCTGGGTTGTGGTTACCAGTGTGAAATCCTCCCTGGGCTCCTGTTCCTGAGGACTGGATTGCTCAGGAGAGCACAGAAAGGGATATCTGTATATCCCTTTGCTGCTCAGGAGAGCACAGAAAGGGAGAGAAAAGGCTCCAGTGGCTCAGCCCTGCCCCAGAGCTCAGCTTCAAAGACAGGCAGGGCCGCAGTGGGCTGGTTGTGAACCAGCAGCGATTATAACTACACCTTTGGAGTGCAGGTTGACATTTAAAGGCTTGAGGCCTGCTGTAGAGCAAAGAAATGTCAATCTTTAAAAGAGCGGAATGGGCCGGTTAGTAGGAAGGAATGTCAAAAGGGAGTTTATGGGAATCTCTTAAAGTTGAAGCAAATGTATTTCGTTCCTTTGATATGAGCACGTTTCTCCTTGATTTACCTGCCAGTGGATGTCACAAGAGCTGGAGCTGGTTTACAGATGCTTGGAAGGACATGGGGGAAGCACAGAGACTGGGGAGCTGGTTAGCATTTGACTGAGGGCCCATAACCTGTAAGCCTGCCTTATATTGGGACTAAATCATCCCCTGTGATGTGCTGGGAGCTGGACCTACACACTTGTTCTGGTGGCTCACAGAACCATTCCGTGGTTATTCACATCCAACCCATTTTAGGATTACCCATTACTCTTATTAACAACAGCAAGCACTACCAAGGAGAAGGAAAAAAATAATATTCTTTCCCCAAAAAGGTAAAAACATAATAGTGAATTAAAGTCTTAAATGATAGGACTGTTAACATAATGCCTTTTGTCTAGAATGAACTATAAAACACACATATATACAGTGGAGAAAACCCTGTAAATGTGTAATGGACAAAAAAATATATATATAATAAAACTGTTGAAAGAATGCATTTTCTCAGCACCAAGGCTATCCATAAAATTTTTACAGTTTTCCACTATATAACATTATCCTTCATAAAAAATGATATTTTAAAGCAAAAAGGTTGGCAAAAGAAACAATTGGTAGTTAACGGAAGGACGGGATTACAGCAGTGTGCCTTTGCTGTGAACGGTGGAATAGAAAATGAAAAACATTTGGGGCATTATATGAAGCCCAGCAGTCATGCTCCATATGGTTTGAAGAGTTGAGCAATGCTTGACAAAGATTTTATGACTTCATTTTCTTAACATTGAATATTATTCCTTCAGTCTAGTCCTCCCAACCCATTCCTTGTCTTAAATATCTCTTGTTTCTCAGACAAAGAAATCTGTTTTATTAATATGTATAATTTATATTGAGTTTAATAACATCTGATTTAATACACTGTTTTGTTTCCTGCAAGGCCTTTCTGAGGAATGCCCTGTAACAAGGTATTGGGGCAAAATTGAGATAATTTGGTCCCCAGACCCTTTAATACAACTTCCTATGTGATTTGGTTTCAGGATAAATAGCCAGAGTTCTCTGTATAAGAGAACAGGTCAATATTTGTAGATAATTGGCTTTGGAGCAAAGAGCTTCCTGATTTCCAAACCTGTGCTCAGACAGAACAGGTTAAAGTTTTATATCTCTTAGCCCACATCATGAATTTCAAAACCAAATACTGCTCCCCTCAGTCATAAAATACATACAAAAATTAATTAGTCATTCTTCAGTCTACGATCTCCTGCCATGTGTGCTGCCAGCAGTGGAAGTCCACAGACTTCCTCAGAAATGCCTATGGATTATCCTTACTTTGATTTGACATTTAAATTGTTAGGCACAGCTGGGGATTGGGCCAAGTTGTGCATTTGTAATCACAAAATGAGAATTTCTGCTGCAAAATGCACACCGTAAAAAGAAAGGATATTTGTGTCTTCCCCACAAAAAAATCTTAGAAGGTTCATGAAGGTCTCAATATTGGCACACAATCTTCTATATAAGAGACAAACAGTATGTTTGCTACTACTGCAGGTGACCTAAACAAAACAAAAAAAAATCAAACCTAGAACCAAACTTTGAAAGCATTTGGATCTGCATTCTTAGCTTGGATGAATCTCTAAAGAAGGAATTACTGTTGCCATTTATTACATCAATTCACATACTGCGCTACACAAAATAGATCTTTCCTGAAACATCACTTTTCAATGCATTTATTTTACTTCACAGCAGAGAAAGGCAGAGCTCCTCTAACCCTTCTCCTGCCGTAGCTGAGTGCATGCCCCCACATGTGGATCTCACATGCCGTGGTATTTCAGATGGCATGTTGTGAATTAGGTGGATGGAGTATCCCTGGTGGGGTTTTATCCCATGGACTCAGCCCACTGGAGAGCACTCAGCTGGTTAATATCTCATATGGATTCTTTTCTCTTTTCTTTCCAATCATCTATGTAAACCTTAAGACAGCCGGTCTGGTTTTAGGAGGTGATTTCCTCGCTTTGGATTAAGGATCCATTTGTGAGTCACTCTTCAGGCACTTCAGAAGAGTAGATTTCAGACCTGAAAGAATGTATTGTAAACAGAATAGTGTGCTTTCAAAATTAGCTCCTGTACCAAATTATGTATTTACTTAATACACCTTAATGGCTTTTGAAGAAGCCATTAGGCTTGATTGCGTAAATAGTATATATACCAAAATATGTATTTAACCTAGATAGGGCAGTGCCCCATTGTTGGCTTTCCTTCCTTCTTTACAAAGTTTTATCTTCATGGCCTTTTGAAAGTCTGCTATGGCTGAAGAATTTATCCCCCAGGGGATTGTTTGGGACAGTGGCAGCTGAGGGGTCAGGGAGCAGAGGTGGCTCCTGAGTTTTAATGTGCAGGAAGGGGAAATAGCATTCAGGAGGGCTATAGGGCTCTTCAGACTTTGGAGTGGGGAAGGGAGAAATTCAAATATTATTGAGCAAACCAATTCTCTCAAAGGGCACAATCCTACAGGGCTCTGTGACCTGATCCTAACTCAGGAAATGGGTTCATGGATCAGTCAGCTTTGTTTGTACATTGTACATTTACAGTCCTACAAGTCCAAGAAAAAGATGAATAGAAAAGAAGGAGACTCCTCTATGCTCCCACCACCCCTTAGGTTCAGGACACTGTTAGCCCGGTATTTCAAACAGGCCTTATATGCTGGGAATTCACACAAAGAACCCAAAATTTCTCATTCTCTCCATCTGTGTGTAAATATACAGAGGTAGGATAATGATCCTTGACAGTGGCTTTTAAAGGACAACTTAATGGAACAAAATTCATTTTAGGAATATTAAATGTGAGAGGGGCACTAGACCAGTTGGGACTGGTGGAAAATAAGTGGGGAAATAAGTACAGAGGAGCTGAACCTGCTGTGTTTCACTGTTTAACTGCTACCTCCTGTAACTGGCACAGCAAGTAAACCATATATCTGCTAATGCTGCAGGTGTACTCTCAGCTAGCTCATAATGGAAAAAAATATCTGTAAATAACTGCTCAGTTACAGCAAATTCCAAAAATTACAGTCCATGCTATCCACAGGTGATTCCACCAATCCCAGCCAGGCTCATCAGCTCCAAAATAATAACAAATGTGAAAACTCCAGAAAAAGATGTTATCTTGCTCAGAAAATGCGATGAGAACGAGCAGTTAAGTGCTAAAAATAGAAGTGTTGTGTGAGGCCCTGTAACTTTGGCACAGAGTCACAAAGTGCAGAGTGAGAGAGGGTGAGGAAAGCACTGCCAGCGCTGGGCAAGAAAGAAATGTATGGTGGGCACACAGGGATAAGGGGAGGAGAAAAGTTCCTCAGGTTTTAATGGAATTTACTACAGAATTGTGTGTTTTTGTGGGCTCTGGAAAGTTGCTGTCTATATTAATCAGGCTATTAAACAATTCTGCAGTCTTTGCAAACTCTTGGAGCTGGTTCACCTGGGTCAACCTGCAGGATGGAATGGGGCAAGAAGACTTGTTGGTCTTCCTAGGAAATTAGTTAACTATAAGTACAATAAACATCATGAAAATGAAAATTAATTCAGCCTGAATCTCTGATAGAAGTCTCCTGCTGAAATCTGGTTTTACAATCCTCCTGCCTATGTGACTTCAGAAGGGTAACTGCAGGTAAAGTAGATTTTGGATACACTTGAAATTGGCCTGGCTTGATTTCTAAATGGAACTAAATGAATAAGAATTTAAATTAGGAATAACAACAACAACAACAACAACAACAACAACAACAATAATAATAATAATAATAATAATAATAATAATATGACTGGACTATTGCTTGTAGGCCTCTTAATGATACGGTTTCCCACCACTAACTTGTATCTGAGTATGACCATAGAACTATACCACAAATAATTTTGTGCAAATATATTCAAGCAATGTTATCAACTGCAGGCCAAAAATGCACTTGGAGCTGCATTGTTCTTTTTCATTGACTTTTTGTTGACCACAGGAAAAACAGGTTTTAAAGTACAACACAGTAACACAGTCTAAAGGAGTGAAAAACTTGTAGAGCCAGTTTGAGTTTAAGGGTGTGCTAACTTGTGACCCAGACAGGATGGTAGTTTTAAAATAAAATTGAAAAAAAGAAGTTCTGTTGTGCTTTCTCCACATCCCCTGCAGGAAATCATACTCCATCCCCTCCACTCTTGTCCCACACACCTTCTTCCCACCTCTCTCATTTGCTGCTTTCTCATATCCAAGACCTGGTACTTTGTTGCTTCCCTGACCATCTCATCCCATCTGAAATACCTCAGGCTGTCTATTTTTCCTGCTTTATTTATTCTTACTCTGTTTAATAAAACTGTATTTTTTTTCCTGCTTAATGATTGACTTTAACAAATATTTAGGAATATTTTTTGGTGCCAAATTACATTTTTGTTCCTTAGGGAAAGGATGAAAAACTTCCCTAGAGAGGCTGATTTTGAACATTTAAAATGTTTTCTAATTTATATGATTATCATCAGGATAGATTATTAGATGTATTTCTTAATGATATAAGTTTTCTAAATAAGTTATTGAAAATTTTTTTGCAAGGGTAATAAATATTTCCTGAAGTTATTTGCAAAGTTTGACCAGAACTAAAAACATTGTTATGCTCCTTTTGTCTTCTGTGAAATAGTATTTTTATTTTCAGTGTTGGAAGAAGGAAAAGAAAACTGAGCTGCTACGTGGTTTAGATGAGACACCATCTATAGGGTAGAATTTTGGTACCTCATAAAGTTTCCATCATAATGACACATTTATCTTTATTAATCTGTAGCTGCTCCCTTAAAACCAGGCCCTTTGCATATCTTTGCTTTTTCCTCAGGTACTGGAAAATTATTCATTCCTGGTGTTCCATCAGGCATGTCAAAGACAAATATTTCTATGTGCATCTGTATTTGGGCCACCCATCCTGAGTATGTAGCTCAGCTTTTCATGCCAAAAGTCCTCTGCACTAAATTTCATGCTTCATTTTCTGTTGGTTACTTAAAGGTGCTATTTTTCTTGTTTTTATTAAGAGCTAAAACTGAATTTTATTCTAAATCAAAAGCTTTTTTTTTTTTGAGAACCTGTAAGCTACTCTAAGTTAATCATGTGGCAGAAGTGCTGTTTTATCTTCACTAAATGATTGTGGTTTCAACAGTAAGAAATTTGCCTCCAGAGCTTCTATCTGCTTATTGATTGCTAACTTGACATATATTTGTATGTTTACAGTTTTCTACGAATTCTGCTCAGATAAATGTTTAGAGACAGCACCAAAGACCTGTTTTCACACATGTTAAAGGATATTAGATGGCTTCCAATTCTATACATGTGGGTATGCACAATTTAAGAAAAATCTGAGTACTGTTTGGAATTATTGGTCCTCAAAAATTCGTAAAGATGTCATGAAATCTTAGCTTAGACTGTATAACTTTAATTGAAAGTATTTATCCAGCTCTGATTTCAACAGATGTCTGAACAACAGGGGAAAAATAACCCCCACCCTGTAACAAAACATCATCTGCTTCCAGATTTCCCATGCTAAAGTTTTTTATGGCGGTCAATGGTAACACGTGTACTTTTCTCTCATGCTTTTATAAAAACTACTTCTCTTTTAAAAAAAGGCTTCTTTTTCTCTAGTGTAGAGATGCCCTCTGTGTATTGCATGATTTTCTCTCGAAGGTTGAAGACTTTTTCACACTGGGGACACCTGTTTTTGAACCCCCATGTTTAAGGGAACTGAGATAAAAAAATACAGTGAAACATTTGGATCCATCTGGTTAGATGTGGGAATGTTACGATCATCTGAACATCTGGATAAGATGGTAACTGCCACCAAACAGTTTGGCAAATAATAGATTTGTCCCTGCTCAAGCCTTCTATGGATGGTTCAGAGGGGTTTTTTTTAGCCTAACGATGTGCTTGGCCATACTTCTGTTCTTTCTGGCCCCGCTATTCTTCACCACCAGTGGGGATATCCTTCTCCTCCAGCAACAGAGGCCTCTCCACTCCTCTCCCTGCTCCCTGTGCTCTCCCCAAACAGCGTTTTCCCACAGGGCATGCACAAATCCTGTTGTTGTACATCACATTGTCACTGCAGCCACAGGCATGTGTCTGCACTTGTCCCCGAGGCAGAGAGGGAAGCGCGTTTCCTCGTGCCTGT
This sequence comes from Melospiza melodia melodia, assembly GCF_035770615.1. Taxonomy (NCBI): domain Eukaryota; kingdom Metazoa; phylum Chordata; class Aves; order Passeriformes; family Passerellidae; genus Melospiza; species Melospiza melodia. The sequence continues at coordinate 16,094,924 of NC_086208.1, read as the reverse complement.
GCTTGCAGCTGTGTGACCAGCTCTGCTCCCCAGCCTCTCCCTGCACACATCCTGCCTGTGGGACCCAACCAGAGCTGCTTCCACCTCTCCAGCTGGCGTGGAGAGGAGATGGGGTTGTGCAAGTGGGGAGCTGAGCTGTCCTGGATGAGCTCAAGAGGTGCTTGAAGCTGCTTTGGAGCAGAGCATGGCTCGGTGTGAAAACACTCCCCGAGCAAAGGGACTGGGCTCTGTCTGTGGCCACTGGTGTTGGAAATGCCAAGTATTAGGTTTATAACAAAAATATTGCCTTAGGCTCCATTTCCTAGTCAAAACTTATTTAATAGAGCGTTGAGAGCAGCCCATGGCAAGAGGAAGGTCAGTGTGTTGTAGCCCACATCTGCTGGGCATTGGCTGGAAACCTCCTCAGTGCCACCATGGCTTTTGATGCCCGTGAGCACATGCTGAAATTCCTGAGCATGTGAGTAAAGTTAAGTACTTAAATGCTTTGCTGAATAGGAATTGACTGAACATGTGCTTAAGTATCCTGCTGAATTGCAGCATTAATCATTTTTACAGCTGACAAAATCACTGCCCCAGAAAAATATTCTCCAATTAGAATGAGCAGGATTATTTCTTTCATTTGTGTGAAATAAGTGTGTTCCCAGTTGTACTGAACGTGTTCTGTTTTCTGTGATATTAGAAATCATTTTCCATAAGATTTCATATTGCTCAAGAGAAAACTTGAGAAACTTTGGAGTTGATCAGGTCCCTAGATTTGGATTTATATTAAGAAAACATTGTAAGAAAAGACATAATGGGCCAAAAATATGCACTTGCTTTTTTTTCATTGACTTCACCTAAGGGCAGAACTTGGGCCACTGTTCTTGTTCATTAATTCTCTCTTGTGGAAGATACTTTTTCCATATGTGATTTTAATCTGTTTGCAGATACTGAATGTAGTTTTTCATCTAGTAGAGTGCTCCTTTTTTCCCCTTATTTCCTTCACAGTCTTTCCATAATAGAGTTTAAAACAGGAAAAAAAAACCCAGCAACAAAACAAACCAAACTCAACAAACCAAATCCCTTTGTATGTGCAGCCAGTTAAGCAGATAATAATGGTAATTTTTCTGCTCTGCTAATGATGATAATATTGATATTTATCAATAACAAATAGCATGCAAGTGCCTGGATGAATAGAGTATTTTGCACAGTGGGGTTTTATATCTATATATGAAACATGGAGTGGCAGAGGCTGCTAGAGGCAGGTGAGGGAAGCTGAGCAGAGAATTGCCTCACAGCAGAGAGCCTGAGAAACAGCAGAGGGGGAATTTAGTCCTAGCCAAGAGCAGAAATAATCCCTGCAGTAAAAAAGCTGCAGAATCTGTAATCTCAATATCCAGCCCAACAAAAACCATGGCCCTTGGGGCTCAGCTAAGTGAGCTCTCCCTGGAAATGCAGTGGGGCTCACGTGGGGTAATTTGGGAGTGGGAAGGTCCAAGGAAAACCTGCTGGTTGGCAGAGCTAAACCCAGGCAGCCTGGATATTTCCAACCTGCTCCTTCCCAGCTGGTTTTATTTCATGAAGTCTGCGAAGGGGACTTTGAGAGGCGTTATCTTCAGGAGATAAATTTACAGCTGCTTTGCTTCCTATATTATGTTTACATTTTGTACCTGTGAGTCTGAATATTGCCTGTTGGTAAAGCTGACTCTGTAATTATTGATTCTGAGGCTTATGATTGTTCACTAGACATGAGGAAGGGAGAAAGGGAAGGATGGTCACACAGCAACCAGCTGTTCCAAGACCTTTGAAGGCGACTTGAACAAAATCACACAGCCCAAATAATCTGCTGGAGCAAAACACTGCACCTTCTTGTTTACTGGGGCCAATTTAGGATGCGACCTTTGAGTTTTGGTGGAGTTAATGACTCCAAGGTATAGCTAGAAATATTTGTAGGGTGCATCACGTTCATTTTCAGAGGCTCTGGCTGGAAGAGGGACCTGGTTGTGGAGTGACTGAATGCACTGGGTGCTAAATCTTAGCATGGGGATGACTGGAGAGAGTTTAGCTGCTTGCTCTTGGAATTGCCTGTGGTTCAGAACATGGGCCCAAAGCAGCTCTGAATAGAGCTGCAAGTTCAGGGTTGTCCCTCTCTGGATGAATACATCCAGCTCCACTGCTCTGCTCACAGGATCACAGTCTGTTATGCTCATAGTCACTACCAGATCCAAAGGAGACAAGATTACCTTTTTAAACAAAACAATAAAGCAATAAACAAACTGTAAACCCAACACTCCAGATGTCATTCCCATGTTAGATAACATAAAGCCAGAGAACAGCCACAAACACACACATTTTTCTATATATTGTTTTAGTATCTGTTAGAAAATGTTTCTATAGGAGTGTCCACACTAGAAAAATCCCAACTGTTTGAATCACAACCATGTGGATATTTTATTTTCCTAAGGCTGAACGTATTTCTTCAATAACACAAAAAAAAGTTTGAAGCTTGCATTACTTTTCACTTGAATCTTCAGCAGCAGCACCAACATGTGCAATCCCCTCCCTACTTGTTTCACTTGACATGTTTCATGTTACAGAGTCTGTGTGAGAGACTTTGAGAGGTGTTATCTTTGATAGAGGAATTTATGGCCATTTTCCTATCTACCGTATGTTTACATTTGGAACCTGTGTTGAACATTTGTTATACTCACTTGTTGTGTCTTGTCTTAAATTAGATCATAAACATTTTGAGGCAGGGACCATGTCTTCCTGTGTGTTGCTGCTCCATTTAGGCCCTACTGTTATGGATGTGGAACTGTCTGGGAGTGATTGTAACAATAAAAATAATTCTGCTAGCAGTTCTTTTGTCCTGATAAAGAAATGTGCAACTCTTGTTATCAGAAAATATCAGGGAGTAGGGTGCTTAAAAGTGGTTGTAGACTAGTAATCACCTTTGGAAATGCTTTGAACCTTGCTGCTCAGAAAAGGGAAAGGACAAAAGTTTTATTTTTGATTTATAGAGAGTCCTGACGAAACCACTCCCAAAGCTTCCAATATCCAAATATTACCCACAGGCTTGCACGTGCATCTAACAAAGCTTTTGAACAATTAGCCCTAATTGCCCTTTTCTAATATTCTGGTCAACAGAAAAATCTTCATTATAGGAACCCAGGGCTTGTAAATGAAAGGGATGAAAGCTCATGAGGCAGGCCATACGTCATGCCACACCTAGGCACAACGGGATGCATTAAGGAAGCATTTATGGAGGGGCATTCCATCAAGTCAAGGTGTCACAGGACATATGGTCTCTTTCACCATTAACTCTGTGAATTTCCATAACTTTCCACTGGTCTGTATTAACCTCACTTTGTGTGATGCTCAGGTTTGTTTGGTATAATTTTGGTTTTGCTCTGGAAATTGCACGTGTGAAATTCCTGGGAGTACATAATTATGAATCACCTACTAGAGCTTGCTTTTTTGCAAAAGAGAAATTAAAAAAATAAATTTGGGTAAAACAGAAAAAGAGTTTCAGTAATCAAGACAAAAATTAATAAGTATAGGCATGAAACCTAATTTTATCTGTATGGATAACTACTTGACCCTGTCTCCTGACTAGAAAATATTGTTAGTATACCTTTGAAATATAGTGTAGCATTTTGATACCAATTTGTTTGGTGTGTGAAGATCTATCTGAGTCATTGATTGTGATCCCAAAGATATCACTGGGATGCTGCTAATTGCTAAGGAAATATAGATGTAGAGAGGCTTATGATGAATATCAAGATGGAGATCATACAGCCAGGTAAGGGTGACAAAATGAAATCTTACTTTTAGTCCTTCTAAACCCAGAGTAACATAAAATATTCTGATGTGAAAGGGGCCCACAAGAATCATCAAATCCAGCTCTTGATTTGGGTCCAACAAGGTCCACTTCCATCTTTTCCCTCCTCAGATGGCTTTGGGGACCTGCTGGATTACCTGAAGGGTAATTATCTGGATTAACCTGAAGTGTGGAGCCTTCCTCCTTTCCTGGGGTTTTTCTACACTCTCCTGTGCAGATCTATATGTAGAATTTCTAAATTTAGGCAGAGGAGTGTGTGCCAATCCTAAATGTAAAGCTGAATTTCCCTCTCTGTGGGTCTATTGTCATCTCAGAAGATATCACACAGACACCATCAAAAAGATGTTGAAAAATCATTCCCACATATATGATCACACTAACTAGAAGTCGTTATTATTATTTTTTAAGATGTACTCCTTCTATTTTTGGCATTGCTTCAGCTAAGCAATGCCAAAATCTCTGTAAGGCAAGACTTGAATAAAATGACATTGTGTTTTTCTTACAAATAATTGAAATAGTACTAAAAATTCCAAGAAGCTCTAATGCTGGGGAGAGAGGGAGAGGGAAAGAATTTGTGAAAGTGCTAGGTGGGAATAAGAAAGCTTTTAAGACAATCATGATAATAATACCATCATAATAATAGCTTTATCTTGAGGAAAAAAAAATCATCAACCAAGCAACCACCATTGAACCTGGGACTAAAATAATCTCTCTGAATTTTCAATTGTCTTAAAGCACTGGTGTTTTCTAAGGTTAAAAAAATATATATATAACAAGAATACATGTCTTGGTTTTATTGTATTATCACAACATCTTGTTTTTTAAGTTTTTTCTCTCCAATCTTAGACCCCTTTACTTAAGCTCCCTGAAAAGTCTCACTCCTCCATCAAAATGAGTTGAAGACACGTTTGGGTTCAACAAAATATTGGTGTTGTTAGGAGTTTAAAATCAGGGGTCTTTTCATTAATGTTCAGAAGCATTGATGTAGAAGAACAGGAAAACTCCCTGTGTACACCTATTCCATTACATTTTCCCAGCAGAGAAAATTTTGGGATGTCATTCTGCTGTATATTCACATGTAAGACTTCTGTGTTTAATACATGGAAAATCCCTGAAGTGTTTACACAAAGAATATTGTTATTCCCTGTACATTTTAGCTGATGCTTACTGGGAGGGAAAAAAAAAACCCAACAAAAAACAACCAGTGGGCTGAAATTTGGAATGAAAAGTCAGACTACTTTAGATGTTTCACTTAGCCGAGATCCTAAGGACACGTTGTCCAGTGCTTTAGAATATGTGCATTCAGAGGATCAAGCTATTAGAGAAAAATTCTCCATCCTGAAAAAGAGGCTTATCACTGAATCAGGAATTGCCAGTAATGTCTCCTCTGGGATGCTTGTTTTTAAATTGCCTTTTGGGAGGCTTTTACGACTGCATCCACATCAGTGCTGTGATTCAGAGCAGTGATGCTGTTTTGAAGCACATCCCCCAGACTGTCCCATTTACTGTGCAGTAGTTCACTTCCCAGAGTGGTTTTGCAGCCCATAATCTGGATTATGTTTGGAGAAAACTGAACTGGAGGCTTTGACCCAGGCATGTGCCAAATGTTCTCCAATTCCTATTGCAGGAATGAGAGGCCAAACCAATGACTAGACCTCCTGAAAGCTTGGAATCACACTCTGGGATATTTCAGTGCGGGGATTTGGTCTAAATCAAGTTTAAAGCAGTCCTGTCTCTATCTCCCCCCTAGTGCAGATAAAGAACCCTCAGCTCCAACTGCTCCAATCTATTGCTCTGCTCCTGTGGCCACAGCTGCCTTGAGAAAGTAGATGTAGCCTATGACATCTTGAAAGTATTCCAGATTTTACAAATGTTTTCTGTGTTAGTTGTTTTTCACTTCTCTTTTCCTTGGATCTGGTGCAAATATTCTTAAATGAATTTTAAATGATCTGAGCCTGTGCCTGTTTCTTTTGTTGCAAAATTTAAGATCAACCTAGTTTTTTTTTCCCCCCCAAAGATCATGCTGTACTAAGAAACTATTTGAGCAATCTTTTCCCCTCATTTTCATTGAAATTACTGTTTATGAGATATTTAAGAAGATGATATACATTCTTGCTCTCAAAAAGGATGAAAGGAAATTGTGAGAACTATAAGAAGTTTATCACAACACTTTTGTCCTTGGGTTTTCAAAGCTGTCTAGTTCTGCCTTACAACTGAAAATAGCCAACTCCTGTCTACTTATTCCAGTGGGCACCAAAGTTTATGATAAGTATAAGCAAATTGTGATATTTCCATCCTGTGGTAGAACATGTTTGCATTACAGGTTATTTAAATCGCGGTTTTTAATTCAGACATCCATCTCTCTTGTATGTTTTTCCTTACGTGCTCAGCCTCATTAACCCATCCAGTTGACCTGCATCATTCTCCTGTTGACAAAGATAGGCGTTATGAACCTTAGGATGTCATAAACACCTCTAAAATGTGACCCTCCTTGCATGCAGTGGGGAAGGTTTGACAGCATTACACCAGTCATCTGATAAGCTCGGGTCAAAAGTCTCCCAATTGCTTGCCTTTTGTTTGGGTGTCAAGGAGGCAAAAGCTTTTCATGTTTTTAATAAGCAAATTAATGAAATACTTACAGTACACTGCATACATTAACTCTTAGGTAGCTGGCTTTCCTCTGGGACCATCTTTCCAAAGGTCAGAGGCCATAAATGGAGTTTCAGTTTTCCAGGAAAAAAAGAGGACAGTATATTTCAGTAATCTTTTCCTGCATGTAGTTAAGATTCCTGGTTTTTTTTTTTTTCTTTTCTTTTCTTTTTTTTTTTTTTTTTTTTTTTTTCACTTTGGCTTACTTTCTAGAGGCATAGTAACACTTGCCAGCTAAGCCAGATGTAGCATTTCAACCAAAAAAATGCACTAGATGCACGTTCCAAGTTTGCCAATGGCTATGCATGAGGCTGGAATGTCAGAGCAGGAGCGGCGGATTAAGAAGATTGTGTTTGTGTTGCTCAAAGCAGAAGGAGCCCAGAAAATATCTCTGCAAGTTCACTGTTTCAGACACTTTTTCTTCTTAGATATAACATGTTTGTTTGGTAACATTTTCAGGCTCTTTGCAATCATTCTTTTTAGAGTGTTGCTTACATTTTCAGGATATTAACAAATTAGTCCTCATTTGTAAATTACAGACTACTTTAGAAAGCCTGACTTTAATTTCTGTAATAAAGAGAAAATAAAGAAAAGATGCTTTTGCTTACCTAAAGAGACATTAAAACAATGGCATACTATCTTTACAATATCTCATGTTATCCTCTCTTCCCAAATTTACAATTTCTTAATTTTTCTGAGAAAAGACTAATTTAATATACACTCAGTATTAATTATATACCTGTGGCTGGATTGATCACCTACTTCACTGTTCAGATGACCTGATACGACCATGTGATGGAAAAAGTTAAACTTCTTCTCAGTTCCTATGACTATGTGGTGGCATTCCTAACTTGTACTTTATACTTATTTAAGCCTATATGTGGTGTCTGCTATCTACCAGTCCCCATTTTCCATCCTCAGCCTCAAAAAACAGGTAGGACAAGTGAGTGAGCACCTCCTGACTCTCTTTGCTGGCAGGGAAACCAAGTGTAAGAAGTGAACTGAAGCCACAGAGAAATACACATCCTACTGGAAGCTTTAGCAAAGAGACTTTCATTGACTTCTAGACTAGACATAGACACCTGAACTTCTGTCTCCTAAGGCAATTCCCAGTCTCCATATTTGCAGAACATCAATAGATGTTACCTTTTACTAGACACCTTCCTCAATCAGGTACTTGGAGTGGACAAACAAACCCTTGTTCTGTTTTTGCCTGTCTGAAAATGCTTCTGGTGCTTTAAATCCAAAATCAGATTGTGGCATGCTATAAATGCAGTTCAAGATGTGCTTTACTGAAACTCACTGGATGCTGTGAATTTCCAGGAGGAAGGTTGCTGGATGTAATCAAAGCTCCTGAAACAAATTGACTTCTCAGACCTGTGGTCAGGTGAAAAATCAGCTCCTCTATTAAGCCTGATACTGGCAGGAAAAAAAAAAGGCAAAATGAATAGAATATTCAAGGAGAAGGGAGAAGATGCTCTTCCTTCCATGTGACTGAAAGTCTGTAAGCATCTCTAAGTGATGCTCATCATCTCATTTCATACAGGTTTCTCTCTTGACACCTAAGCCCGCAGCCGCAGACTGTTTCCCTTGCAGACTTAAGTAACTAGTGTCTGGAGCATTAAACATTCAGCAAAACCCTGTAAAATGAGAAAAGGAGCTGTAAAACACTGGCTAGGATAAGCTCTCCCTGCTACAGCCATGCAATCCAGGCTAAACTAAAACCTGCCTTTTGGGAAGCATCCTCCTTTAGCCCAGGTCAGGCTAAAGCACTTCACTCTCCAAGGTTCTGTCTACAGCTCCATGCACAAATGTTCCACAATTTGCTACTTAAGAGACATCTAACTTACATAAAAGACATAAGAGATATAACCATGAGATGATTTTATCCCCTCTGCACTGGTTGGACTGCTTTCACTCTAAAATGAAATAAAAAATGCAGGGAAAACTGCCTTATTAACAAAAGCTATTAAAGTAATCTAAGCATCACATTAAGCTTTGCTTGCGCAGCAGTAGACACAATAAGAAAGACATATTATAGTCATTTAGATGCAAGATAATTTACTATTTTTAAGATCTTATAGCATCCTTACTCCAAAGTTTTATCTTTTACTCTTTGCTGTATCTGAATATTTCATCCCCTCCCCAGCTCTGATTGCTGGGAAGTGTGACCACTTTCTAGCTGGAAAACCTTCCTGGGAGTATGTGTTGATTCCTTGCTATCAAACTGGGTGGTCTGGGATCCTACAAGGCTTTATCCTAAGCCTGGTTTGTTCCATATTCACCAGCTTCTAGGGCTGTGCAATAGAGCATGGCCTTGCCAAGTTCGCAGGTGGCACTGAGTTGCCAGGGTGTGAGAGCAAGATTAGAATCCAGAATGATTCTGGATTAAATTTGAGAAGTGACCTGCAATTCAATAAAGAGGTCTTGAAACTACTGCAATAAAAAGTGGGAAATTCAAAAATACAGCTGGTGTTCTGCAGAAGTGAATTGGGAGGCTTGAGCTGGACCACAGACTGTAAGTCAGTAGTAGGATGCTACTCCATCCCAGGATGAAATAGGATTGTGGCACATATTCCTGAGCCCCTGGTGAGATTTTGGCTGCAATTTTGTGTCTGGCATTAGGGACCCTCACTTCAAGGCACAGACAAATCTGAGAGAGTCCACAGGACAGCAACCAAAATGATGAGAGGTTTAGAAAAAGTGACCTATGAGGAAAGGTTGAAAGAACTTGGTTTGTTTAGTCTAGAAAAGAGAAGACTGAGGAGGTACATGATAACAGACTTCAAATATTTAAACGGTTGTTATAAAGAGGAAGGGGATCAATTATTCATGTCTACTAAAAATTGGAAAAGAAATTAGGAATGTCTTGAATTTGCAAGAGGAGGATTCCAGTTTGAAAGCTTTCTGATGGCACTGGAGCACATTAGTAATTTCCACAGCTTCCCTGGGTATTAAAGGTTTATAAGAATGACTTGAACAAACTTTGTAAGGGATGGTTCAGATCTGCTTCTGCTTCAAAGCACTGCTTAGCACAAACAACTTCTTAAAGCCTTTTCTGGCCTTATTCCTATAGTGTGCAATATAGATTTGTAAGGTACATATCCCTGTGTAATTATACAAGTGCTAAATTAGTATTTGTAAACATACTCCTTCTTTACTTACCTCTACAGGTATGTGATGCAGTGATAGAGTGGAAATAACTGGACTTTGCTGTTTGCTAAAAGAGAATTGCTCAAGAGTTTTAAAAACTATTGCTCAAAACGCAGCAGTGGAAAATCAGAACTCATGCCTGACCTCATCTGACAGCTGCTATGGCCCTTCTAAAGGGATTAACAACCTGGACATAAAACAAAGGTTATTGCGAGTCATTAAGGTGTGATATCGCTCAGCACAATTAGGACATGTCACAAGTCTGCACAGGGCTATGCTTGAGTGGAGAATTACAGAGAAAAATGGTGATTTACTGGGCTGTGTGAAGCAGGCCTGACATTGTGATGAAGGGAAGGCTGAGCAGGGCTTGAAAATATCCTGAGAGAGGTTGGAGGCCATTGATGCTGTGCTGCGAGACCTGACACCATGCTAACTTGTTTTGTTTTTTACTATCTACATTACATATATATATATATATTTTTAATATGTCCTCATGGGATTCTTTATGTCCATAAAATGTGTCTGTGGGATCCTGTGCAGCAATCAATAGGAAAAGCTGAGTCCTGATGCTGGCAGAGTTTCTGGCTCTGAACATTTCAGATAACGCCTCCCAGCCCAGACAAAATCTGCTTCTCAGCTGAGTAAGGAGGCACTTTGAGAGCTTGATTCTCCAAATCTGTATTTAGCAACTTCCACTCTTCAGAGACACATGCAAAGATGATTATAGCCCAAGATAGGTCTAAAGAAATAAAGCCATTGAAATATTATTGGTTATTTCTCATAGCAATTTAGAGGCCAACCCACGTGTTTCAATTACAAAAGAGTGAGTTAGCTTATAACATGTTAAGTTCTTTTTATTAGTTGATTAATTTTTCACTTAAATTCTAAAAAAAAGTCATTATTTCTTCATGTTTAAGCTTTCACTTCTACTGCCTTCTTTTGTAGTGCTTTTCTTAATTACCTGCAGCAATTTGCATCAGCAAGGAGCTAAGAATGCTTTGCATGTCTTTAGTGCCTTCCCTCCTCCTTAGCTATTGATGTAGCTACACAGAGAGAGCTCAGCACTGTAGCAGCATCTGGCATCTTGAATCAGCATTATAAACATTAATTAAATAAACCTCTCCACGCTTCTGACAGGTGATGAGAGCTCCTGACCTCTGATGAGAGGCCGGGTGCCCATTTTACAGGTCGAGGAGCTGAGGGCGTATCTGAATTGTGAGATTTGCAGACACTTCCCAGCATCCAGGTTCCAGGTGCATGCCCTGGCCACATCCCAAATCTGTGCTGGGGCAAAAGCCAGGCTCTTTCTCCCCGAGGACCTTGGTTTCTGGAGCAAGGAGCCCTGAATGCTGTTGTGGGGAGGGCTGGCAAGCACGGCTGGGTGTTGTCAGGCTGTGGGCTGCACTGCAAAGCCTCATCCCCACAGTCTAGACAGAACCAAGGCAGCAAAATGGACTTGAAGGAGGCTTGTGTGATTCTGCATTCAAGGTGGGAGTAGAGAAAAAAATTTTTCTTGGCTTCCTCCTCACGCAGTTCCTCCCATTATTTAACTATCAAGATGACCACGCTGGTTTTTCACATTTAACAAGTCCAATGCAAACAAGGTTCTTTCCCCCATTTTTCATCAACTTCAAGACGTTTTATTTTCAGGGGCCTACAAAGGCAAATGTGCAATTCAAATAAAACCACAGCAGTGACTGCACTGAATAATAACCTCACTTCATTTTGGAGCAGAGCTTGGAAAATGTGGATACAGCCTAAACTAGTAGAAAAGTGCTACACACTCCTTCCTCCTGGCAGCTTTAAGGAAAGGTAGTGGAGTCTTCTCAAGCCCATCTACTTTAGGAACGAGCTGGAAGATGGCTTGCTAAACACCAGCACCTCCATGTTGCCAGATGTATGTTCTTGCTTTACAATTTCTAGCATGTTTTAGCAATTAAATCCTGTTTTTCCTGGATTAAATGTTGGTTTGTCAGCCTGTGGACAATTACAATAGATAGTCATGGGGCACTGTACCAATTAAGGCACTTTAGACATAATAAAAGGGGCTTTACCTTTCAAATTAAAAGTTACATTGCCAGTAACAGCCACTCTTCCCTTGACAGCACATTGCCTTTCCATGCTGCTATTTAATGTTTCTCCCCATTTTTCAGTACCATATTTTAGCACCGGGCTATTGATTGAGTGGAGTGGTCAGACAAGGTCCAGTGAAATCAAAGAGCATCATTTCACTGGCCTCTTCAGAAGTGCTGGATTAGCCCTGTTGCCTAAGATTTAGGGCTGGATCCCTATCCAGAAAAGCACTTTAACACGTGATAACAGTTAAGCGTGTGCTTAAGTGCTTTTCTGAATCAGGGCCCATATAAGGCAGCATGTCTACCAAACATTTCCAGCTAGTTCAAATAGTGTCCAGCTTTTACAGGAGTGAGATTTCCTTTAGAATGCATAAGCAGAATTCCTCCCAGTATTGAAAAGAGTTACTGAATTCTTCCCTTCAAACAATTGTTTGGAGGTTTGCTCTGTTATTGATATAAAGATTAATTCAAGTTGCAAGGGAAAAAATGTGTTTATGCAAATATTAAGTGCCTGAAAACGACACCACAGCTGTTTAGATTTGGATGAAAATCTTGGCTTGTTGGATAAGATGCATCACCCTCTATGAGATTTAGGAAACATCTTTTGTTACATGGTTATTTCAGTGGAAATACATTTTCCAAAACCTTATTTTCCAGAACAAATTCACATTTCTCCGCATTTAACATTGTAAAAATATGAAAAGCTTCTTGGCATATGCATTCCTTGTAAAAATGAATCTAGAATGAGATAGTGACAATGAGGAACAGAAGTTTTGGGATAACTTATGCCCTTAAAATTTTGCAGCAGGGGTTTTTTGTGTTCTAATTGCAGGAGAGCTGCAGCCACAGTCAGAGGGTTCAATATGCCCATAAAAGGTGGCCACTGAGTGCAACAAGTGCAACAGGATGATTTAATTTCACATGTAAGCAATACATGTAAGAAAGAGAAGCTTCCTATGCTCTTTTTTGTCTTTTGTTTCGTTAACTTCAGACCATGCATCATCTCTAATGAGCTTGATAAAGCATAGTAAGGAAAATGGGCCATAATTCATCATGATTTCCATTTCAAAAGTGACAGCCAACTTCACAAAATAGTCCATTTTGCAACAAAAGAACACCACCAAATGATAATGGGAACAATATCCTCAAATTAAAAACTTAAAGTCCCCTCAGATCTGACTTTCATTATGGAAATGTGGGATAGGTTTTGTTAACAGTACCCTGAGATCCTCTCTGGTTCATCTTGTGAATAAAAAGTGAATAAAATATTTGATTTTTTTTTTTTATGATGTCCACCTCAGAAGAAACAGCACCCCAAAATTTTATTGAGTAATAAGAGCTGATATATGGAGAAAAGCAGGATCAGCATTTTAAATTGTTAGAAAATATAACATTAAATTTAATTCTTTCCCATAAAAAAGCTATGGCCCATGCTGCAATGTAAGGTATAAATAAACTGCATTCAATAACAATAAAGGAGCAATCTTTATGTTTTGGGGAGCTTCTGATGAATTTTTACTTCTTTGTGCAAATTTCCAAACTATTTTAGCTTTTTTTTTTTTTTTTTCTGCCTGCAATCCTCTTTTAGAAATCAGTCTATATTCTTTCTGGTACCTCTGAGTGCTTTAGATATCACAACCTTCACCTTTTAAAGCTCACCTTAAATCTTTAGACTTCCAAATAGTTTAGTTCCATGGGAGGGGTGAGGCTTGGATTGGAAATGAAAATGGTAGTTTGGGAAAAGAGGGAAAGGAGAGGTGAAGAGGCACAGAGCAGGGCTCAGCACCCTGAAATGCTTTGCTTCCCAAAACCTGTCCTAAATATTTGTCCAGTGGTGTCTGATCTACTGTATATGATGTTGATAGACCTTAAATAGTCTTTTTTTTTTTTTTTTTTCCAGGATATATCATCTCCTTTCAGAGCTGTGATGGATGTAGAACACTACATCACTACTTGGAGCTGAGTGGTCCCTACCAGAGCAGGATGTGCTGCTTTGAGGTCGTGCAGGGGATGCTCTTTGCAGAGCAGGAGATTGGTTAACAGCCTGTCCAGGGTGGTCTCCTGGGCTGGGATGTTGTATCCCAAATTGGAAACAAAACTTGCCAAGGAATTGGGAGATGCTGCCCCTCAGAAGGGCAGGATGTCCCCTCTCCTGGGGCACCATCTGCCAGGTGTCCGAGAACTCACATCCCACCTGAACTGGGCTCACAGGTCTTGCTTCACTTCCAGTGCATGAAGCAGATAAGGAAAAACCTTGTCTCTGATGATATCTCTGCTGAAGACAGAGCAGGCATCTATTTTCTGTGAATAATTAAAAATACTCAATTAAAATTAACTGTTTGGAAAACACCAGTTTTCTACTGGTTGATTGATGGACTGGGGTATCGTTACCGAAACAGAAGAAACAGCAAAGACTGGTGTCAACGTGAATTTATGCGAACCTTCTAAGAAAAAATTATCCAAAAATTATACTTAGGATCATTCTTTTATAGTAGTTAATTAACATGTGGAACTCACTGCCACAAAATACAGTATCTTTGAGGCATGAGTTTAGCGGGATTAAAGGGATTTATTAAACACTTATATGGATAATGAGACCATCCGCAGCTACATTACACAGGATGAAACCATACATTAGGGATATAAACAATTATGCTTCAGGATAGAAGCCAACTACTGACTAATAGAGTTAAGGAGGAAATTCACTCCATAATTATCCAGGATTTTATGCACCTTTTCTAAAAGTTCTGCCATGAGCACTGTCATGAATGGGATACTGACTTACAGGAAATGTTGGAACACAGGAAATATAGGAAAAATAATGGAATTATGATCTCTTTTATGTTTGAAGGTAAGGTCTTATTTTTTCCCACCTTAATAATAATTATTACAGTCTTCTCTTAAAAAAATTGAGAATGAGAAATGAAAAATTAATCTATGACTTATTGAAGCTTCTGAAGCAGATCCCTACCTCTGCCTCCATCAATATAAGAACTGGGTATCATCTGTTGTTCATATATTTTCTTTTAAAATTAGAATAAGGAACTAAAGACGTGGCTTTAGCTATTTGCATAAAGATATTATACAATCAGCACCAGATTCTTAAGATTTTCTATTGTTCCTTCTTCTCACAGCCAAAGTGGAGGATCTTGTAGGATCACACAAGATAGAGCACAGCCCACAGAAATGGAAAGAATGCATTGGATGTGATTGCATTACCCTTGACCTATTTCAGGACAAAAATATTTTCAGCATCAAATTGTCTTAGAACAGGAAAGCAAATACACAAAATTTGGGTGGGTTTTTTTTTCCCTATGCTAGTACTTTTTTCATCAAGAACATATGTAATAAGTCCTCTGAATTCCCTGTAGAGTTCTGGGTATGACAGCAGGGATTGTGTCATGGCTCTTCCTGAGCCTTCCTTTTAAGATCTTCTTGCTGGAAAAGGGAAAAGAACTCCACATCCTCTTACATTTTTGTCGTCCTCTTACTATTTTTGGAAGCTGTAACCTCTTGAGAAGCACTTGTTTGTAGATTCTTGCTCACTTGCTGTGAGAAGACCTGAGCATGTGTATTAAATCTGATATATCCATTCAAAAGATCTCAGATTTGTGGTGCCCGCACATGGCACCACAGCAGAACACTTGCACTGCCAAATGCTGTGGAGCTGTGAAAGGTCTGAAAATCCTAAATAAACACCTCAGGGCCTCACATTTTGTGCAGCTGAAAGTTTTAAGTGGAAAAGAAGATATTTGTGTTGAAACCCAGAAACAGGTTAATATTTTTCATCAGCTTCCTTCGGCATCTTTTGTTCCTCAAGGAGAGGAGTCATGGGCTCTAGGTCAGCCCTTGTGTTACAGGAGAGACTGTCGTGTCTAAAATGGCATTTTGGTGCATACAGGCAGGGGGCTGTGCAAAGAATACCCAGCTTTTTCAAAAAACCTGTACCTCTGGGAGCAGCATCAAAACCACTGAAGTCGGTGGAAAGATTCCATAGAGCTCTTCTATCCACCAGAAAGCACAACTATGACTTGAATTAAAGATAAAAAAGCAATAATAAGTGGGGAAACAATGAGAGGAGCAGGTGTTCAGCATATTTGAAAGGCAGAAAAGCAAACTTTTATGTTCTAGCAGTGATGCTCTGCAATGGAGCTGAAGTCTGTCAACATCCAGATATGTTTCACACTGCACGTTTGGCATCGCAACAGGTGGTTACTGCCAGATCTACCAATGAAGAATATTCCAGATTTGTCAGCTATTGCACAAAGTCTTTCCACCAGATGAATTGGGTGCATTTGGCAGCAGTCAGTTAGTAAATAAAGAATGGAGTTCACAACTATTGTAGCTTTAAAAAGACAGCTAAATAACATTGTTTTTCAACAGTGACATTCCTCACCCAGAATGGAAGTCCCAGAAAAAACAGAAAAGGAAGAAAGCCCTGACAGTCAATAAATCTGGGCAATGTTGAATGAAATGGTTAAATAAGTAGGGGACTCATTATTAAAAATGTCCTTTAGCAGGCCCTTTACATTTAAAGAAGACTGAGAAATGAGGTAAAGCTTCTGTACAAAGATAAATCTGGTAAAACTGCCATGTTAATGTCCAGGGATGGTGTGTGTGTACTCTAGGGCTGATTTTTTTTTTGTATTCTGCTTGGTCTTTAACCTTCTGATTTTCCACTGGGTTGCACACTCCCAATGGAAAACTTCAGGCTGTTTTTACCTACAAGCACAGCTTTGGCTAAGAACAAGGTTTCAAGTTGTATTCTGCTGGGATTTTATTTTTAAAGAAAATCCTTATTCACTAGAAATTTGCTGACTGCTTGAAAATGGAAACTGCTTAAGGAACGATCAGTTTGGATGATTTTCCCACTTTGATAAGAATCTGGGCAGAAAAAATTTGAAATTGCCAGCACATTCCTTTCTGCCATTTTCAAAAGAAAAGCAGCCCAGCGCTAGTACCTACATAAACAGTTCAAAATGGTCAAAACAGCTGTTTCAGTGGCTGGCTTCCTCTTAATCTCTTATTACAAACCCAAGCTTTACTTTTGTGTTTTAGATTTGCAGTCCCTAGCAGCAGTTTCTCTCCTAGCAGCCTTACCTGCATTTCATAACCAAAATAAAAATGTTGTATTATGCAACTTCAGGCTAATTTGCCTCATATTTTTGCCCTTGGATCAACTATTTTGTTGCTTTTGATAAAATGCTTAAATACACTTTGCTGAGCTAATGATTCTAATTTGATGGAAGGTTTTTACAAAGCTGTTATATTTGGTTGAAAGTAACATTACATACTATCAATTGGTGCTGATAAATTCCCAGCTGTACAAACCCGAGGAAGAAGCAGCAGCGTGTTACATACGACACACATGTTTTTACCATTGCAAGGGCCAGTTTGAAGGGAAACTGTGTTTTCCAAGCCCACAGCTTCCCCCTTTCCTACAAGCCATGGCATTGCACCAGTGGAGCCTTATTGGTGTTTGTTTCAAGCATTAAGTAACCTTGGGGAAGCCTTTTTCTTCCTTCTGCCGTCCTTTCGTCTGCTCACAAAGCAGGTTTCAGGTTTGGGCCTGCTGGTTGAGGGGAATGCTTAGCTTGCCTATTTAAAACACAACTGGATTTTGCTATTCAAATGTAGGAAACCTAATTACACATTGGTAAATTCTCTTCAGTCTACCAAACACAGAAAAAAAACAGTGACAGAAACTGAAAGGCCAAAAAAGAGAAAAGAGTCCCTAAGACCTAATGAATCCAAACTAAACACCTCTCCACAGAAATGTCAAACATTTCTCTTAGCACAAAACAAGGCTTAAAGAATTCCCTGCTTTTGTCTCTGGGCTAATTCCTTAAGCAGAGAGGGGGATTTTCTTCTGGGAGTGTTATTTCACAAAGAACTAAACAGCAAATAAACAAAAGACTCTCAAAGAGTGAGAGAGTATAAATAAAATTCATGACTCCTTAAAGAGTTTACACTGAAAGAATGTGGGGGATTATTTACAATTAAAGCGTAGTCTGTGGAATACAGTTATTATTACGAAAATGAATAAGAGGGTATTTCATTTAGCTCACAATAAGAGTGCACCTGGGTCTTCCCCATTTGTTAAAACTGGAGAAAGCTCACTCGCCCTCAGAATCATCTATTTGGTCACTTTAGCAAACTCTTTCTCAAGTCCCAGTCTGGGTAATACTGGGTAAAACAAGTTGAAAAATCTTGTTTATGAAGTTGCAAATTATCTATGTTGTAGCTACAGAAGGTGCAGAAGGAAAGGAAAAAAAGAACAGGGGGAGAAAAACAGGCAAGTTGAGAACTTCCCTACTTTGAAAGAGGAAAAACTTTTCCAAAGCAAAAGTTTATTCTGCTTTTCTGTGAAAGATATTCAAATCTCTCCACCCTTTCTGCCAATCCTACAGAAATGGAAAAACCCCTTGTCAATAAAAAGAAGATTTTTAGTTCTTCAAACCTAGTAGGACACAAGTTTTTGGTAAAGTAAGAAAGAAAGAAAGAAAAATGTGGGGCTACTCTCCCTTCTTCCTTGCCAAGCGGAATATGAAACAAAGGAGCAGGTTAATAATGGAGACAAGGTTGGCTGAGGGAAAAAATACAAGATTTCACTTCCAATAAATTAGGCAGACACAAATGAATGGTTATTAAGATAAAAAAGCATAGGTTGAAGAAGCCACTTGATTATAAATTATAGAGCAATTACTCCTCTTTCCGGTGCTTTTTTTTTTTTTTTGACTAGGCATTTTGTATTTCACAGCAAATGTGTCATAAAACAATGCTGATAATGATATTGAAAGCCAAGGCAGAGTGGCCAAATCCCAAATATATATATATATATATGTGTATATATGTGTTTATTAGTAGGGTTGTGAGTGACACACAGGGTGTGTACCCATCCGTGTGTATTCATCTCTATGTGTGCATATTTCTGTGAGTGTTCATAGATCTCTGACTACAGCATAAATATCACAAGGCACATCCATGTGCACTCCCAATAATTCCTTTTTAAAGTAATATATTAATACAAATTAAAAATGAAATCTATATGAGTGTCATGGGCTGTACTATATCTACCTATATGACTATATTATGTCTCTCTGTCGTGTTAAAAAAAAAAAGCCTTGTAAGAGAGGTTAGGCCAAGGCGGCTTATTTCATATGCCTGAGTGACAGAAACAGAATTTAAAGCTTTGCTGAATTTGCAGCAAAAGTTTTGATTGAGTCTTACCCTGCCGTGGCTGTCTCGGCAAAGTATCCGAAACATTTGGGCTGCACGCGATTAAATGAACAGTATTTATTTTTAGCATCTGCTGCCCCTGACTCAAACTTTGCTACTAAGAAAATTCAGCTCTATGGAAAAGAATTTGAATTCCAGCTGGGCAGTTTTCAAAATAAGATGAAAAGTTAAGCAGGCAATTGGTGTGTATTTAGGGCTCAAAACACCTTGCCTCCTAAGAAGTCTTGAAGGAGTTAATCCCTTCTCAAGATAATCCACTAAAGAGCATCCTTCATTATGATGTTAAAAGCAAGGATCAGTGCTGGGGGAGTCTAACAATAGGACAGGGGTGCTTTTCAATCCCCATCACATTCTTCCCAGGTTAGAAACAGAAACTGCTGTTATTCCAGCTGAAAAACAGGACGGGTTTCTCTCTTGGTGTTAAATATTCAAATTTAAAAAGGGAGGGGAAGGAAAAGGGGAAAAAAAAAGCAATGGCTAATCCACTGCATTAACTAAACTTCTCCCTTATTGGGTGTTTCTCTGCCAATCTTTTGAACTTTTATGACAAGGTGATAAATGCAGAAGGGCTGTGTCAACATAACTCACAACTCTCTCAGGTGTCAAAAGAACTTTGATAAGAGGCTTGTAAATAATTTCCTGGTGGTAACATATGAGTGGAGAAAACATGAAGCAAGTTAGTCAGACTTCACTGAAGGAAAGGAGACTACAACATCCCTTTACTCTGGACAGGATTCACACTTCTAATAAAACTCCAGGGTAAAAAGCACGAGTACCAACATACTTCATGCTACTTACGTGGCTAATATTCTTAAACCTGTGTTTTTTTTTTCATACAGAGTGTCCTGTTTTTAATTAATGAAAAGATAAGAGGAATGTAAAAATACAGGGTTTTTTTTGCGACCTTACAAACATTTGGAAATGGCTTACACGTGTGCACACCCATGTAGTCAATCACTCTATATTACAGAAATTATTAAATTTTGCTAATTTAACCAAGTTGAAAAAAAAGGGGGAAACAATTCATAAAGTAAGGGACTTTATCTGTATTTTTAAGACAGTAAAGGAAAAAGATTCAACCTTTAAAGAGCCTAGTCAGAAATGAAAAAAGCTATTACTTTGATAGCTGGCCATAGAGTTGATTTAGGATATGATCCAAGTCCTGTGGATCTCCAATAACCACAATTGGTGTTTGGATCATGTCCTTGGAGTACAATAACAAGTTTTTGTAGCATGCATAATTGACGGGATTTAAGGAATCTCATGTAAAACATGTTTCATTGTGCAATGGAAATGTCACCTTAAGGAATTCTAGCCCCACGTCAGGGCCAAGAGAGACAACAATGATATTTCAGCCATGATAATTAAATGCTGTAAGCACCGTTATTTTCCTATTTGTTGTAATTCCAGCTAAGAAGGGCTCTGATTGAGACCTGGCAAGAAGTGGTTGAAAAATTGCTCTTCCAAAGGGGGAAGCTAAAAAGCACATGACTCAGCTGTAGATAGTAATTTTGCTTCTTTTGTCCCATATAATCAGCAAACGGATGGTAACTCCAATTCACTGCTGACGTCTGCAGCAACAGCAGCTGAAGATTTCCAGACACAAGGGCTCAGCTTCTCCTTACTGTAACAGAGCTCTTTGCAGGAGTAAGATCACCTCTGGACAGGAGAAGAGCAAATCCTGCCTCGAGGTTGAGGTCTGTGCTCATTGCAGAGCGGTTGGACTGGATAACTTTGGAAGGTCCCTTCCATTCCAGGACTGCAGGATTTCCATCTCTACACAAAACTGGAGCACAGGGCAGCTATTTTCATCAGCTACATGAAAGGAATTGAGTTGTCTCTATGCTTAGGTAGTTTGGAGGAGATGATACTTAAGGGGAAGTGTATTTGAGTCCATGGAACTTCTTATGGGGATTTTTTCTTGAGTCCGTGCCCTTGATCCAAATCTACCTGGCAGTGCGGGAAGCTGTACTGTGTGAAGAGATAGAATATATTAATCCTGTTAACTCTTTAGATGTTGCAAAGCCTTCTGGACATGTAATAGCAAAGTCTTGCCTATTTACAATGCAGTCAAAGAAAGTTGTTGTGTTTTCTACACTCGTGATTTTGCTTGGAAAATGAATGTGAAAGGGATTTCATCCCTAATTACAAGGGATGAAGTAGGGAGCTCCCTCCAGAGAGGGAGCTCACAGCTGCCCAACTCCCTCCCTGCTGATCCCAGGAAGAAAGGAAATGCTGCTATTTCCCGACTTGCTCAATTTTGAGCTCTCTGCATAGGTAGGTGTTGCCAAAGGAGATCAAGGCCAATGTTCTGCTGTCCACAGCCACACCTTTGCATTTATTAGGGAATGGTTCCTCACCATCACTTGAAGTACCCTTACCCAAATCAGTAGCCAGGAGTGGCATTGCTTACAAATCTTCAGAGGAAGGGATGAGCCTTGCCTTTTATAAGCATCTTTTTTAATTTTAACTGTCCCAAGTAAGTAATGGTTTTTGGAAAAGCTCTCAGAAGTCCTGGGATTATATTATGTACTCTGGCTTTCTGACCAAAGCAGATGATTTTGACATATTGAATATTTATAAAGATTTTTAAAGACCAAAGGCTTTGACCAAGATGAGTTCTTTGGTTAAAACCAGGCACTAAATAAACAGAGGGAAGGACACAACCTGAGCCCTTACAGGAGCTTGCTTTTGAGGCGGAGTCCATTTCAGGATAATAGGAATGGCTGATCCAATTCCTACCTGTCAACTGCTTTCAGTTTCTGGAATTAATTTATCAAGCTACATTTAAGGATTAAAAGATGGCACCTGACATTTTAGAACAAACCAGAAAACCCCAAAAACCCAAACAAAAAAACCTGTCACAATCCAGCAGAATTTGCAAAAGAAAAGGGGCTGTATGGGATAAAGGAAGCCAGCCCAAAGTCCTCTTAGGTTGATGATCTCTTCAGGTCACGGTTCAAGTTATCTTGATTTTCAATTGTACACACCCAAGTCTGTACTCCTTCTCCCTAGCTATTTTTTTTTTTAAGACTTTAAGTCGCTGCCTAAATGCTCTTCTCCTTAATGAGAATGAAACCGACTGGCTTTTATTAATGAATCCCATCTTTTGTGCATAGGTTTTAGTTTCTCTTTAACATCTTGAAAAGTCATTAATTTATTGCTAATTTAAAAGAAAAAGAGCAAGCGATCCTGTTGGTTCGAATGAATACTTTTCCTTTGGTTGAACCAATAATTCAAGCTCCTGATTATACCAATTAAAGACCAATTTGAGGAAAGGCCTCCAGCACTGAGCTGCAGCTGCCATTTAGCCACAAATTATGGGCCTTATATGTGGGTGGACATGAAACTCTTTCAGAGAGAAATAGATTGAGAAATAGGGAAACTATTGTAGGGATTTTAGCAGAAGGGGGACATTAATTGGATACATTGCTTGAAGTCAATCCGAGATTCAGCTACTCTGTGGGCCTTTTGACTTCAAGACCCTTCTCTTTTTGTTCGTGTACCTTCAGCTAGATTAATCACAGTGACTAAACAAGCAGAGATATTTTTCAGGGTCTTTTTTTTTCATGTGGCTCTGAAGAAGGGGCAGCCTATCCTGCAGTGCAACAAATGCTGAAGATGGTGAAAATAAGTGTGATGGGTTCAATCTCACAATTAATTCATTAGATATTTCAAGAATACCTAAAAGTGATCCTACAATGCAAGTTTTATTTGTATCAGAGGCCACATTTAAGTTATTAAATGTATTGATTAACAATGCAAGGAAATTATGAGCTTTTGGTGTTTGTTTTTCCTAACAGGGAAAGAAAATGCACTCGTGGAAAAGTTTCTCAAACTTTGGATCTGTAGTAACCTAAAAGTGGAAAACATAAGAGCATCAACCATCACAACATAGTGAGTAATTCATAAAATATATAATGCTAATGCTCATAATGGAAATGTTTTTGAAGTGCTGTGTAATAGTTGCCATTAGACTACATGACTGTATGGTACTTGAGTTTTATTCTTCTGGATTCCATTCTCCAGCTCATAGAGAAAATTGGTGGCACTAGTGGGATTAGACCTTCTCTCTACCCAGTCTCTACTCCTGTGGTAGATTTTAAAATTCTTTTGAGGTGTTGGAACTAGAGAGTGAATAAATGCATGAAACAGAAGATTTGATAAAGAAATGGAACAACAATCCATATCTCTATGTTTGCATACATATGTGTGTAAAGGTGTTTACTTCTGAAGCTGCAGTGCTCTTCAAGAAACCTCACTGCTTGTGATTTCTGGTAATCAACTTCAAAGTTTCACTGCTGGAAACCCAGTAAAGTTTCTTATAGTTCAGCTTGTGCATAAATGCTGCTTGTGTGAACTCCATGGTATGACTTCCTTGATATTTAGGAGCAGGATTTTCCATAATATTAGCAACCTTGACTTAGGCTGTTTATTTATTGATTGATTGTAATCCCATTGTTATAGCTCACCTCGATTAAGCCAATTAAAACTTTCAAAGTAGTCACCTGATCAAGAAGATAAAATCCATTTCTCAGTTATTTCCTGAGAACAGCAACAAACCCCTCCCAACTGTTCTGTTGTTAAACTGAGATTTGCAACCTAAATAAATCAAGGGCATGATACAGTGACTGCAAACAGACATTGGAAAAGAGAACTTTCTTCTCAACTTCTTCAGTCACTTTTCACATAATTACATTTTTGGACATTTGTTTTGAATAGAATTAAGAACTGAGCTGCGTTTCATATTCTAAGTTAATGAGAGCTCAAACAATTTTCAGTGCTTTTTCTGGCTTAAAATTCAGTTAAAATAAAAGGAAGGACTTCTGTTCTAAATTTCCATATTTCATTCAAACTTGCTAATTTTGTTCTGGTTAGGAAGTGGAATTAATAAAAGCTACTTTTGATCCACCCAGAGGAGGAAGTTGTGGAAATGCTGTAGGAGAGTTTTGTACACTTAGAGGAAGAATTTGCTTTGTAAAAATATGCTTCTTAGTCTTTAGAGACCTGTAGAGCACAGATGTTACTCTGGTGATTTCACAGTTATTCTGGTGATTATTCACTATGAAAGCAATCATGAGTTGTCACCTCCACAATAATCAAATTCCTTTTTTTTCATCCACCTAATCTCTATTCTTGGGTCCAGGTTCATATTGCGTTAGAGAGTTCCCTTTTACCTCCTAGCTTTTACATGAATGTTCTCTCATAATTTTGGCTGATGAAACATCAGTTATTAAAGAAATGATGTGTTTGATTTTTTTAATTTTTATTTTTTGCCTTCTTGATTCCCCGGAGTCCCCAGATGAGACAGAACTGGTGAAACTGAAAAGGTCTGGAGTTCAACAGGTGAATCAGAGGGCTGAGATTGTGTGTTCTCCAAAGCACACAGCTCTCAGCTTCTGCCCTGAGATCAGCATCTCCTCCCCAGCAGGGAGGGGTGGTTTGGTGCTGGTCCAAATGTTCCTGACCCACCTGCAGGTATGGGCAGCAAAGCAAGTTAACACATCTTGTTCCAGGTAGGCAATTTCCTGCTGCAAAATCCAAAGCAACCCTGCAAAGGGAATGCCTCAAAAATGAGGATTTTCCCCCAAGAAAGTGTAGTTTGCCCACGGTTCAGAGACGACGTTTCAAGCATCTTCTTCTCTACTAATTAATCTCTAAGCCTTAACATTTATCTCTCCAGTACACAGCATACATATCACTGTGAGTTTCAGTTCTGAAGTCTGATAAAACTAATAAACCAAAACTGCCAGAGGTGGCACATTAAACTGGTAAAATGGTTTTCATCTTAATTGGATATGAGCAGTGTTATCTCTAATAACCCCAGGATACTTCTAATTGGAGTTTTCTTTTTCCTTTCTTCCCCCCACCCTTTCTCTTTCCTTCTTTCTGTTCCTTTCTTTTCCAACACTTGTGTCATTGACCAGTGTTAATATTTGAGTGGCCCCTCTTCCAAACCCCCTGCTTGATGTGTTCTGAAGCAGGAGCCAGCCTGATTTCAGCAATTGTATTTGTATTCCATTAACAAAGGTGATTTCATGTGTGCTATCATTGGAGATTTTAATAAGATAGAGTTATTGATGTTAGCTAATAATGTTTTGAAAGTTGGTTGTCTTCACTGCCCTGAGATTCACCTCAGGCCAGCAACTTCTCCATTTTCAGATGTTATTGCAAGACAATGCCTGTCATTGTTTAGGCTGAGATTGTCATTTTAGCGTGAATCTGTGCTCAGATTTTTTAGGGTGGTAAAATCATTCTTATTTCTTCCTGCTCATTTTTTAGACTCCTGTGAGAGGAATGCATATTAATTGGCAACACTAAAATACCATGTAAAATTAAAAGGCATCAAAGCTTTCTGCAGCAAGTTTTATTTTTTAATTATTATTTGTTTTATTTCACTAGGATTACCAAAAAATCCTGATGTGGATGAGGAAATATTCACAGCAGCAAACTCACATTTTTTAGTAGAGGACAGATACATGCAAAGGCTGCAGGGGAAACTGCACAGGTTTGCTTGGAAAAAACAAAATTGAGAAACTTTCATTCACTAGGTTTTCATGATTCTCTTTCTCTTTTTGCTCTTTTACACATGTAGCTCTAAATTAGCTATTTCACTACCTCAATTTTATATTAAGTTTTTGTCACAGGAAATCAGCTTAAATTTCTCTATAAGCTACACTTGCCTGGTAATATAGGGATGCTATTGGCTCCAAACTAAATAAGATGCCAAAGAATTAAAAGGACTGAAAGGACAGGAGGTCTAAGAGAAAGAATTGTAGCAATAGCATAAACGACCTCATTTTTTCAACAGGGATTAAAAGTTTGAAGCCTGCACATGTTTTAAATGTTAAAAATTTTACTCTTGAGACATATTCAGGAAGATATAATTCATTTTCCTGCAGAACACACATGCATATATACAAGCAGAACATGTGAACAAGTCAGTACTGTTCCCTCCATTATGTGTGTTTCTGAGCAAATGTTATCAAATTCACAATAGTAATTGTTTTTTCTATATAGCTACAAGTATCCCTGCAAAGCTCATTAAAATAATACAGAAATGCTACAAGAACACTTCAGAGTGCAAAAACGCGTATTCAAAAACAATTGCAATAAATAAAATTAGCAGAAAGACACCTTCAGCAATTTATATTTACATTTCAGGCAATTAAGTCAGCAATACCTGGTGTGTGGATTAGAAGGGGTCAAAGGCCTTTCACAAAAAGAACCTTTTATAGTATCAAAGGCCCTGTGACATTGTGTTTGCCTTTTGTGCTGAATTAGATAATTGCAAATAATTGTAAGTCTGAAAGACATTAATTTTATGGGAGATTTTTTTCCCCTTCACAGGTCAGTGTGCAACCCTTTGACCCAACATTGTAGGGCTAACACCTTTGTTAGAAAGACAAAGAATATTACTTTCTCAACCAAGAACCTGCAGGGTTACTTTTGCCAATAGTCAGAGAGAGCAGAACAGAAATATCATGATACACCAACCTTTAGAATAAAATATTTCAGATTTTTTGTTGTGAGGAAAATAACCAAACAGGGTAGAGTTTGTTTGTTTATTTGCTCTATCTCTATCTATCTATCTATCTATCTATCTATCTATCTATCTATCTATCTATCTATCTATCTATCTATCTATCTATCTATCTACCTATTTTCCTGCTTAACTTTTTATGGGATTTACCTAATCAAACAGGAACAAAAATAGAATTAGAAATACATTAGACAAGACAACCTGCTTCTCATTTCTGTGCTTGAGTCTTTCTTCCTCAGCTTTACATCCTCATATTGCATCTCATGCTCATGGCAGTGGGCTAATCTAGGTGGTTTTGGGAGAGCAAATAGTCTTGGTGCAAGTCTTCCGTGTTAAGTGGAAAATTCAAGAATAAATAATAATAAACATATAATAAATAATATATAATACATATTATACTATATACTATATACTATATACTATATACTATATACTATATACTATATACTATATACTATATGTATATATATTGGAATTTCTGCCAAGGTACAGTGAAAAAAGGGCAAAGAAGATGCCAGTGACCCTGATGGATACTAATTCTAAGTTGCTCACTGGATTATTCCTGAAATTTTCCTGATTATTTCAGCTGTTCCAGGAGGCAGCTGACACTGCCCCTGTTCCCATGGGTAGGGTGGAGATCTGGGTAAGCACTCTGGTGTAGCCTGCAGGGGTGATGCCAGCTTGGGGGAAATCCTGGGAGCTCTCAGTCATTCCTACATGAAAACCAAACCTTTCCCCTGTGCACTGTTAGCATTACCCTGAAAAAAAATGACTTGACAAAACGCACATAAAGTTTGGTGTTTGCTGAGGACAAGGAGAAAGAAGGAAGCGACTCAAATAAGGGAACAAAACTGTGGGCAGAGTCAGCTGATGGTAACTCCCAAATTGTTGCTGTGCTTCAGTGCTGCCACAAGTTACAGCCTGCCAAGGGGGTAGGAGACCAAACCAAGATATATTTCTTAGATGGCTCAACTGTCTCAGGCTTGGAGGTTCATTAGGAAGTGAAATCATCCCAGGAATACCAAAACACCAGCAGGCAATAAAGATGATATAGGTAATGCATTCTGATTTCTTCTAGCATTAACTCATTTAAAAAGCAGTATTAGGTAGAAAAAGAGACTTTTATAAGGTTGTAAAACAGCAAATAAAAATACAGAAAGGCACATCAATACTGGGTATTTTTTGCCTACAAATAAAGCCAAAGGGACAGTAGTTTTCTTTGTTTGATATGTGACTTTGGGGTAAGCAGAAATAGGCATTTAGGTAGGAGTGTACTGGTCAGTGAGTGTGGACTGAACATGAGAAAGAACTGCATTAAACACTGGCCAGGTCAATGATTAATACATTCCCATAAACTTGGTAACCTCCCAGCCTCCCCCTCCTCTGCATTTTTCTGTTTAATTGAAATTTATGTGCTAGTTTTAAGCAGCTATATAAACAGCCAGAATTATTATACGTTTGACAGCAGATAACTAAAAGATTGCATTAGCAGAACAAAAATGTAGTGCCTTTCTTAAAACAGAAGCTGCTTCCAGCAAAATGGCCTTTGGAAGCTTTCACAGACCTTGTGGGTACATCCTGCACATCCCCAGGCAGGTGCTGCAGTTTGGTGCTTGGATCTAACTCAGAGGCTGGACCAACCTGGAGGGACAGGCTTGGAGCCACGTGAGACCGTTTCTAAATGGAGTTATTCTGAGATTTTCTGTTGCTAATGAAACAAAACAGTCCTTTTGCAGCTGAGAGGTTGGGGCTGGCCAGGCCAGGGCTTCTGGCAGGAGAGGGAAATGCCACAGACACCTGCTCAGGAGGTAAAGATATGATTTCTCTGCTTGCACTCACAGTCTTTCATTACAGCCACCAAACTATCTCTACATGCCCATAATTCCTGTCTGGAGCAGCACCACAGCATGAGGGGAGGCTGCTCAGACTGCCTGCAATGGAAAACTCAAAATACAGATTTTTTCTCTATGCACCAGCTGAGGTGTCTCATGACCATCAAAGGTGCTGCTATTTCAGCATCTTCCACTTCCATTGCAGCTCTTGGGTGGTTTTGGTGATCATGGGATTCTCACTGGCCTCTCTAATTCTAGGTGTTCAAAATACCCCAAGTGGATCCATGTCTCGTTTAATTATTTCTTTAAAAACTTCGGGTAAATGGGAAAAAAACCTTATTTTTTGCAAATGCCACCATCACCAAGGAGGGCCATGAAAGCAGGTCACAGGAGGATTTAAATTTCCATCAACTTAAAGAGCAGGTAGGCACCTAGGTAAGAATTAGGTTCCTAAATGCCTTTATGGAGCTGCCACTTTCTGTTTAGGGAATGTCACTAAAGCAGTCTCCCCTGGGCCTTATAGTCACAAACATGAAATGCACTGATTGGTTTTCCCCTTCCTCACTTCCTCACAAAAGAGTTTTGCATAATTTTTTTCCTTGGCATAAATGTAATTTCTTTGGCCTTTGTCATCAGGAAGGTTTTATTGCACCAGCTGTAGTCAGACTGCTGCAAAAGGATCTGTTTTATTTAGAGGATATTTGTACTGCAATGTAAACACAGAAATGTTCAGAACAGCAGCATTGCTGCTGCTGCTCCTGCACCAACTGCAAAGCTGAAGGCTTCTATTTTCTATGCTGAAAATCAGCACTGGTCTATTTACCATGATAACCTGCTTCTAATAATGTTCAGCTTTTCACTGGAACTTGTCAAGCTCTAAAATATTGTGATAATTTTCCAATGTTGTACCATCGGGTGCAGTAGAATTTCTCCTGGGCTGCAATTAGCCAACAGCTTATGTTAATTTTAATTAATTAACTTAGGTGGATAGTAATGCCATGTAATAAAACATTTTGCTCAGTGTGAAACTTGTCCATCACATTTGTTTGTGACCTAAGTTAGTAATTATGTGTGCTTAAGTCAGTGGTAAATGGAAATAAAATGATGCGTCAGAGGCAAAATGAGGTAATTTGTGTCAACTGAGTTGGTTGATAGTGTTATAAAGGTAAAAGACACAGGAGTGCTGGTTAGAAACTGGTCATTATTTTGTAATCCAAGGAATCTCTCATGATGCACATTCAGTACTAATCAAGACACCATTTTCTCGTGTGAAAAGTCTGTCTTGCAGCACAATAAATCTAACTAACACCCCAACTAATGTACAAGGTTCAGTGGGAAGGTTGACAGTTGAATTGAGATGGAATTGCTGTCGTCTGGTTCCTCCTCAGCCTTTGGAATCCCACTGACCAGCAAAAGTGAACATCAAACTTGTGACTAATTCTTGAATGATGAAATAATTCTGACAAATATTGCTTAGAGAATGAATTTTTTTACCAGCGCATTATGGAAACTAAGAACATACTAGTAAAATATTTACGAAATGTGCTGGTTTTCCCATTCCAGGTGTGTTTTGGAATTCAGGTTTTGCCTCCACTGCTATAGAATCTTACCCTGCTAATAAATTTGAAAATTGCTTTTTCCTCCAGAACCTGAATTTTTATTTTAGTGCTAATGTCCTGTGTGCTTTGTTTCAATTGGCCACTCATGTTTTTCCGTGTTGCCTTTGGTTTTGGAGTGAAAGAAATTTGCTGTCTATATTTTTGCAGTTTAGACCAAAGCTAATTAATTAGTTAAGCGTCCAACTATTCTGACTTGCCTTTGATGTCTAAGTTTCCAAGACATAAAAACCCCAACAACCTCAGAAAATGAAAACAAGAACACAGGATTAAAAATCCACCCTATGGATTATCTGTGGGATTTTTTTCCTGTAAAAGGCTCAGCTTTATTTTTCTCTTGCTGAAAAAAAAGTGCTCATTAAGGAGACTGATGGTGTTACTGACAGTCCCTCTCTGGGCAGCGTGACAAGCCCAGCAGTGGAAGAGTGTAGGTAAATGAGTTTCTTCCACTGGAGCTTCTTGCAAAGTAAAATAATTCATTTTCTTATTCAAACTTGTATCTGACTCTCAAACTCCCCCCATCTGTTCCTGCTGAACAGACTTCAAGAGATAAAAACACTTGATCAAAGACCAGTTCATTTCAATTCAGTGAGTATTAATTCACTTCATGCCAGAAAAAAAGTAAAAATCACATCGATTGCCATGGAATTTGTATGTTTGGTCCTGACAAGAGCATGGGATGCAAATAATAGAAAATAATGTAACTATCATCACCTTTATATGTTAGAATCACTGAAGGATGGATTTTTTTGGTCTTTGACAAGAGAAATTTCTGTTTTGAACTACTGCAAAAAATTTACCTTGACCTGAAACTCTGTGGCTCTCTGAGCATTTGCATTATTTAGTATTTTCTGAGTAGAATTGAATTCCAAAAGAAAGAGGCTACTTGGAAAAGAAATACTTAAACATTTAATCGAGAAAATTATTTTTGCAGATTTTCCGCATTAAAGAGATTAATTATTTTCAAGAGTTTATTAAATTAAATCCTATTAAATCTCTCTTCTTATAATAAAATTGTATTTCTTGAATTTTCTTCCTATAAGGCCTTGAGTATACAAGGATTGTATTGCAAAGATTTACCTTGCAATAATTGCAAGGTAGATAATTTCAGCAAATTGATATGCGATTTTAGGTCAAAGAAATAAAAAAATTCATCCTTGTCTTCCAACAACCAAATGAATAAACAGCAATTTGGGGCTCAGTTAACTTTCCCCTCCCCCCAAGTATCCTGCTTGTAAAAAAAACCCATTTCCTATTGGAAAATCACTCAAATGGAAAACTCTGGTTGGACTCTGCTCTGCAGGTCGGGAAATGGGAACCTGCAGTGTGGGATCTCCCGAGCAGCTCTGACCACAACAGCTATGGCCGATTCTGATGCTAATATTAACTTCCAATTGCTAATGAACCTTTCATGCTGGAGGATCCCCAGAACACTTTAGAGGCCCAGGAGATCTCTCCCCGTGCCAATGAGGCTGTTTGGCTGCTCTTTGTGGCCGGGGCATCGCTCAGAACTGTGATAATCAGGAGCGGTGGGATGCGCACAGCAATTCACGGCTGCTCCGCTCCTCACACCTGGAAAAGTCTTGGAGCATCCTTGGGTGACCACAAACCAGAGCTGGGGCTGTCACCTTTTCAGAAACCCGGCACAACTTGGGGTCTCATGCTGCCTCGTCCCCGGTGCTGATTCCTGTGGCAGCTCCGGGTTCTACTTGGATGCTCTCCCGCTGGAAATGGGGCTGGTGCGACCCCGCTGGCCTGGTAAAGGTGAAACTGGCCACGACCTGGCTCGGGGATGGCCCCCAGGCTGCTGTTTGTAGAGGATTAAGCTTAAGTCAGGCATGTGTGCAAATGACACTTCTTAAAGTCAAGGCTTCTCTTTCTGGAGATCAATGGTGATTTTTGGCGCTGTTAAAAATTTGGGATTCTATCTCTCACGCTGAAATATCTGTGCCTTTCCATATACAAAATATTTCCTGCACTCCTCCCACTCCAAATTACAGGTTTAAGGAAAAAATGTCGAACAAACTGATGGTTTTACCTTTAGAAAAATTCAATTTGTAATTGTCTGGATCAATAAAAGATCAATTGTCTGGATCAATCAATCTGTAGATAATATTTCTTAGCAGGGTACATTCCCTTTAATTGATACTCACTGAAATTAACTTGTGTTTACTCTAAGTGTTCTTGCTGCATGAAATGTGCTTCCACTACAGCAGCAGTGATGTTTTTAGTGATGGCAGGAAATGCTGCCTATTCAGTACTTTTATTTGGAGTTTGAAGTCCATTAAAGTGACTTCATAAATTCAAAAATAAATCCATTTATTTCTATGAATGCTTATAGTTAATGAGCATGTGGCATTTGATTTAGAATTAAAGAGGCATTATCACATTGTTTTAAAGGCCTTAAATTTAGGCTTCATTAACAAAAAAGATGAGGAAGAAGCATCTGCATTTTAAGCGGATCTCTGGAGTGTTGGAAACTTTGAGGCAGTAACATAATGTCAGGTGCATTCAGCAGCTGAAAAGCTGCTTTCTGGTGTGAGTAGGACCAAACTCTGCTGGATACAAAGGCCGTGGGGCTGAGCTGACCCAGAGGGATGGGCTGTGCTATCTTTGCTGGGCATTGATTTGGGAGAGTGCCTCAGCATCTGTTTAATTTTCACCAGAGGACGGTATCTGGTAGACTATTTACACGTCTAAAGTTTATCACCTGGCAGATCTTGGGCTTTACAGGTTCCCCTTGGGAATCTGACCTGAGCAAGGACTTCAGCAGCAGGCTCCAGGATTTCAGTGCAGCCCTGGCTGGTGAGAAGCCCGCAGCCAAACAGGGGAGCTGTTAATGGCAAACATATTAATTCAGGAGGAAGCAGTAAGCAAATCTCCAGCAGCAGCCAGTGACCTGCAAAGCAACTTATTTCAGGGAAGGAGATGGCAGAGGATCACAGGAGAGGTGCTGCAGTAGTGGGATGCTCACAGATCCTTTCTCTCTGCCTGTTTGAAAAGCTGTGGGAGAGGGAGGCTGCCCCACAGGACCTCTGTGTGACCCCAGTCCCAACCAGCCGCCGGCAACTCTGTGTGTGCTTGCCCATGTCATGGCAGTGCACGGATGGCTTGACAGAGTTTACTGCTTTCTGGCTTATTTTAAGTACTCTTGGAATCTTCCGCATCCTCTAGCAAACTGGGGCAGGCTGACCTCTAAGCCACATAATCTGAGCATAAGTTAAAAAAGAAGCCCAGAATTTTCCCGTTCCCGAATAGCACCGCTGCCCAACGATCTCTGATCCAGCTTTAATGTTTAATTGGATGACCGGGTTTTAAACAGAGCATTCTTTAACCCGGCTGACTCTGCCTGCCCCCATCCCCCTGCCCAACAGCAGCCTCACTCCAGTTATCAAAGTGTCATTAGTAGAGACAGCTGCCTGTAAACAACAGGAATGTCAACACAACTGTCTCGGTCAACAGGAATTTAACTTTAATCTGTTCATTACTTAAAGATACATCATCCTCTTTCTGCGCTGTTATCTACATCACTCGCAGACAAAGGCGGAGAACAAATTGACAGCGGGCAGGGAGGTTGGACCATCCCTGCCTCAGCCAGGCTGGTTCTGTTCATCATTTCCAGCTCCCCTCCCCAGCAAGTTTCCCTCCTGTATATGTATATATATTTGCGGGATTGCGGGTGAAGGGGGGTCAGGAGTTCCTTGTTTAGCTGGAAACAGATACTACATATTTATAAATGTAAACTTGGAGCGCTGCCAGGCTCCTGCATTTAAGCGATTAACAAATGTTTCCCTTCAAGTGGACACCTCTTGTTCTAAATATATTTGACAAGAATGTAAAGAGTCAACCGGAGGGGTAGAAAGGGCACGGCACAAAGCGCCGGGCTGCCAGCAGCAGCAGTGGTGGGGCAGCGGTGGCGGCGTGCTGCGGGTGCCAGCCGAGCTCCGGGCGGGCAGGCTGCCAGCACAGCCAGGCCTCCCCGCTGTTTAACGACAATGGATTTACTGCTTCTCTGCATATTGGTGTTATTTTGTGTAAACAAGGTTAACGCTCCTTTTAAATTAAATACACCACCTGGTGACTGCGCGGCTGACCTTGGCAGGCGGCTCTCACCTGGGCTCCAGAAAGGGTGGGCCCAGCCCGGCCCTTCCCAGGCCTTTGGTGCCTCGGCCTGTGGAAGTGTGTCGGGCTGCTCCCACCTCCATTCGCGCAGGACGGCCAGGAATAGGAATAGGAAGCAGTTACCTGAGCAGGAGGGTTTTTCTCTCTTAATCATGTGTGTAACATATTATTCTTGCCAATGATGGATCTGCCGTTGTGCCCTGCTTTCCCCCAGACTGTTTGCTTGCTCAGTTAAAATCCATCTGGTCTTCCTGGCTTTTCTGGTTTGTTTGTGGACACAAGGAAAGTTTCTTACCCTGGCCCCCTCTTCTCCTAAAAGAAAAGATGGGCAAACTTGGGAGTAATCTCCCTCTCCAATTCAAGCACGATCTCCCTCTCCAATTTAAGAGCTATCTCCTTCTTCCCTTTCTGAATGATACTGGGAAAAAGAAAACATCTTTACTTTTGCCTAAAGTATCTAAACTAAAGCATTGTCTGTCATACAGGTTCACCTAGGATGTTTCCAGGGTAACTGATTCTGACACGTTTGATAACTCTGGAGGTTAAGGCTGATGGCATTGATCATGATGTGAGAAAAATGAAGACAATCCTCTGCTAGGTAAAGAAATCTGAATCTGTGCATTGGAATTGTATACAGCTAAATGGTAGCTAATTGACGGATTGAAAGGCTAAAATAATTAGGATTGTTCAGTCTGGAAAAGAGAAGGGTCTGGGGTGATGTTTTTGAGGCCTTCCAGTGCCTAAACGAACTACAAGAAAGCTGGAGAGGGAGTTTTTACAAGGTCATGTAGTGATAGGACAAAGGAGAATGGCTTCAAACTGACTGGGGGACAGGGTTAGATTAGAAATTAGGAAGAAATTCTTCCCTGTGAGGGTGGTGAGGCCCTGGCACAGATTGCCCAGAGCAGCTGTGGCTGCCCCTGGATCACTGGTAGTGTACAAGGCCAGGCTGGATGGGGCTTGGAGCAGCCTGGGACAGTGAAAAGTGTCCCTGACCATGGCAGGGGCTTGGGATTGGATGATTTTTATTGTCCCTTCCAACCCAAACCATTCCATGATTCTGTGCTTCTATGATTGGAAACCTCTTGAAGACCTCAATACTATATAAAACTTATATAAAACTATAGCAGTCCTTCATTCTTCCCATCAAGCCCTGGGGAATGCCCATTCTTACATGATATTTTTTTAATTTGAACCTCAGTGATATTCTTTGATGGTAAACTTACTAAATTATTTAAATAAAAAGTATTTCTTTTTTGTTGTTAATATTACTGATTCTGCCCTTGTTCTTGTGCTATGAGAAAGTGGAGTTAAGGCTTTTCTCCTTTTTCCCTGGAAACTTTACAAAGAAATATTGATAATTTTAAACAAACATTTGAAATACACAGATAACAGCACTCAGTTGGATAGCAAAATAGAAATGATGGGAAGCAATTGGAGAGACTTTATTTAGACTAACAGTGATAAGACATTTTTTAAAAGAAAGTCCAGACAGATAGGTACCAAATATGTAAAATAATAAGCTATAAATACATGTGCTAAATACAGCATTTCCTAAGCATTTTTGGAAAGGATCCCTTTATCTAGTGGCTAAATGCTAGAACATTTTCTAGTTTTACATGAAAAATGCTGCACGTTTTGGGGTCAGTGCTTCAAGTTTCAGTGCATGGATGTTGTCTGGATCAGAAGCAGTGTGCCTGTTACTAGGCAAAAGGCTATTCCAGTGCTGGGGAAAGTGATAGAGTTTTAAGTGAGGAACAAAAAGCTGAGTTTTTCAGAGAGCTGCCACATTTGTTGTACAGATAAGGCTTGTCTAATTAAACTATCATTGCAAAGTCCCCAGATTCCCCAGGCCCTTCTTTTGCTCTTAGCTGGAGTTTGGATTCGGTACTCCAAGAAATTCAGTCTCTTTGAACTCCTTCCTCTTTGTGTTTCAAGGATTGTTCTCATCTGAGCTATAAAGAGCCTCTGTTATCTGTAACAGAGTGCAGGAGCATCTATCCTGACTGGACCACACAGTGATAGAGCTGGGAGCGCTGAGCCAAGCCTCATACCCATTTACTCCCTCCTGTCTGTTTTCTCTCATACAGAATTCCCTCTCCATAGCCTTGCAGGGCAGAATTGCTTTTAATGAGGTTTATGATAAGCTCCTGATGTCCTTTTCCTGCTCCCAGAAGCTGTTTGCCAAAGGGCTCACCTTTGGTTCCTTTAACTAAAAGCAGTTCTGCCATCACAAAGTGTCAGCGCTGCTGCAAGGAACAGAAAAATGGGAAGATCACAGGAGACTCAGCCAGGTGCAGTGACCAATACTTAAACCTTCAGAAAAATGGTCTGCAGGGGTCAGCTCTGAAATAACTTGCCTGTATAAAAGTTGCTTCCTGTAGGTTTGTCCCTTTGCACTCAGTTTGCAGTAGGTGCACCTGAATGGATACACACATAAATGTAGGCATTATTTGTTTCTTGAGGTACAAAGCAGACATCAAATGTCCAGTGAGTTAAATATCATTAGCAGGACAAGTTCTGCGGAATATGGGGCATGATTTTCCTTAGAAAAACATCAGAGAAGTAAAGAAGTGAGAAAAAAAGAGTTATTTAAATTAGTAAACAGTGCTGGCACACAAACAAATGGGATAAACTGATGGTGAATAAATCTAAATTGGAAATTAGAAGAAGATTTCCAGTCAGAGGCTGACATTCTTGAAAAGCCTTCTAATAGGTGCAGTTAAGTCAAATAGTGGAACTAGTTTTAACTTGGAGTTCAATGAATTTATAAATGGGATTACACAATGTAGATGCATAGCAGAGAGCTGGGTTAAGTGACCTTGGAAGTTCTCTCCAGTCTTACATTACATTATTCCTTCTAATTATGGCTTAGAACTAACCTTCAGCATGACCTTTTTTCAGTTTTCTCTTCTAACTTACCCAAACTTCAAATATTTTTGTTGAAATTTTGCATTTCTAGCACGGAAATTAGCACTTTCTCGCCTCCTAAATTTTTTTTAGTGAAATGATCTGTGCTTGTTACAGAAAAAAACTTTTTGCTTTGCTCATGTATTGCAGACCAAATTAATGGAAAAAAGTGTTCCATCTCCGAAGGGTGGGAATAAAACTTGGCAGGTGGCTCTCTTTGTGCAATTTGCTGCCCTGTGGAAAATTTGCCCCACTTTTTATCCAGAGTATAAGATTCTGAAAAAAAAAAAAAAAAAAAAAAGCCAGTTGACTCATGGCCAGCAGAAACTTGCTGCAGGTTGGTAGCCAAGTTTCCAGGTAGCGCATGCACTGATTTTGTGCCAGTTTTTGTGTGCATAACCAGATTGCACCATGGCCAAGAGGAGCAGGAGCCTTTTCGTGCTTGGGGTAGGAGAGATTGAGCCTCACTTCTGCTGGAATTGAGCCTTCCTTTTTCCTGAGAGCTGCTGTGGTGCCAGCACTGAGAGCAGAGAGAATTTTCTTGCTGTTTAATTCCTCCCAGCTGGAGCTCATGCTGTGTGGAGGACAATGAGAAATGGACATGTGTAATTTTGACATTTCCTAGGTTTCACCATGGAACCATCAGGAGTAAGCCAAGAAAGGACCTCAAGAGATTATCTAGTCCTGTTCTGTGCTAGGATGGGAACAAGAAATAATCTGGGCAAAATTTATCTGTCCTTCTTTTTCTTGTCAGCCTCTAGTGCCTCACAGTACCACAGTGGTCTATTCTAGTGCTCAACTGTATTCAATTTCCTTAAATGCTTCTTGATATCTACCCCAAATGTTATTACTTTGAATGGACATGTAAAATAGTTTATCCCTTTCAACTTTACTTCAATTCTATATTTTTGTTGCCATTCCTTTCCTTCCCTTATTGAGATTTGAGCAAATCTAAGTCCTCAATATTTCCACGCTGGTGGGAAGGGGAATTTTTTTATTTGGTGCAAACTTTTCTGGCACTGCAGTACCAAAGGTACATCCCAGTCCTACAGCTGGTAACTGGTGCTGGGAAGCATCAGCTGCTCTATAGATTGCACATCGTTCCAATGGGACATTTTCCTTTTTCCCCCAATATCCTAACATTGTTCATTCAAGTTTAGTCTGTCACTATTGGAATCTCCCTCATAATTTTCCACAGAAATGCTCCCAGGCTTTCCATCAGGATGCAGCAGTTTCAGCCAGCCCCTCTTGAACCACTTGGTTTATTTAATTCCTCTAATTAACCAAAGTAACCAAGGTCACTTTGTATTTAATGTTACTTCCCAGTCTGCCTGTCAGTCCTGGTTTGGAATCCTCTACTACTTGAAGATCATCTATGCTATTAAAACATTATTTGTTAAGTTTTGGGGATTTCACCAACTTAATGACCACATTACAAAAACCTGAACAATTTGTTGAGATTTGTAAACAATGGAATAAATACTGATGTTACTGATGTCTCTGCTGTTGGATAACTCATTCACACTGACACACACAAACAGTACTTGGCAAAAGGATGGCAAAGCAACCCCTAAACAGAGAGTTCATGTTGGAATCAGGGCACTGCTGCTCCCATTCAGCTTTTCTTATCTCCTTTGCTTCTCTGCAGTGGAGTAATGCCAGTTGGAGAGGCTTGGGAAAACAAGAAAACTTGAATAAAACGTAGTGGGTCTGTTGGGATTTCTCCACGTGTATCATGTTCCAGTTTCACTCCCTCTTCCTCTTGCCTTGCTTTTTCTTGCCTTGTATTACTTGTTGTGTGTGTGTATCTGTATGTGTGTGTCCATGCCAGCTAGATGCCAGCAGAAACCAAATCTAAAAAAAAATTAACTTGATCATTCTTTCACTGTCTGTGTTCCTCTCTGAAGCTCCTGATAGTTCTCTTGCCGTGGGGACTGGATTCTTGCCAGGTGGGTGCCAAAAGCCAGTGTAAATAAATAGATACATACTAGGGATTGTAGAGATTAAAATACCTACCATTCTGAATTACCCGGGGGTAATTTAGAAATACCATTTTGTTAAAGGCACCTGATCTGCTTTTATTATACAGAGGATTACTGATGATTGAACCAAAGGAGAGATAATTTTTTTTAATCCTTGATTAAGAGTTTATGTCTTTTTCACCTCTTTTTTTGAGAAGACGGATGTGATGAAAAACAAGATATTTCCCATGACTCACCAGAGAGAGACAAAAAATTCAAAGGTAGCACAGTAAATACCTCTCTTCCTGCAAACTGGGTGATTA
Organism: Melospiza melodia melodia; assembly: GCF_035770615.1. Lineage (NCBI taxonomy): Eukaryota > Metazoa > Chordata > Aves > Passeriformes > Passerellidae > Melospiza > Melospiza melodia. The sequence goes on along the minus strand of NC_086208.1, from coordinate 16,055,681 downwards.
TGTTTGAAAAAAAAAAAAAAAAAGAAAAAAAGAATAAAAGGCTTCAACTTTTCCCCTGAATTTGGGGAACAAACTTATTAGCAGGTTGACCATATGTCTCAATGAGACCAATCTATCTTTGAATAAAGCACTGGTATCTCTTCCATATCCCTGGGCAAAACCTATGTTCTGGAGCTAAGATTTTGTACTTAACTATAAGATAGTTGAGTGGATTTTTCTTTAATAAGATTAAATAGAGCATGCATTTATCTGCTCCAGGTGATGTGGTAAATGCAGAGATGAAAAAGAAACTACTAAAGGGAAGAGGGTAGGTTGAAGGTAAGGAATCAGTAAGCAGATGCTGGAAGTTACTCTTTTAATGATGCTGTATATTCATCTGTTTCAAACATGCTGATTATTTGTGAAAAAGTTCATTCTGCAAATGCCAGCTTCCAAGGGCAATAAGGTACAAAAAGAAAGTGGTTCTTGGAAGCACAATGAAAGACTACAGTGCTACATCTATTGCTTCATTACAAGGCAAACTTTGTTTGTCTTGACAGCAATTACAGTAATCAAGTTTATGTAATTTGCCAGAGCTCCTGTCTTTCAGTAGCATTTCAAAAAAAAAATCAGTAGATGAATGAAATAGCACAGAATATTTTGCATGGGCTTTCAGTATAAACAGGTGTGTTGGACTAAAATGGAAATGCATATTGACAACACAGAGAAGTAGAGTTCTGGGAAAGAGGGTTATTCCCTGTCCATGAAGGAATGTTCCATTGCTAGGAATTGACACAGCACTACAAAATGAAGAATGCAGCATTATTCCACACTGGGCACGACATGGGATTTGTGACTGAGTGGATTTAGAATTTCTTAATTTTATCTATCCTTTTTCTTTTTCCTATTAGCAAGGTCCTTTCAAATATTTCTCTCATACAGAAATATGAAGATGAACCAGCCTTCTGAGGAGTCATGAGAGACCAATCATTCTCCTTCGGGTTTCTGGTGAAGGCCATAGGTTCCCAAGGATTATGTGGCAGCAGAAGAAAAGCAGGACAATGGACAAGTTTGAGATCAGATGCTTCCTCTATTTTTTCCAAAGGGAATATTCCCAGGAAACAGGCTGCTGCCCATGTTGGAGCTCTGTGGAAAGAGCCTATTACACTAAGGATTCTACAGGAGGTGCAGAAGCAGATCAATATGTGTCTAAGTGTTTTAGCCTTACTTTTATTATGTTTGACAGTGATGACAAGATGGTGTGTGTGTCACATACAGGATGACTAATGTGTGTACATGTGTGAGGCCCTGGCACAAAAAGGTTTTCCCATAAACTGTTAAGGAAGAGCGAGTTCCCTGTGAACGGATCAGAGCATGGATTGAATCTAAAAGCAAAATGAAGAATGAAACAAACCCCAAACTAATTTCAGGTCCTATGAGAAGATGTAATGGCATCAGTGTCTGGAAACATCCACCCCAAGTGGTTTCAATCCTGAACAATTTCCAGGAAATACTTGTCTTGAGCTGTGCTACAAAATGTGTCATCAGGATGTTTTCTGTGTTCCTGACCCCAAAGGATGGCAAAATTTGAGAAAATAAGGACATAAACCAAGATTTTTTTTTGTGTGAAGCGATGAATTTTTCTTGGGTGAGGATTCCCTCCAACACACTAGAAGAGAACCAACCAACACGAGCCATTTTTTCTGAAGATAGATCAGTTTCTGTAGTAGGCCAGCAGCCAGATGAGGGGTTTTAAGGAAGAGTTATGGTAGTTATAAAGAGGGAAAAAATTTGCAAACACTGATAATAATACTCCTACACAGGAAGGTTTGAGCCAGTCACACTACTCCCCCCCTTTCCCACTGAGATTCAGAGTTACATAGGAACAGGAGACTGTTTTGGCTGGGATTAGATAGCACAGATGGTACCAAAATGTGTAACACCTACCACAAGTTCTTTAGTTTCGTATCATCTGCACAACAGTTCTTCTCGGCCTTTTAACAGTTCTTTGAATGGAGGAAGAGGAGAAAAAGACATGGGACCATTGCTGGAAATGTGCAGCAAGCACTGTTAAATTTTATCTGTGGGGAATCCATATTGGAGCACGTAGATAGGCTCGTATAAAATCTTGCATATATCTTCTGTGAGATGGTGTGAAACTTCACTTGGCTCTTCTCTTTCAAGGATCTCCAAAACTTGGCAAGTAAACCTCACAACACATTTTAGAATTACATCAGTAATCATTTTGCAGATACATACAACGAGGTACAGGAATTTTAACCAGTTTTCCCAGAACCACCAAAGGAGTTTGTAGCATGGGTGGCTCTTATCTCCAAGGAGCTTCACAGGAATCCCATAGACTTTGTTTTCTGCCCTGACATAAACAGCACCAGTCTTTAGGTTTTTTTTCTCTGACTTTGTTAGTCTTCTACATGACATACAATAAAACTTTGCCTTTCCTGTCCTAATTTTTCAAATAAATGCTGTTGTAGCAATGTATCTACAGTCTGTGATCCCAGGAATATTTTGCTGTGAATTCTAATATAATGATTTTTTCAATTCCTTTAGTTGCCACCTTTGTCTACAAAAGACACTTAATTTCTGTGCTTTTAACGGGTATTCAGGGGTCCAGAGGAAAGAGACTAGGGAATCTATTTCTTTCTTGGGGAGAAATGCAAAAATTTCCAAATATGTGCTGAGGTGCCGTTGTGATGGACTTACTAGAAATAAGATTTCCAGGTTGCAATTTTCAAGGTTGCCTATTTGGTTTGATTGCAGCAGGTACTCAACACTCCAAGATAGCTTTGAGATATTCATTGTAATGTTTATAACAATTAAGCTGAAAGCCATGGAGTGTTCCCTGTGAACTAACTAGGTGGGGCTGATGGCCTAAATCCTCTGTCTTTTGAATACTCAGACACACAATTTTGAGGCAGTTCAGAGATGTTTTTCCCCCCTAAATAATGAGAGAGCTTTAGCTACAGAGAGTTAAGGAAGAAACTGAGTATCCATGTTAAATAGAGAACTCTCTGCCTTAGGACTTTTAGGATGGTTAAAGCCCAGAAGGATTTTCCTCTAACTGCATTTGCAGTGAGCTCCCTGTAGATACACACAATGCACAACATGGATGTCATTGCATTGGCTTCAGAATCCCTGTTGGAAGGACGTTGGCTGCTGGCTCATTCTCATGCAGAGTTCTGAAGAACTTACATTTAGGATAATGGCAAAACTTTAGCCGGTGTCATAGGCCTGAAAATGTATCTGTGCAAACGAAATACACAATTTTCAAAGTGTCAGGAACGAGAGGTGTAATTCAAAGTCATTATATATCACTTGCTGTAAATATTGTTTTCATAAAGCCAGACTAATCATATACTCAGATAACCCATCCTATTATTTTCACAGCTCCAGGACTCCTGAATCACACCTACTTGAACCTGAGGGATTAGAGGTTTTGCTTTTTAAATAGCATAGGTGCTGGGCTGGCCGCAATTTTTCAGACCTCTTTGGAGAAGCAGAATTGATTTCTTTTTTTTCTTGTTTTTTTGAAACAAAAAAATCATTCAGGGCCCGAAAATAGACATAAGCGAGCCTCCTCCCTTTGTAATTGTGTTTCTGAAAATCAGACACGTAAAATCTTTTGTAGCTGTGGGCTCGAAACTCTCTTTTGTGGAAACACTGGTGCACTGTAATTGGTTGAGTGCTGCTATCCAGCCTGAGAGGGTGACCTTTCACACTCTGCCCTAAAAGAACACTATAGAAAGAGAGGTGGCGTAATCTGGGTTAAAGGCTTCTTACTAACATGTTGAGAGCTTGTTTCACACACACACAAACAGTTGCACGAAAGCCCCGGCCCGATGATAACTTAGCACTTTAGCATGGTGCTCTTGAGACAGCCCTCTTCTGAGAGAATAAAGAAGGGCCCCTTAGTTGAAATGCAGGGCTGAAGCTCTTCATAACCACCGGGCAACTGTTACGAGGGAAAAAGAAAGTTAAAAGAGATGAGAACAAAAGGGGCTATCCTTGTTACAAGGCTCTGGTTCTAGACCTGAAAACCCCCTTTCCACTAATCTTTTTTTTATTATTTTTCTCAGTATAGCCTCCAGGTTTTGACAGGGAAATCTCTAGTGTTTCTGGGCAAGCATATTCAGCCCATCCAAGAAATTCTGTGGACCTGCCTTTTTTGTGATCTCCCTGTAAGAGGAAGAAATACTGTGAGCATCTCTGTTGATTTGGCTAAGAATAAAGAGAATGGGATATTTCTAAGGTTAGGCAACTAGAGGCAAGTGTATCTTAAACAGCATAAAGCTTCTGAACCCTGTGCTGTCATATTTAGCAGAGATGGACAGATGAAGATGTGCCTGCCTAGTCTGTGTGCAGTCAGTCTTGAGATTTTCACATGTGACTTCAGAGGGGTTGAAATCACAGCCACTATTCCAAAGCACCAGCATGCAAGGTCCTGGAGGCCATGGGTGTGACATGATCCCTTAGCTTTGAGCCCTCCCTAGGTTTAGCTCTGTGCTGTTGGGGCATGGAAAAGGCTACTTGCATCTCAATAGCCCACTCACCTCTCCCATTTTTTAATGCTTATTTCAACATTGATTAATAGAGTACATCTGTCTCATGCAGCTTCTCACTTTACATTTCATTTTTTTGCATGTCATTTCTTCTCTAGGCTTTCTTTTCAATGTGCTTTCTTTCTTAAAAATTCCCACATATTCAAGATTCTCTGCTATTCCAAGTTGTTATTTTCATATATAGTTAATGTTAATAAATTGTTTCACACTGTCAGTCATTCTTGTTAGAAAAAAAAAGGATATTTAGAAAATGCATTAATGGAGATTCCTAACTATTATACCCCATGTGGTATGCACAAAATAAAATTAGATTATAAAATTCTATATTTATCACTGTATCTTCCATAAAGATACTAACAGATAATGGAACTGTGGAGTTCCAAAGTCAGTGCTGAAAGTCTGATGGACTCCAGACCTTACAGACTATGACCACAATCCTTAACTTCACAATGTTGCATGTCAGGTAGTGCAGTGTCTGAATTTTTACTTTCTTCTAAGCTAAATGTGCTTTATTTCCCTGTTCTTTGCAGCAGTTAGGCTTTGTTATCTGTGTTTACATTTCTGACTCATTTCCAGTCTTCTTAATTACACTTTTGCACCTTTTACATCAAAATCTTTCAGAGATAGCAGCTAAATTTACAACCTTATACTTCAGAAGGAAGGTCTGAAGTTATTGAGGGGATTGCAAGCACCAGATGACTTCTTGGTCATCTGGTGATGACTTTTTGATCATCCACTATGGAGGACCAATAAGAACAGTTAACCACTCTGGAGTCACAAAATCTGACTGTCAAGAAAGCAAAAATTCAACACCTGAAGTTTAGTTTCTCGTGGGTTAAAGCTTGACATCATTGCCCTTGGAGGCTGAAATTCAGGCTCCACTTATTTACAGGGAAGAAAACGTGTGATGAGCTCACCGGAGCCCACGGCGGGGATATTTTGTGGCAGCACAAAATCTCCACACAATGCAGCATGATTGGCAGCTGCTTCCTGAGAGAGGCCCGTGGCTGTGCAGGAAGGATTGCAGCTGCTGGGATGGAGAGCCATTGGCAGCCAGTGACAGGGACATGCCCACAACATCCCTTTGAACCAGACCACTGGGAGCTTTCCACATCCCTGTCCTTGGAGCTCACCCAGTTCTTTGCCTCACACCTGAAATTCGGGAAATAAATTGCTTTACCCCTGCTAGATAAGGTAGTTTGCATGAACAGGATTGGGTATTCAAAATGGATTTATAGAAAGGTCTGAACAAAATGATTGCTGGAAGGCCGGACAGAGAAGCGCTATCATTAAAGAAAAGAAAAAAAATTAAAAAAGGAAGGGAAACCGCAAATTTTATTTCTAAACCTTTCCACCAGGAAAGGCTGCAAAATTTAGGGAAATGAGGCGCAGCTGACATGCCTGACAAATAACTCTCACGGAATGTATAAAGTGAGTTTATTTGTGCCATCTTTTAGGAAGGGCTGTGCGTGAGTTCTGTAGCGTTGCCGCCGGGGTTGCTGAAACACCCGGCTGGTGATCAACATTTTGGATGCTCATGAATAACCGGAATATGAGCACCTTAAGCACAAATCCAACAAAGGTTTTTTCAAGTTCATCATCACATAGGAGATTGCATCATTCATAGTGGCATTTATAGCCATCAGTACTATACAACCCATGGTAACAGATGACATTGCATGCTGAAAGAGGCCGTGAAAGGTCTTTCATACTGTTTCCTGCTCCTAATGACAGCTTTTACTGCCAGTTAGGACAGAATCCAAACACATGAAGTCATGATGGCTGTAGGTGTTGATTTGGATATTAAATGTATAACCTAGCTTATGCAGCACCAATTAGCAGAAACAAGTTTTCAGTGCACAGTGTGGAGAGGACTTTAGGTGTGGGGACAGAGAGAATGAGCCCAAGAAAGGATATTACCCTGTTGACAAACAATTTTATGTGCAGAAGTATTTTCTATTAAAAATGTGTTTGGATGCCCACATACATAATCATTTGGACACCATGCCCTGAGAGTCTATTCCAATGTGGGTTTATTTGTGGGTTCATCTAGCAGATTTCTCAGCTGGATGGGAGTGACATTTATACCTCTTTGTATACATGCTTTTTGTTTGTGTGTGTATATTCTGCACGTGTATTTTCATGTTCAGACAAAACTTCCACGCCTATATAAAGCTCATGAATATTTTATAGCTTTTGTTCATGAATCCATTAACGAGTTTTATAAATAGTGATAATTTGCAAAAATAATATGTCTGAAAGGCAATACCACTTTACCTATGAATGACCTCTTTTTCTTTCTCATTTTATTTTTCCCTAGTTTTGATATGTTTTCCCAAGCAGTCTGTGAAAGTGTTTACTGGTCTATCCACTCTTTTTAAACCCGGGGCATTAACAGTGCGAGAGTGAACACACACGTACCGTACCGCGCGCGGTTCCATCCTTCCCAGCCTGCAGCTAACAAGAGCCCTTTAATTGCACTGAAACCTGATCCGTGCCTGGCAAATCTGCTGGTCAGTGCAAACCCCAGGCCAGGCTGTGCTGGGTGGGTCCTGCCCTGCCTGTGGGTTTGCAGCTCCCCAGGCCCAGGCTGGCGTTGATGGCTTGGCGGTCTGGCGTTCCCGTTTGGAATATAATGTCCGTGCGTCCCCGCGTGCGCCCGCCCGCGTGTAACAACTAATAAGGGTAATCCCCTTCTGATGACAGAAGCTTCAAGTGGTTACAAGTAGCAGACCTGTTTTTCAGATGCCTGAGGTAACTGTCTATAAGGTGCAAGGTAAAGAAATAATTAATTGCAGTCACTGGTTAAAATGGGGGAAATGATGTACGACCGTGAGCTTTTATTGCAAGAGCTTTGGTTCAGCACAGGGAGAGGTTTTGGTGAAGTGTCAAGACACAGAGTATTTTTCTGCAGTCAAAGGTTGAATTTAAGTAATCACCCAGTGCAATTTTACCCGTATCAGATGTTCACAACTACAATGCATGCAGGGGGAGGAAAAGAAGTGAAAGATGGAAACAGAGAGAAAAAAACATCCCCTAAATTCTCAACATGCAGTCTTGCTGAGTAACCACATTCATAACTGAGTGGGAGTGATTTGTTCTGACAACACAAGACTACTAAATTTGCTGAATTAACAGCATGACTAGTAGTGGGTGGAGGGGAAGAGGGGAAAAAAGAAGAGAGATCTGTTATGGGCATTCCCTATTAATTGTCTATTAATTGCAAGGAAAGTTACAGGGTCTATAGTATTACAAAAAATTTGGTGTGTTGTTTAAGCAACTAAATATCTGGAGTAACACAAGTAAAAGATCAGGGTGCATATTTATATTTTTAAAATAAAGCAGGTTTACACTTAATGGTGAAAGGGAAAAAGAACAGCTTGGATTCTTTCTTCCTTCTAAAGCAGAGGGCATTTCACTAAGAGCTCTTAAATTAATGTAAACTTTTTTTATTCCTCATATTTGGAAAGACATGAATCTAAGATTAATCTCTATTGAAAAGATTAATATTTTCAATCCAAACTTTGAAATCCACTTGGACAGCCCAGAGCTTCCAGCTGTTGTTTATGCTATTAGTTAGAAAATCCAAGTGCCATGCTTTAAAAACAAAATTAACAAAAAAGGCTCTATTGAGTTAATTTTGCAGAATTATGTTAATAAGCACAATTTGCACTGTGCAGGTTTACTTTGTGGTTTGTGGTGAGTTTGTAGAGGTTTTGTGAGCAAACCCAAGTGTGGTGACAGCAAAACCTTTCCAAAGCACAGACTTTCATGATCTAAGCACAGAATTTCCTTTTGTGGTCATGTGTGACGTGGTTTTTGGATAATAAATGTCTGTAATAAGGTTTCCTCAGGTTGGCTCACAGGGCCTGAGCCTCTGTTTTTAATGGCTGTCTTTGGAGGAGTTTTGGTTACATATATTTCCTTAGAATTTGAGCACTTTTTAGAGACAGCATTTAAGGACCTCGAGGCTGATCCAGGGACACATTGCTCACTCACCACTTCAGACCACGGATGCTGACAATATTCCTCTGTATTACCTTGGCCAGTCATCAGGACATGATTCCACCCAGCAGAAGCATCCAAAGGAGGTGGGTGAAGGGAAATAAACTTCAGGTGATTTGATGGCCCTTTGAATGTGTTAAAATAAATTTTGAGATTCTCTAGTTTATAGTGGTCAGTACTAGGAGTCCCTAAAAGGACTGGAAGGAGCTGGCCCTACTCTACTCATGTCTCCAAAATATGAGGAACCTGTCCCCCACTGGAAGCAAATGTATAGCAGAAGTTTTCCAATTTTAAATTTCATAATTCACTCCTCATCAAATCTAAACTGCTGAATGAAGAAATATCTCCCTTGTGACAGCCTGGATCATCTAAACTGATACTATTGTTGTGGTGGAAGGGAGGGCACAGGAAGGAACCACATTTGCTATAGAAACTGGTCTCTATTGGGACACAATTAAGAAGCAGATGAAGTACTGATTTAAAAAAAAAAAAAAAAGCTGAAAGAGGAACCAACATGTTGCCAAACGCAAACCTCCTGAAAAACCCCAACAAAAAGCCCAACCACCGAAAAAACACGCCTTTTGTAAGGCGCTCTTTGTTGCAAATCAGTAAAAGTTGATTCCTGTAATGAATTAAAATATTCCAAAAGCTTAAACCTTCTATCACAGTTGACCTTTAAGGCATGTAGCAGCAAAGAAGTTAATACACTTTGCACATGTTGCAGAGCAACAGGTGGTAGAAAAACCCATGCGGGCTCCTTGCATTCCTTACTTTTCAAACTGGTGGCCCCTGGTATTCTGGGATTTACACTACCTCCCCCAGGCTCTGACTGACAAGCTAATCGGTGTGCTGGGAAGCCCTGAGCTATTGATTCCACTGTAACAGAACACCTCCCCGTCAATGAAACTGCAATGAAATGCTTCAACAACGAAGAAAGGGAGGCATTAGGCTGTTGAGCAACTGGAAGAAATTTGCTTGTAGGTAGTGCGGCAGAAATGAAAAGGCTCTCGGGGGCACAAGCTTGAAAAGCCAGGTTATTAAAAAAGCCACAAAGCTGGAGTCTGGCTGAGTGGAGAAAAATAGTTATGGCTCAGTTAGGCGTATCTAAAAGGAGGAGGGAGGGGAACGCAGCTTTCAAAATTGCGTTAATCCCCCATGTACTTAATTTCTTTTCTTTTATGGCAGCTTGTAGTATAGCAACAAGTATTCAAGCAGTTAATAATTTTAAACAGTTTAGCTTTCCGTAGGCAATATATCTTTAGCCTTAATTAAAATTTTATTTTAGTAGGGGGAAAATATTAAAATGACATTCTGATCATCCTCTAAGATGGAAAATATATGATAATATGAATATTTTATTAGACAAACTATTATTAAACAGCTGGTGCAAAATCTTAGCCACTGATTAGTTGGGTTTGTTTGAAATGCAGGTCACTATTTCTTAATAATGGCCCAACAGTCTTCCAGTGGCAGTAACAACCACTGGCACAAAGGTCTTAATATCTTATACTGTAATCCTAATATACCAGAACTGCATTCCTGCAGTGCCAGTGTGGTGGATGCTTCCCATTTTGGGGTAAAAGCTCATCACCTGGGCACATCTCTGAGGTGGTGGGTCTGGATTAAGAGGTGTCCTGTTTGCTTCAAGAGAGCTGCAGGGATGGGTATTGGGTGGTGAATCAGCTTGGCCATCTTAATTGGGGTGGGAGTCAGAGGGGAGCTGTCAGAGCAGGACTCTGAGGATGGAATTTGCATCTGCTGCTAATTCAGGAGCCTGTTTGCTGACCTTCAGGCACCGTTCACGTCCCATCTATTTACTCAGTCTTTTCCCAAGTGAGCTGTCAGCTTTTCTTTTGGAAAGTTCTCTCCCCCCTGCGTGGGTCGTGGAGCACAATAAAAAATGTGCAGGCCTTGATTGCACACGAGGCAAAATGGCAACTCACTGAGGCAGCTGGATTAATTTTTCAATGACAATAAAATAGCTGACATTGTATGTAAGGTAAACCAGGCAAAAGTGGCCTTTTAGGAAATTTCCCATCCCATCAATTATTTCCTGTTTAGGTTCAAGAATTTTGCTTTGAACATAAAATGGAGATGGCTTTTCTGCACACTGTTTTGTTCTTTTTTTTTTTGATGTTGGTTGTACCACCTCTCTGATTCTATGAATATAAGTAGAAACTATTGTACCATATTGGAGTGCTGTGATACAGAGGGGGCAGAATCAATATTTTTTGCATCTTAACCCATGTTTTAATTGTATATATCCCAGGTCTGCTCCTTTGCCCACAAGAGCTGACCTGGAGTGAGCACCCAGCATCTGTGATGGGCAGAGCTGGGCAGAAATGCCTCGCTGGCACCACAGTCAGAGAGAAAGTATTCAAAGAAAATAACCTCAAAAATTTAAAGTCACAGAAATGCAACTCCTACTCATACTGTTGTCTTTCTTTTCTTTAGTATATTCTATCAGACAAAGAGTGGCACATGCACAAATAATGCATCCTCCCTAAACCTGACCCATATATTTTTGCCTTAATTCTTTCCTTGTCCTTCGATAGAATTCATCTGAGGTTGATGGACATTCACAGAAAACTTGGATTTGTGTCAGCAACATTAATTAATCTGAATCCAGAAATATGCAGCCCAGCACAGAGGAGTTCTGTTTTACATTTGTGCAGTCTGGGCCAAACTCTCATGGACTTTACACTCATCAAAATGAAATGCTCCTGCCATGAAATGTATATGAGGGATACACAGCTCAGCTGAATAGCAGGCCAACAGCTGTAGACCTCGCTAATAAATTCCCTGAATACCATGTTATCAATGTTCACCATGTCTTCTAACCCCAGATATTCCTCCTACTATTTTTTCTGATTAATTCATTTTGGTCTGATAAATGCTTAAATTTTAGAGATTTGAGTGGTTATCTGGTAGCATGAAAAAAAAAAAAAAAAGCATGGGAGAACACAGTCTGTCCGCTTTTAATTTAAGAATTTTACAAAATTTTTATATGATTTTTAAATTATACAGTGGGAGTGTAACCTAATAGGAAAAACAATTCTGAGGTCTTATTTCACCAGTTAGACCCTGGTATTTTACAAGTCACTTCCCATTTTAAAATTTTGGTCATGATTTCCTTTTAAGGGTCTGTAAATCATGTTTTTTCCCGTTGTTCTAGAAATTGAAGCATTAAAAGCTTTGTGTGTTTTTCCAATCCATAAAATATGTACTGGTGTCGATTTTAGAACTGGACCATACACGTCTCAGGTCTAGCTCATACCAGTTACTGATATGGAATCTATTTTCTTTCTGCTTTTTTGCTTTATTATGAGCGTATTTTACAGATTTTCGTGATGAAGATGGGTAGATGCTAGAGGCTTGGACACAGAGAAATAAAAAAGAAAATAGTTTCTCAGCATGATTTAAGTTAGGAAATTTAAAAATAACCAAAAGTGGCTGAAACACAATTGAAGAAGATAATCAGATCCGTTCATTCCAGGTGATTGCTAATAATCCTATAATTATTGACTTTTGTTAGTGAAAATAGAAAAGAAACTAATAGTTGGTGAAAAAAGCAGAGGGTAAAAACCTCATATATTTAATGCAAATGGGGTTGGTTCCTCTTCAATCAATGGGCTTTTAAGCTTCCTCCAGGCCGGAGATTTGCAGAGAAGTCAGCACTAGCATGGCTTAGAGCAGCTGTTAATGCAACACATGCCTGTCATTTGCTGTTGACAGGCATTAATAAAAACCTAATCTGAGGAAATTATGAAAAACCTACATATTATGCAATCTGGTTTATGTTTTGGCATGTGGCAAGCATTGGTCTGATACAAAGGAAACCATGGTGTATAAACTTAAGTGCCATTGTTTCCACTCTAAGGGCAATTACCTTTTAGTTTAATTTTTAAAATTACTGTTATTTTAAAAAAATTGTTTAATTGTCCAATACCCAGACAGGTTTTCTTTGTAGTACCAAGGGTGTTGGTTTAAATCTTTCCTTTAGAGAAGCAAGAATTCTAAACAACATTTACTGACTTGGTGAGGAACAGGGAACTTAACTCTGATGCATCCTTTCTGTCCTGACTGTGCTCTTCTTTCTCCCAATTGCTGGCTTCTCTGGCATGCTTTGAGTTTTCTCATTCCCTCAGAACTTAAATATTTTAAGAAACTTCTTCTTTTTTCTTTTTTTTCCTCCCAAATATTCTCATTGGGGAATGGAGTCTTTACAACAACACAAATTACAAGAACCTACCACTGCCATAGATTAAGCTTTGGCTCTCTCCTTTTTTTTTCTGTGAGATTATTCTTTGGTGTGGATGATGATAAAATGTATTTGGTCATGTGCAATTACTCCTTCTCCTGAATTTATCAGGAGCTGCAGGGAATTCACTGGATTTCCCTGTGTCCCTGCAGGCATGCTAAACCTTATTTACCAGTTTCATCCTGTACAACAGAAAACATGTGTTATCTTAAGACACCATAAAGTTCAGTTATACTTTTAATTTTGGGTGTGATAAATTCTTTCTTGCTTGCTTGTTTCTCTTTTTCTTTCCTTTCTCTGTCTCTTAGTAATTTTTGGGGGGAGGGTGTGTGTTTGTGAACTCTTTGATAAAGTTTTAAAATATTTGTTACAATTCTGATACATTTTTGTCATTGACTGGAATATGGTACTATTTAAACTCTTAAAAATATCTAAAATATGAATCCATAAGGGAACTTCAAAAAATATCTAAAATACGAATCCATAAGGGAACTTCAAAAAAAAAAAAAAAAAAGGACACAAAGAAAAAAAAAAGACACAAAGCACAATCAATAATATGAGGGTGAAAAAAGGGGTAAAACAATTCCATAGATGTTCAGGCTGGAATGTGAGTGCTAAGAAAAGTCTTTGGACAAATTCAACACAGATTTGGCCTCCAGCTCTGAGCTGGCAATTCCAGTAGAAGACCAGACCTCTACCCTGTGGTAAAGAGGTACAGAATAATGCCTCTTTGAATTAGTTTCAAAACGTTGCTGTGATGCAGACGAATTGCTCCTCAATGCCAGAGTGCAGTGCACCAACATAATAGCATATTGTTAAGTCACACTGCCATTAAAGGATATAGTTATTAATCAAATTAAGTCAAAACACAAAGCAAGTACAAATTAGTATCAGATGACATGTCTCACTGTGAGCAAAGGAGAAGGAATGGAGGGGACCTGCCATTTTAAAAGAAAACAATCTTTCATAAAACTAAAACAGAATGTGAGGGAATATCCCACTACGCAGTAACTGGCAGCTGGTATGTGCTGTCTGGACAGTATTTGTCTTTAAATTCACATGACAGTCCTAAAATTCTGCATGTAATTGGTGTCTTTCAGAAGCTTTGGCTAAACTCTGAATGGTGTTTGTTCCTGGATATGTGGAAAGTGTTTACCAAGAAAGATAAAAGTTCTTGAAATCTAAGGCATTTAATATTTTATTATTTTGTTCCATCCTGCTACAATTTTTGACAGTGTAATTTTTTAGCTTCAGAAGAAATGTTAATTCTCACTGAAAGATAATTTGGGGAGATTTAGTTTACTATTTCCGTAAATTTTGTAGAAATGTGTCATTTGTGGGTTGTTAAACTAATCCAAATATTGTGATTTGTGCATGATCTAGATACCCTTTCCCAAAAAGGAACAATGCACTGGTTTTGTGCAACTCTGAGAACTAATCACCCATGAACACATGGATTTACCCATCCTCATATGGACTTGTGTGGGTGTTCCCAAAAACCACAGCATGTTTCTGCACTCCAAATTCTTCCTAGCGCAGTTAAAATTTTGAGTAGCTTATTGAAAACAGTGATTCTTATGGTGCATAAAGGTAGGGTAACAACATACAGGAGTGTTTAGTGTTAGGATTCTGCATTGTGATGTTCACCCTTGCAGTAAATTTAGTTTCTTTATGGATCATCAGAAACAGATACAAAAAGGAAGCACAGCCTTCTGCACAGGAGGAAAAGAGGCCTTTTCCTGCTCTGTTTGGAAGTTGTTGTGTCTTCTGGGGCATTATTTACTCAGCTATCACAGCATAGGCTAACTTCAGAAATATTCTAAATTTTGCTATCATGTAGGTCTGCATTTTTGCTATCTCTTGGTTTAGTTTGGCACAGGACTGGTGGGTGGCTTTGCGAGTTACCTGTCAGCCCTGAAGTGTGTTTGCCTCGTTAAGGAACTCCTGAGTGTGAAAGTTTGTTTCCCTTCTGCTCTGGCTTCCTGAGTCTATGGTTTCCTCATCATGGTGACATTGCCAAGCGCGGTGCTAACGTGCTTCTTCTGCACAAGAGAATGTCATCACAGGGGATTACAACCTTAAACAAAAGTCACAGCAGCGAGGCACTCAATCTCAGGTGAATTGCTTAAACAGTGAGTGTTTGTATTAGCTCAAATGTTAATATAGGCTGCTCTCTTGCCATTATGTATTTGTTATGGGTGACAACACCTGGAGAATGTATCTTTCAGGACTGGGTGAAGAATAAACACGTGTCTGACTCAGTTCCATGCTAATAAATGCACTGAGAGGCCACAGAGTTTGTAATTAGTCTCCTCACAAGGTAGATCCTGATGCATGAAAGGGATCTGCAAATAGGGACACAGCAGAAACTTCTGGAGGGATATTTGTACATGATGATAACTGTTGAGTTATAACTCAGCTGAGTTGAGTAGACTTTGTTGGATCACTAATGAATAACAAATCATCTCTTTCATGGCTTTTTGGTGATAACAAGTTAAAAGGGTGTATGTGTCATGATGAATGGAAACACAAAAAGGATGGCATTTCAGAGAGATTTGAGATCTTGGAAAGACACAATCTTAATAGGCTGAGATCTAGTAATCTTTGACCACACTGCTTTATGTCCTATAAAGGTCAGGACATCATTTACCTATACTATGGCTAAAACTGAGCAGGTTTGGAAAGATGTTTCAAGGGTGTTATGTTGATAGCAAAGATTTGGAAATCTGAAGGAACAAAAGGCAGAAGGTCAGATAGATGAAGATTTCCTGTCAGATAGATGCAGATTTCAACACATGGAGAGGCTGCTCTGCCAGTGGCTTTAAAACAGAATGAAACCCAACATGTGTACTTCAATATTTGCTCAATATGAATGGGCTTTAAAAAAACCCCTTAAATGATTTTGCCTGTTTGAGGCTTGTATGGGAGAAAAATCCAGGAATTATTATAGGGTGTTAAAAACAAATCAGCCCTCATGTAATAGGGCACAACTGCCCCGAAGCAAGTAGAGCTGCACCTGTTTCAATCAGGGCTTCATCTGCTCTGTTGAGGGTGAGTTTGAGGCCCACCAACACCTCTCAGATGGATCTACCATAAGCCAACAACAGATGATAACAACCTTCAACCTCACCAGTGCACAATCCTCATTCCAGAAGTGCTCAGAGAGCCACGTGGGAATACTGGAAAATAAACCTGTTTTGAGAGAGAATGGGCTTTCCACGAGTATCTGTGATTAGTTCTGAATGTTCAAGCTGTCAGTGAGCACAGTAATGTAGCCATCTTTTTCTACTGTATCTATGGAGATATGGGGGAGATACCAGAAGATTATACAAATTAAGGAGAATGAATGTATGGTCACATATTAAGGCGATAATAGATTCAAAGAGCTGTTCCTGACTGTGTCTAGATGAAGCAATTCTGATGATGAACCTTAGTTAAAAACAGTTATCGAGATACAATCAGCTTTACACATTAAATATTCCAACCCCAAAAAGGAAACAAAACAGAATCAAAGCTTCTAATCAGTTTATGATCCAGAGATTTTGCCAACCAAACTTATTGGAAGAAGTAATGTAAACAGAAAGATGCAAGCAAAGTCAGTTAAGTGGAATTTAAGCTGTCAAGCTACACTGTAGAACTCCATTACCATATCTCCTCGCTTTTTTTTTAATAGTATTCTCTGAAAAGCACTAGATGTAATAAAGTCAATTTAAAATTTGTTCTACCAATCTTTTGCATCTGTAATTTTCCCATTAAATGTAAATGCCCATGAGGCATGCTATTTGCATTACATTGCATTTACAGTCTTTAAAACAAACTATAAATCCCCTCCTTGTTTCATGTGATTGATGCTGTGTGTATAAATACCACCATAAACCTCAAAGGGGGCTAACAGTGACAGTAAATTAAAGTTTTCAAGTCTGGCAGCATCTCAGCACTTCAGCCCTTGATCTTCAGCAGCGTTGTTAACCCCCACCTCATTGCCCTCCTGAACTCACCTTTTCCCTCCCCCTCTCTTTTTTTTCCCACCCCTTTTTCCCTATGCTGTCCTTACTCTGATTTCCTTGGGAAACACCTTTCCATCCATGCAGGCTGAAGAGAATCAGGAATATGCTGTTAATTAAAAAGGGGCTGCAGCTGTTTGCCAGATAGGGCCAGGTCTGAACTTTGCTGTCTTGGAGTATCTGAGTTTGAGAACCCCAGGTCATCTTGGCTTTGTAAACAATAGTCAGCCACAGCTCCCCTGATTGTTCAGCACCATTCCAATCATTTACTGGCTTTTAGGCTGGCCTTTTTAAAATTATCTCTCTGATTTTTGGGGTCTTTTTGCCACTTTTTTTCTTTCTGCTGTTCTCTGATATGCTTTCAGGCCATATGCAGAGGAAATTGAGAATTAAGAGAAATCTTCACCAAGATGGAGGAATGCATCATGTCACTATTCAGTTTTCTGCTTATATCTGTAACCCCACGATTCCTTATCAATCTTGCAATAAAAATGACCTTGATTTGATCCTATTGAATCTTGCCTTTGAAAGATATCAGCTTCTCTGATGGTATCTGCCACTGTAAAGTAGGAGACACAATTTACGCCAAAATTACCCAAAAGGCTTCATGTTGGGCCAAACCCAACTTTATCATAGGTAAAATGTACTGCAGGCTAATGCTCACCTACCACCTCCATGGGTCTAGCTCTCTTTTTTTCATATCAGACAAAGCACTCCGTGTTATAGTGAGGGAAAAAAAGGATTGCTTTTCTCTTAAAAAGAAAAACATATTTATGAGAGAATACTGATAGCACACAGAACACGTGCTGTCTATCCTGTCTATGGCTTTGTGAGGTGCTCTCTTCTGTAAGCCTTTCTATGCTATAACATTTAGAAGTCAGTGGTATCCAAAGACATAACAGGCTTTATGAAATGGAGAGAATTACAACCAAAATGCTTTTCCTGCAGTGTTTCTGAAGACCACCATGATTTGGTGAAAATTCAGAATGTGAATGATCATTTTTATCACTAAAATGGCTGAGATGCATGTGGATATAGAAATTAACTGGAAGCTGTTGATGAATCTGAGACCTGAAACAAAAGAAGGGACGCATTTGGACTGGATTCCCATTAAAACAAATTTAACAGCTACAGAGGGTGTATGTCATTGGTACATTTTTCCTGAGGAAAAGTGTGATATGCATGTCTTGGACATGGATAATGGTATTCAACAGTCTGCATCAAATTATGGCACAACAGTTGAAAGCTCTTAAACTTCCCATAAACTGGTTCCCCTTGGGTTTTATCTTGGAATTCAGTTATCCACAAGTCTGACAACACCCAAAGGAAACCACAGTATTTAATATCTTTGGATATAAAAGAGGTTTGAAGGTGTCCAGGTTGCATAAATAAATCCCAGGTTTATTCATGCTGATATTGGCTGATATTAACATTTCACTAAAGTTTGCCAAGTTTTTGGATTTATAATAAGCCACCAAGCCAAGCCTGGCTGCCGCAGCTTGGTCTTGAGAGCCACATCTTCTCAATATTTTCTTGGGACTGTTTTCTTTGGGCTGATAATTATCAGTTTGGGGTTTCCCATGTTTTTGCTGTGAAGGAATTCCCTTTAGCACTATCATGAAAACAAGGGACTCTGCCCAAGGCTGGGTATGTGTGTGACACCCTGGCAGAGGAGCTGGACACAGAGACGTGTGAGAGTGTGAATCAATTTGTATATACTCCTTAAAATGGATGCTAATATGGGAGGGTTTTTTTGTTTATTGATTGAGTCTACTTCTAAAAGTGTTAGAATACTGGTCAGATATCAAAAATTGTTAAAAATACCACTGTTTCCATTCTGAAGCATCCCCTTTTAACCCTTTATGAAGGTTCCCTTTGTCCCCTCTTCCTGTTTTGCCCTTCAGTGTTCCTTCAAGTCACTTGGACAGCCTGTTCTTTCAAAGTTGTTACAGCAATTTGATTGCAGTCAGCTGTGTGATGCCTTCAGCAGTGGTCTGGGGACATGGTTCCTAATCTTATGAAGAAGTCACTGAATGGGTCTTTCAAGCATCCCTTGATTTCCTTATTAGAGGGAGTTCACTCAGAGGCAGGAGCTCAATGTGTGTCTTGCAGGTCATAGAAATAACTCAAGACATTCCTTCACCTAGAAATGAATCTCTGGGGAGCTCAGTTTACTGCAATCAGATTCAGATTTACAAAGCAAAATGAATAAAGCCCAATTTTGATACTACTAATATATAAACACTCACGCATCTATATATTTTAAATACACTTAAATTTCATTAGCAATGATTGTTTAGAGAAACATCATTACATTCCTGGGCTTGGGAGCCTTCTCCAGGGTTGTGAACAATCAAAGATTTATTTGAGCTTTCTGCACACTGGGAAATGAAGACACAGAATCTCATTATCATGTCTATTAAAAGGCAGAATCTGGGGTACATCTAAGAAAAGATGTATTACTTTTTAAACTGCACTGCAAACTGTGAAGTACTACAGGGACTTGAACTATTTAAAAATACTCTGGGCTTATGAGTAAGAAAAAAATAGGGTCTCTTTCCCAAACAGTATAAAAATATCACACCATTAAATTCTGCTGTTATTACAGTCTTGGAAATATGATTGTATCTACTTTTGCTTGAAGCTGGTTGATCCCTGAGCTTGATGCTGGGGTCGAGGGACCATGGAAGGCTACCAGAGTGAGTTACTTAGGGGACAATGCAGCGGGGGGTATGAACAATGACCAGTTAAATTCTAGTTAACCCCAATTATAAACCTTCACCTTTGTTAATTAGATTAATTCATCAGCAGGCACTGTGCTTACAGTGTCTTGGAGGTGTGTGATCCAACATTTTCACCGTTTAGTAAAAGTTAAAATCTTTCATGTCACCAGTCTGTTGCACACAAATGGCCACCCAATATATTACTGCAAAGGTAAAACTGGGTTAAGTTTACCTATAAATTAGAAGGTAACATTTGTTCTAAGGCTCCTTCTTAGTGAAAAATTTGCCTTGCAAGCACTTTCTGTAGTTATTAAAGATCTCCAAGCTATGAATCTGAGAGCTTAATTAAAAGCAACAGAGACATGGCCAGGGAAGGAAAGAAAAGGGCTGAACAGCAGTACAGGCAATTCTCTGAGATTTTCAACATCTCAGCCTTTCTTTGATCAAAATTTTGCATGCATTGATGCAGTGCCTTAACACAGTGACCTCTGGAGATCTGGGTACAGCCAAGGCCCCTCTCCAGGCCCCAGGTGATGGTGAATGGGTGGCCTTCCAGAGCTGAAAGGTTGGTCATATCTCCTGGTGCCCTGGTGGTCAAACTTCCATGTGGACTTCCCATCAGAGAGGCAAAGTTTATTTTACTGCAGGTGTGGAAAGCAAAGGGCAGCCTTGAACAGCACCTGTTTGGTCTGTGTTGGCTTGATAAATCTTTTTCACAAATGTGAGAATGACTGGCCATTTTTCACGCTGGCAAACGCCACACAATTAGTTTGCATAAACAGAGAGGAGTTTTGCTCTCAGTCCCACACGTGCAATAAATTCACACTGATCCTAGTAAATACAATGGGGGTAATTTCTAATTTATATTTGTGAGAGGGCTGCATTTTATCCATTAAATATTTCCAACAGAATTTCCCAACATCATTTGCAGCTCTTCATAAACTCAGTAACACCCCTATGAGGCAGAGATATATAGAATATATGCAGAATGCTGAATATACAAAATATATATATATATAGATATATATGTAGAATGCTGCATTTACAAAATATATATTTCCAACATGCAGTATGTAAACTGAGGCAGGACAGCTCAGCTCCTGACAATGTCATTGTTTAACTTCCCATTTGAGTGAAAGATCTCTAGTGATAATATTCAAAGAAACCCTCAAAAAAACTGTTTATCAAAATGAGAATATTTTTTTAAGGTTGAGAAATATTTAAGAGCTGGTTACAAAACAGCAAAAAAAGGGACTTTGAATCATAAATGTGCTTTGCACTCTCCAGCAATGCCCAGACACCTCCCTGTGTCTGCAAAGCTGGAGCTTCTCTTAACCTTGGTTATTTTCTAATTGTGTGTGTGAATGTTGGATGGAGCTTTGCATTTTGGGGGAAGATCTTTTCTTGGCTCACCGCCTGGGTTAAAGAACACAGAAATCACTGAGAGTTGCTCAAGAAGCCACATTTTATCTTTGAAAAAGGGTTTGAAATGCAAAATGTTTTGGTATATGTCTATGAAAATGTGTATTTGCTTAAGAGATTGCTGTGGCACATTTCTGTCAATTTATTTCTCTACATTTCAACAGCTACTTGATTTGGGATGTCTGGACTAAATTGAAATTAAAGGAAAGAATATCATTCTCACTTCACCTGAGAGGCAGGGAGCAGCCTGGAATAGATGCAGAAAGAATATCTTGAAATTGTTACTCAAGATAAACAGGAAACGGGTTTAGTCTTAATTAAGAACTAGGTGTTTGTAGCTGTTGCAATTGCTCTGTATCAAATATCCAGAACACTGCTCCCTTTTCCATACCCTAAGTAGTGATATTGTTCTGCTACCCTCTCCCTGAAAACCAAAAGATTTTATGAGGCAAGCAAACAGAAATTCCAGATTATGGAAATTAATTAAAGCACACAATACTGCCTTTCTCAATGTTCAGACTCAGCTAATTAGGGATTAGATTATTCAAGAGCAGCAGATCAATTAGGATTGCTTTCTGTAAAAAAAACCCAAAAAAAACAACAAACCCAAACCTCAGTGAAATATAGTTACCTGTTGAAAAGTGAAAGAAATTGTGCCCAAGCACAATGCAGGGATCAAGGCACAATGCTGCACGTTGACAAAATAAATTATGAAAACAATAATCATGTTTATCCAATCTCTTTGTGCAAAACTGTTATTTTGATTCTAGTGCCAGCTGTCTGAAACTTTAATTTAAGTGCTTGCTTGAGGCAAGACATTTGGGATACTAGTTTAGAATGTTTTATAGCCTAAGCAATATGTTTTACTAACATCAAATCCTATGATGATGATTTTAATGGTAACTATAATATGTTCAAGGGGGTTCCAGAGTGATCTTTGATTTTACCAGAATGCTTGCATGCTTAATGAACCCCGATATTTTTTGGCTTCATTAGCTGCCAGCTCCCCAGGAGACTTCTCTGCAGGAGGTGAGCACTGTGTGTTTTAAAGGGAGACATACCAAGTAACACACTGCACTTTACATCAGTGTCAAATGGATGTGTGCGCAATCTGGAGAAATGCTTAATGAGAGAATTCTGCCCGCATTTCAGTAATACAAACAGACTGATAAAAATAAATACTTTGTAATACTCTAAACTATCCATTTCAGTGGTTGGTGCCTGTTTACATGCTTAGGAAGAATACATTGTCCCTTGAGCTGTGGTCTGAGACCCTTCTCTGAAAATCAGGGCTTTTTCCTGCTTGTGCCAGGGGCAGCAGGATTGACTGCAAGGGAGAACCCCACTGGAATCCTGGATAACCAGGATTCAATAATTTGGGCTGGAAGTCTCTGGGACACATCACTGCTTTGGAAACTCTGTCTCTGGTGTTGCCCCCACGCATCCCAGAGCCTTTGTGCCTCAGTTTCCAACAACACAACAGGGCTGAGGAGAATTGCAGGGCCCTGGGACCCCCGTAATCCCCAGGCTCATTGCCAGCAATGACCACTTACCAAAAGGTTTGGTGCAAAAAAAGATTTGGAATTGATGCCTGGAGAAGCTGTGGGTGCCCCAGCCCTGGAAATGTCCAAGTTGGACAAGGTTTGGAGCAACCTGGAATAGTGGGAGGTGTCCCTGCCCATGGCAGGGGGTGGGATGGGATGATCTTTAAGGCCCCTTCCAACCCAAACCATTCTGTGATTCCATAATTTTATAATTCTTCATATATTCAGAGTTTTCTGAATCCGCTGAAGTAGATGATGGAAATATTCTCAGTGGGTTTGTCTGCTCTGTACTAAAAAGCAGCAAGTTGGGTAAAAAACATTGATGTATAATTTTTAACTAAAGTGATTTCCAACTAGAAAGATTTCTTCAGGCTAAAGGTACTGGTTCTGTGCTTTCTTAATTTCTCTCTCTCTCTGTTTTTTTCTTTTAATTTTACTTGTTTTGAATGAAATATATCCTTTTCAATGAGTTTTTTTTGGCACTTTAACACATAGTCTAACCCAGAAGTTGGTGGCCTATAGAAATAACAGCTTTGAAAGGGATTTTTTCAAGGAAGGAGAAATATTTAATTTGCTACATGTTAACACTGATTCATTCATGTGTTATCAGAGCACAAAAACTTTTATATATATATATTATATATAATTACACTACGTTGTATTTTTTTCCCTCAACTGATCACATAATTTCACTGATTCAAATATAAAGCTTTTTAATTGAAGATAATCAGTCCTATTTTTTTTTTTAATGTAATGAATATCCAGTTTGAAAAACTACACTCTTAAATCATATAGTCTTAAATCATTTTAAATGCATAGCAATTCTGGGTAAGCCTTAATAAAAAGGAAAGTTTGGGCCCAGATCTCCTGGGTCTAATGCATTACCTGCACGTGTAGCCTTCATGAAGCCATTAAGTTTTAAACTAATACAACATTCCACAACCTACAGCCTCTGGGCCATTTGCAACACTCTGGGATGATTTTTCTGGCCTGTGACTTTCCTCTTCCTGTGTTTTTCCTGATGGCTCCTCACAGATCAGCTCAGAGCTATGTGCATTGTTCGACAGAATTAGCAATCAGATCTCTGCTCCCAGCCAGCAGCCTTTTCTCTGTTTAACTGTTCCATTTTCTGACTGGATTTCTAGCAGTTTCTTTCTAGTATCACTTTTGAAACCAATTTTTCACTCTAAAAAATATTTGTCTTCCTCATCTTCTACATGCACAATATTTGGTGGGTTATTTACTTGTATATTCTTTTACTAGTGGACATTCTCTAGAAGAAATATTAAAACACGGGCTTTACAATGCGAGTTATGTGGCTGCAACAGAATAATCCTAATTTGGAGTTAATTCTTGTAATTTCTTTTTTAAAAAATTGATTTACTTTCCCCTTTCTGATTTTGAGCAATGGACCTGAAACATGATCACAACAGTTGGATGATTTCATCTGGAGAAAGTTAGGAAAGTGGTTTTGTACCGTTTTATTTATTTATTTTTACTGCTGGTGACAAAAATATGGAACTGAATGAGAGGTTATTTCATTCAGCCAATTTATTTTCTCTGATGGAAACTGCATGGTTCTAAGTCATCCTGGACTCCACGAGGTTTGACATCCATCGGACAACGTGGGTCATTTTTATTCCATTAACGTTTGTTTCCATTGCAAAGAATCCTCTCCCTGCTCAAATTTATGTCAGAGATAATAATCTATCTCTTGTCACTTTACACTGTTAAGGGGCTGAACCAGTTCTGATATTAGTAAACATTTGATGTTCTTGTGGTTACAACAAAGAAAGAGTTTATTCTATTTCCATCTAAGATTAGCAGATGCTCTGTGGTTTTGAATATTTGCTTTAAATGGATTGACACGGCTTTCACAGCTGTAACTCCCAACTCATGATCTGTGATAAGGAGAAAATCTGGGAGGTCACCAGAAATTCACCACAATCTAGAATTTTTCCACATCTCAGGCAAGGATGCTACATACCAGGAAAAGACAATGGAGATATGTTCACAGGGGATGTGGTTTAGTGTCAGAATAATGGTTTCACTCAGTGGTCTTAAAGGTCTGGTCCAACCTAAATGATTCTATGATTATCTATATTTTGGGACAGAGCAAAGAAATTTGATGTAGCATAGAAAAGCTGTAGCATAGAAAGACCTGACAAAATGAGACAGAAAGCTCTGGTTGGGTGTGATGCGCTGGAGCTTAGACCCAAATACACCAGCTCAGACCAGAAACACCTCTGGCTCTTCTGTTCAAGGATGAAATTTTCCCTCCATCTAGAAAAAAATTAGCAAAGAAGTTCCATCATGATGGAAATCAGGGTATTGTGGAGAAAAGAATGTGAGAACTTCCAGACTCAATGCTGTAAGTCAGCAGCATTATTTGGACAGTCATATTTCACCTTAAAATTATGACTATCATTGCAAGCATCAAAAGCAGCAAAAAACACTGCAATACCATATTCATTAGTTTAAAAAAAAACATGTGAATCTCTTGGTGGAGACAAAAGGAAGTGCTGTAATTTTCAAGGTACCTTCTAACGAAATTACATATTAGATCTGTGGGAGTAAATGGCACAGCAAGAACTAATTGAGATTCTGCAATACATAAGAAGTTCCATTGCATTTTTATCCAGTATTCACCGTGTGCTGAGCAGGACTTTGAACACTGAATGCTGGCTAGGGATGCTTTGCAGCACAGACATTATTAATAATGGTGAAATTCATGTATGAGATTTCCTATTGCTTCTCAATTACTGGATTTAGTGAACATCCAGCATACAGGAAAAGAAGAGCAACAACTTTGCAGGATGTAAGGTGCAGATGTACCTGGAAATCCAAACAGTCCAATGCTGATATTACAAGACCCATGAGCACTTGAGTACATATCCATCAGTATGGTACAGGTTCCTCATTACACAGAAAGATTTTTTCTTTTTGTTCCACTCCTGTAGATTCAGTAACTTTGCTTTTACAGTTTGCCTCACTGAACAATGACAACAAATGTGTTGATTGTTGCAAAAAACCATATATCTTCATATGCATTTTATTCTTTTGCCTATATATTTCTGCTGAAAATCCATAACAGATCATAAGGAGCACTTTTTAAATAAAAACACATCTTAAAGGCACCCTGTGAGTGCAATTAGAAACATTTCCCATCATACAGCAAAGATAATGTATCCTAAATGCTCTTAATTTCATACATCTGTTATGCTCTGTCATGAAATTTTTTTCCCCTCCCAAGACAATTTTTGAAGATTTCTGCCAATTTAATTCAATTTAAAGCTTTTAAAGTCAGCTCAGCAGGTCATGCCACTTTCTCCACATTTGTATTAGGCTTAGAGAAGTCAGAAATATGACGAACACTTTTCATCAGTACCCTATACTCATGACAAATAGCCATTGCATTTTGCCCCACTATTTGTTGAATAAATTTTGCAATAGTTGTTAATTTTTTGTCTCTTTAATGCATGCACAACACGTGCATGTGCACACATATGCAGTATCATTTTATCTCGTATTTTCTTAGGCCACAAGTCTTTTGTACTGTTTTCAACACTGCAAAGTGTCTTCCTAATTCCCCTTCTTTCAAAATAGTTCTGCTACTGGTTTTTGAATTATTATTGAACAATAACTGTAC
Organism: Melospiza melodia melodia; assembly: GCF_035770615.1. Classification (NCBI taxonomy): domain Eukaryota; kingdom Metazoa; phylum Chordata; class Aves; order Passeriformes; family Passerellidae; genus Melospiza; species Melospiza melodia. The sequence goes on along the minus strand of NC_086208.1, from coordinate 16,029,517 downwards.
ATTACTTTTTGGCATTGTCTTGTAACTATCTGACTTGATATTATTATCCATGTTTTTTAAGGGCTATCAATTCTGCTTGCTGAACAATTTTCAAGTTCTGGAGCAAGTTAGATGGCTTAGAGTTAGATGTGTCAGAAATCCATAATAACCTGGATATTACTATATTTTTTTCTGCTTCTATTACAGTGCTACAGTGAAATTTGAACTCATTCATTGTATCTGTATCTGAGTAGCTGCACTGTCACTGAATACCAGGAAAACACCCAAAATGCTTCTTTTTTTACCTTTGTGTGGGAAGAGTGGAAGGATGGAGGGGGCATGCATATATGATAAAAAATGCAGTATTTGTAAATATATGTATATATTACTATCACTCTGTCTTTAATTTGAGAGAAGTGTGAAGCTCCAAATTTCACTTGAAAGGGAAATCACCAGTCCTATGGGGTGATATATTTAAAGAGACACTGCTCTCTGATGGACCAGCTCCTGGCTGCACACAAACTTGAAGAATCCTTGGATATTCCAGGCCTGGGAGAAAATGTTTATTCCAAGGATGTGGTGATTCAGGATTCCCTGCTGCTGAGAAGCCAGGTTTGCTCAGAGTGGTCACCATTGCCTGCTGAGACCAGGGAACTCCAGGACTGCTCCACTGGAAGCTCTTTGCAGCCTTTGCTGAATGAAATTGCACAAATATGAGGAGTTTTCCTCTGCTAAGCCCCTGGTTTGGGATCACCATCCACCTATAATGAACCTTCCCCATCATCCTCACTCACATCACCAAAGCCAAACTGCTATTTTTCACAACAGGTTCTCCAAAATCACATTCACCAAAGCCAAACTGGTATTTTTCACAACATGTTCTCCAAAAATCACATTTCTCTCCTTACCATGTTCAGAGTCTAAGTTATCAGTGATTCCTCTGGCTCTACTGTAACACATTGCCTCAGCTTTGCTTGAGGGTTGCATTCCAAACAGTTTCCCAAAATAAGTCTCAAAGTTTCCTGCAAAGGCCAAGACTTGGCTTGTCTTCCATCAGACCAGCTTTTTTGGAGGTAGGACCATCCTACACTCCTGAATAAAGGCTTATCCTCGAGAACCAGGTTCACAGACCTCACCTATCAGCCTCTCAGCTGTGGTTTTATTTACTTGATTTTCAAAATGAATTTTCAGCGGCAGTTCTGAGGTACTGTACCAGTGGAGAACTGAGTTAACACAGGGACTGATTTATGGAGTCACAATCAGCCTCTCAACATTTGCCTTCATCTCCAGGTGGGATGTACAGTCCTTGTTTCCTCAATGGCAGTTTGAGAAGTTTTGGAGATATTTTGTTTATGCACTGACATTTGACCCAAAATATTTTTACTTTGTTGAAGCAGAATTTACAAGTTTGACTTTTCTGAGATGGCTCCAATGATTTAATTTTGTGACAATAAAATCCTGCACTGCAGTTTTCCAGTTTTTAAAACACCTCTCAGTTACCCCATCTCTAAGTCAAAAAAAGCTCAATACAACAGTAAATAATCATAGAATTTGAGCCTACATTTCTCCAAAAGGACCAAGAAAAATGGCATAAATAAATCTGCAGTGTCCCTGAGTTGTGTGACATGTCTCACTGGGAAGTTTATACAGCATCAGTGCTCCAGCTAAATTCAAATGGTTAAATATCCTGATTGGGACAAGCCAGTTTTCAATGAGACATTGAGGTTTATATATAAAAATCCTCTGTGCCCCCCCTCCCCATCAGCATAGCCTTTCACCTACATATTTTGATTTTATTGAGATAAGTAAGTGATTTTCCAAAAGGGAATTACAACAGAGGTTTTGTTTCACTTTCACCCTTTGTGGTATAAAGAAGCTGAAACACATCAAGATTTGCAAGCAAAGCAGTGAAACTGTTTTCCCAAGGGAATTAATGGCCAGGGAAATAAAATCAAGGAGAAATTTTGCATTCTCAAATACAGGGCAAAAACGTCTCAGAAACAGTTAATTCCATTACAAGAGCCTGGCCTGGCAGTCTGGGGAGATGGTCCTGTGCCTCATGACTGCACACCAGCTCTAACACTGCTACAATTGATCGGGAAAGCAGATTTAAAATACCGGTCTAAGGCTTTTCTAATTATCTTAAAATAATCGTTTCGCCGCTCGAAACGAATCCAGCCACAAAGCAAACCTTCCAGGCTGCTCCCCACACACTGACACACACACACAGACCAATGACCCTGGAGAGCAGGCCAGCCCTTGTGATGCAGCATCCTCTGCTCTCCAAGACTAAAGTGACGTGTCCTCTGCTCTCCACGTGTTCTGCCGACCGGGAGTGAAGCCACACCGCTTCCAACACGGTCCCGAAAACGCCACCTGTTCAGCACAGACACCACCCAGAGCCGGTCCCTTGCAGCTCTGCCATCAAAGATCAGTTTTCAATGAAATATTACTTACTTGAATCAATGTTGTCTTGATTCTTCGTGAAGGGTGCAGCAGGCATAAAATGTGATATTGATTTCTGAGATGTAGCCTGGTCCTCTCCTCATGGCCATTTCAAAAAAAATGCAAAGTATTTCTTTTCTTTCACACCACAGATCACGTCATCTTTGCAAACTGGAGATCAAGGCCCTTTTATGTTGCCTCATATTTATCTCCTGCCCTTTTTTTTTTCCTGTCCTCCTCTCTTCATCTTGCAGTTTTTCTTTCTCCTCCTTTAGTTTTTATTGCCTCTTCGGCTCTCCTCTTAGCTCCTGTTCTAATTTCTGCCTTTTTCCCTGCTCTCCTGAGTGCTTTTAGATTCTGATCTAATTTCTCATGTCTTCTCCCAGTGCTGCTCTCTCTCCTTTCTATCTTTCTGACCCTCACCTGTTCTCCTTTCTGCATCTCTGACTCCAACTCCGCCGCTCCCCTTACGAGGCTCCGGCTCTGGATTTTCCTCCTCGTCGTTCCCCACATCGCTCTCGGGCTGTTTTTAGCACTCATTTCAATATAGTTTTCCCTGCTGTATGCACAAATACAATGTCCCAGCCTCTCATAATAATACATCTCTTTTCTAGGTTGCCTCCCATTTCCACGATTAGCATGCATATCTTTTTAATGAAAGCTGCAGAAACGACCAGGAACAAGGCTCCCTAAATATGTAATCTGTTGCTGCCAGCCTCCCATAATAGACAAGGGCTACTTTTTTTTCCTTTCCAGAAGCCAGTATGACTTTAAGCCTATCCCACTGCTTTGGTTTAATTAATTTTGGAGCTAGAGAGGGGTCCAGATCAGAAATCACAAACCTAAAACTATCTCTCAGTGGTCTAGGGCATGAAAGAGGGAAGAATTAATATATTTTACAGTTATATTTTGGAGCAGCAATTTTAGATAGAAAAACTAGAATTTTCTGAATATAGTACTGGCTAGGTGATGAAAATTAATATTTTATCTGTGAAAAGTGCCACAGAGGCTTGAGCAACAGTTAAAACAGGCTGTGACAAAACAGCCTCCAATGCCAGCACTTCCCTGGTCCTCTGCAAGGTCTCAGAGGAAGGCTCATGAAATCCTTGATATCCAAACCATGTTACTAAGCAGCTTGCCTGTTTTGCCAAGATTTGAAAACAATTCTTGCTTAGTTTTTGAGAGCTGCAAAGATTGCAGTGCATAATGACTTGCCTACAAATATCCTGGCTGATGTGTTGATTGTCATCCCACACTCTTGGGGCTGATTGTATATATGGCAATGATTTGATACCATAATTGGATGAACCCAAAGGCTTAGACTTAGGTCTACACTACAAATAGTTGTGGTTGCAAGCCTGAAATTCTCTTTCAATTACTTCATGTGTTATTTACTTAAGGCATACTTTGAAAATAGTTACCAGTAAATTAATTCACTAAGGTCAATTTAAAAAAGGGCTTGAATGCCCTGTCAACATGGATTTCTTTCAGACTAAAAAATAAGTAAACATGAAAGTACAACATCTGATAGACTATTTAAAAAATATTTTAATACATTTATTTACAAACAGGCCCCCTAAAACTAATATTAACCATCGTTCTTGCTTTCATGTTAAAGTTCAATGATTCTATTTATTTCCCATCATATGACACCAGTTCCATCCATCATAGTCCGAGGAGTTCTCACATCTTCATTTTGTACTCTGACTCCTTCTTGGTTCTGAGAGCAGAAACCTGTATTTTCTGGAGAAAAAGAACATTGTTACCTTAGAGATACTTCAGACATGGTTAAGACTCTGGACATGGGTCTTCTGTGCAGAGATGAAGTCCTCTGGCAGGCAGAAATCCAGAGTATCCCCCTGGAGAATCTGATCCAAAGCCAATGAGAAATGCCATCTAGGGCCCAATTTCTCTCAGTTTGGCTTTGACCTGGGAACATGCCCTTCTTCTGAACAGGAAACCAAGTTTAGGAAACAGATTTAAAAGGACGACGGATTACTCAAGACTCTGGTAATTTACGTTTCACACCAGTTCTGTGGAAATCATTAGAGCCGCTCCTAATCTCAGTAGCAAAACTTCAAATCTCACAGAGTTCTCCTGGAGTTATCTGTGTTTAGAGCAATGTGGCCTGACAATTTGGTTTAAGTTTTGTTTGACTAAGTCACAGAAGTATTTAGCCCAAATTAGTACATCCTGCAAGATGAAATGTGAAACCACGGCGCAACACAGACACATTTCTCTTTCAAAGCCATGTTTGGAAGAACTTAAGAACCTTGAACACTTTAAAGCTATTAAGTGGACAGCTTCTGAGTTAGATTTGCCTCAGTACTGACACTGATCTCTCAGGAATGCAACAGTCTTTGCCACAAATCCTGTGCTAAGGCTTTCCCTCTGTTGTTCCATGATGTCCATGTCCAGTACATTATTTCGTGTGATTGACTGGGTGACAACTCACCCAGCCCTGTGTCTCTAAACTGGAAGTTGTCTTCAGGAAGTTTTCTGCTGAAAGAAGTGCCACTTTTCGAAGAGTCTTCATTGGAAAATATTTTATTTCGCTATAAATGCCTCCAAGGAAGAATTCAAATTCAGTAGAATCTAATATAACATGTCATTTTATATTCCAGCATTCCAGCAGGCAGAGGTAACACAGTTCAGTGAAAGCACACGCTCCTTCCAACACGCTGTTTAGATGAAATGGTGTGTATGTACATTTTATGTATTTTTTTCCTTTGGTTTGGTCTTTAAAAGATTTTTTTTTCAATTTAAAAGCTTTAATTTTTCATAAATGTAACCACTTCTGCTTGGCAAATAGAAGGCTGAATGAAATTTACTGTGAGAGTATTCCTGGCTGTGTTAGGATCAATCAAATTGCTCAGGAAAATATAGTTGGAGCTTTTGTGGTTTGGGCTAATTAGTGACATTAGTTGTTATTATCAGCTTGATAATAATGTGTATCTTAGACATCTGGAATTATTTCTACACCTTGGTGGGTAACCTGGGAGATTGGAACATGGTATGTACCTGCAGAGCTCTTGAATTTAAGATAATATTGAAAATTAGTCTCCAGAATTCAGATACAAGGATACCTGAATCAGATTGTTCCTGTATGTTTAGTCAAAATAAATCCTGCATCTGTACTGACTCAAACTAAGAGAAATCTGGAGATAGGCCATACATAAATACTTTATAGAGTGTTGTGTACACTAATTAATAAACACAAATTTCTAAGAGCTTTCTGAACCTTGAATAAACATTGCTTAAACAAATGAACACAAATTATTAATAGAAACTGTAATCTCCCTCTCTAACTATTATTCTTACTGGGCCCTAACTACTTTGATATCAGAAGATTAGACGAATAAAACCAAGTTAGCTTTGCCAAACAGGAAAATAAAATATTCCAAAGAACAAAAGAAATGATCTTAAATCTGAGGCCCTGTACAAATCAAATAGTAACAAATCTTGTCTTGCCCAAACCTTGTTGTTGAACTTTTAATGGTAAAATCTGTGCCTTCCACTAACTATTAGACATTCTTGCATGGCTGCAGTGTTGTTTTATGTACGTGAGACAACCTTGCAATAGAAGGTGACAAACAAAAAAGATGGAAAAATATATAAACTGGTACAAAAAATAAAAAAAATAAAAAAAAGGTCTACTTGCCACCTCAGGCTTTAAAACTCTTCTTACACACTTCAGCACGAAGTCTATTAAAGCGGAATATAGTGGAAATACAATATACAGCAATGAATGTCTCCAAACCAGCAATTTAGCGCTAAAGCTGAGGGCAGTTCTTATGCACCGACTTTTAATACCGAGACGATTTGTGGTCTCACAAAGTTCCTGCCTTGGGCTAGAATTGTGCTGTGCTCTAATAGGTCTAGTTTGTTGACTGTCAGAATAATGGAGAAATTGGTAGCAGAGGGCCTGAGCGCTGTAAACAGCTGAGATAATTAGAAGGTCTGTCAGGAGGAGAGTCGGGCTAAAGCAGTTTACGTTCTGTCACAGGGAGGAAAGTATTCATTCAGAAGGCTGCTGGATAATGCGGGATGTGTTGCCTTGTGTCCTCACAAGCTTGTCTGGAGATGGAGGAAAAAGTGCTTCTCGTTGACTTAGCTGGCTTTCTCTACCCTCTTTCCTACTGCAGGCTTGCGAGAGTTTATATTTCTTATTAATAAAATAATACATCTTGCAAGCAAAACGCTGACTTGCTGTTTTTTTAAGCCAAGCTGCTGGGTTAATAGGATGCTCAGAGTCAGGCAGGGCAGTAAGGGTTGAAGGAAAGCATTTCTGAAGAGCAGACGTGAAAAGAATCCTGTCCACACCCTCCCAAAAAACCGAAAAAACAACCAGCTGAGTGTATGGTTATGTCACCACCTTAGAGCGGGTGCTCCTGTATAGACAGAGAAGTGTTCCATAAGTTGTTAACACGAGAATTCTGGTGCCTTAGCCAAGAAACTAGACAGTGGGAAGTTCAGCAATCTAGAAATTGCTGTGACTAAGCCTTTTCTAGGCAACGACATGCCTAGGGATGGAGTAAGCCAAAGATTTCAGGGCTGGTTTGTGGTTTTGGTTCTTACTTTAGGGCCTGACTTCTGGAAAGATGGAGGTTGGCTGTCTTCCACATAAAAAGTCTTAGAGATCAGAAACTGGTTAGTTAAAAAGATAATCGTTTGAAATTGATGGTATTTAAAAAAATACAGAATTGGTATAAGAATAGAATATAGTGCAGAGCATTCAGAAGTGAGTAGGGAATGAGGCTGCTGAGGTTGAGATGTTAATGCTTAATAACAAGCAAATATTATTAAGTTTTGAGTTCTAGTGAAATGGGGAGAGTGGGACAGGCACATGGCCAAGAGACCTTTGTCCTTCTCCTCGCTCTGCCTTTAACAAGTCACACATTAACTTTGCTCTCACAGGAGGCTCTGTACCTCACCCAGGAGCCTTGGGGATCCAGAGGTGTCAGATGATTTCCAAGCTGCTGTTTATGGATGCTGCCATGGCCTCCATCTCACGGGGTAGAACTGGGAAAACAGATTCTCGCACGCTGTTTTAATTTAATGTGGGTTTCTCCAAGGATTACCACATTTCCCTGGGCCTGTGGGAAAGAGAGAGGCAAAACAGAGGCTAGGAGTGGATATTTTTAAAACTTGGACAGGCCAAAGCCACCAAAGCAAGGAACACAAGGGACCTGGATCCACTCAAATGGTGACATCATTCAGACAGCAATATTTGGCATTGTTTCTCCTGCAACATCCACATCCCTCCTGCTCCACTGCGTTTTAGAGTAAGGGGCAGATAATTCTTGGCCATCAGTTTCTGCCCCTGGTTCCCACAGTCCTTCTGAACACCTGAAGAGCTGCTGCTTTAATAATTCGGTTGTCTTTTTGACAGGACTGGAGGAGTCTTTTTTAAGCTCCTGCAGCACAGTGGAGCAGCAGGCAGCAGACAGTGCATGATTGCACTGGGACTTGAGAGCAAACTCCAGCTCGCTGTCAATGGCTCTGTGCCAGACAGCTCCGCCTGCAGAGAGCAAAGCCTTCCAGAAGGCTGAGCATCCAAAAAGGAGACTGTCAACATCCCCCTGAACAGTGAGAGGGGGAATCGCCACGGAAAAAAAAGGGAGCAAGCTGGAAAATTGAGGTGTATGGGGAGAAGTGGTGCAAAAGGGCTAATTATCTTCCTATTCCCCTCGCACGCCTATTAAAGACCACCAAAAATAGCATCTGCTTAAGGAGGAAGGGGTTTTTTTTTCCTGCCAGTTAAGTTAAATGGACATCCCACCTGTTGTTTGGTGAAGTGAGATCACTCAAGGAAGATGGAGTTGGCCAGAAGCCACCTCCTGACAGCGAGAGGCAGGTCTGAACAACAAAGTTTGGATCAAGATCTGAACTTCTCTCCCATCCAAATGCGCTTGGATCCGGAGGCTGGCTGACACCCATCTCTGCTACATCCACTCTGTGATTATGTGTGAATGGCCCTAGTGCTTCTCACTACACCCCATGTAATCACTTGCATTTGGGCATCATTCTGCAAAAGAAAAAAATCTGCTGTCACGATGGCAAACGTGTGTGATGCTTTGCCGGATGGAGATTCACCCCTAAACCCCACCAGACACCAGTTTTCACCTGGGAACATGCTAACCGAGCTTTGCTGATGACAACTTCCATATTTACAGGTCTCATTATTAAGTCAGCTTGAACTCCGGGTTTGAATGGAGGATCCTTTCCCAAACTGATACCAAAACAAAGTTTGGCAGCCTGAGTGCACGTGCACTGGGCCTGATTCTGACTCTTCACATCTGGCTCCTGCCTGTGCAGTCCCACGGACTTCAGTGGGACTGTTCCTGAGCAGAGTTTGATGGATACCACATTGTCCTGTGTATCACCCACAGATTATCTATAAAAACTGTGATTCATCAGCAGTGTGGTTTGCAGGCACGTGTAAGTTATGTGAGGGGAAGTTGACTCTGGGGCCCCCTCTTTCCCAGTAGTCCCATTGCCTCCAAATTCTGCCCCATTTGCTTCCTTTACCCCCAATCCCACTGCTTCAGATTCCTCCCTACTTTGGGTTCTGCCCTGCCCTCTTCACCTCTGATTCTGTGTGGTTTATGAGAAGCCATCTGGGGATGCATTTTCAAATGTCAATGCTTTTTAAGGAATACTCAATATATGCAAAACAGCAAGCTAGCTAATTTTTTTCCTTTTTTTTTTCCCTTTTTTTCCCCTTCTTTTTCTGTTTGCTCTCTGAAAGATAGAAGGAAAAGAAAATGAAGAGAAATTTCAGTTTTCTGACTGAACCTGAATCCGAGAAAAAAACCCATGCATTACATGGGTTTATTTGATTTAATTTTCATATTTCACAATATTTCATTTACTTGAAAGTTATTTTTATTTTAAACTTTTAAAATATATGTTTGACTTTTTCCTAAAAATATCCTTCTGAAACAAAAAAACAAACAAATAAAAAGAAATTATTTGTTTCAAATGAAAAACCAAAAGATTCTAAATTTCTCTTTCTGTGGGCCCAATAAGTTATTCAGAGTTTAACACATATTCTGGGACCATGTTTCTCAGAAAAAAATTGCCTTCAAAATCTATTCTTGATTAACATGAGGGAAGAGGTGAACCAGAGCCCCTGCATTTGAGGAATCATTTACTCACCCTTAAGATGGGAAAAATGAACAGAGGTGAAATCCATAATAATTTTTGGCACAGAAGCTCTTTTTCCGGGAGTCACGTACACAGCTGTGATGAACTGCAGATAATGTCATGTATCTCACCCAAAGTCATACAGCAAAGCTCTGGGAAAGCCATGAGTACAAGTGCACTGTGTGTGGTTCCTTGCTGTCTGTAGTAACCACTCATAAATGCTGGTTTTATATAATTATGTGCAGCTAGTCTATAACCAAAAGTATAATTTTCACTTTGTATTATGTTCTTTCCAAGTTTTTTTTAAAGTGAGGACTGTATGTAGCAATCATGGTTGATGCCCTCAGTTGACCTTCAACCAAAAATGAGGTCTTGTTTCTTTGGAAAATTATCCAATAACTTCTGACCTCATATACACTTCAGCTACTGTCAGAAGAAAGAGGCAATAAATAGTGCTATGCAAAGAAAACAAAATGATTATCCTACAACCTAATAAGCAATTACAAAGGGCAAATTACTTTTACCCTCAGTAATTTTCTGCCATTAGATAATTAACATCAGAAGTATTAATGATCATTTTAACAAATTACCATATAATTATAATGTGTTTCTTCATTTAGCTCTACATATTGTACAAATCCTTCTAAGATTTGTCTATTAATTGAAAATACATTATTTATTGGTTTAGCTGAGTAACAACCCACGCTGGTAACTAAACCCATTAAAGAAATGCTGTACTGCTTGTAACTAGCTGTCACCCTGTGGTCACCAGAACAATCCTTAGTGGATGCAAAGTGTCACTGACCAGGCTCAAATTAAGGATCAAATGGAGAACTGTAATGGGTCGCAATATTTACTGGGGTCACAGACCCAGAAATGTCATGTCTCTGACTCGTGTTAACTTCAGCTGGAATGGAGGCTGAGAGTGGAACAAATGCACTCAGGAGTTTACAGGGCCAGCACATGCTGGTGGCAATGCTGCTTCTTAGATTAATTAATTTCATAACATTTCCATAATACAGTTTTACTTAGTGTACTTTTCATAATCTAATTTTAGTTGAATTGCTTTGCACAATCTGCTCAAAATGTGTTTACGATTCAGAATTGTTAGAGTCCCCTTCTCATTTTTTGCTTAGCTGCCTTTGTAAAATCTGCCTAAATTGGTGAAATAAATTAGGGGAATGTTGCCAAAACTGGGTTTTGTACTATCCTAACATTCAAACCAATTCACTTGGGCCAGGTTTTTCAGCCCTTCCCATGAATCCTCTCTTAGATGTACATGAACAGGAGCATGGCTGGAAAAGTGAGCTTCAGGAGTGTGATAGAGATTTTTCTGTGGGAAGAAGATTTTGGATGTGGGGGCGGGTTTGGGAAGCTGATTCCAAATCACCCATTTCCAATTTGGGAACAGATATGGCCCATGTGACCTAAGCATCTTGTCAAGACAGCTTGAATTTGAAATTGTGAATATGCATGTGGATGAGCTACAGACCCAAAAGGATTCACAGGATGATATCTATGGGAATAGCCTGGAATTCACCCTTGGGCAAAAGGCTGGGAGAAAGCTTGGAGAGCTTGGCTCGTGTGAGATACAAATCCTACAGCTTTCCTATGACTCCCTTGGACAGTGTCAGTGGTATGTACAACATATACAAGCAAAAAAAAAAAATCATGATCCCCTTCAGACAATTCCTGAAGAGGGAAATGATTTGGAATAAATTATTCATTACAGAACTGCTCAGCTTTGGCAACAAATCTGCAGGTTAAGGGAGAAGGGGAGCTATTCTGTCTGCAATGGTGTGTTACAGGCATTCTCTATTTTGGGAGCTTTAGCTTTGTGAACAGTTGATGACATCCTGCCTCTTTCTTAATTTCTGTGCTCTATGGGAGGTCCTCTAACATTCTTCGTCTTGAGAAGCTTCACAGGACTCAGAAACCAGAAGGACAAAGCAGGGTTATTGATGTTTAAAAATATATTGTTCCTGTGTTAGGAAAGACAGGTTCCAGCTCAGGTTTCCTCACACCTTGATAATCCTTGTACAAATACAGTTTCTGCCCCAGGTCCTTCATTCCTGCAGTGTGCTCTCCTGTATGTGGATAAAAGCAGAGAGAAATGAGCATCCAAGGACTTTTCAACAGCACCTCTGAAATAATAAAATATAAATTTCAGGAGTGGTTTTCTTGCTCCTTGGGTAAAAGACTTGAGTTCCTCCCATGCGTCCAGTTAATAATATGGGGATACAAGGAATGAAGCTCAAGGCTGAACACATCAGCATGAAGTTTGTGGGGTGTAATCCTTGTCCCATTAAGATCTCTGGCCCAACTTCCACTCTCTAGGCAGGGTAGGACAGCACTCCAGACATCACTGGCCATTCATTTTCATAGATATTGAACTTTTCTTTTTTTTAATTAAAAAGAATGATTTTTTTTTCCTCCTCCTGCCACTTCCAGCTGCCTGAACAGCTATGATGACACCTTACAAAGTTGCCATTACATTAGTGGTATTAGTATTAATCACACGTTGCTTGATACTGTAATTGAATAGTTTTTACGCAGATGATATTAACTGATAAAATATGGCATCCTCATGAGAAAACATTACCTTGAAATATTAGTGTTATAATATGTTAATTTCTATGGAGGATAGGAGCACAGATATATGAGGAGATGTAAATTTCCAGCACTTGTGCTGACAATTTCCATGTCAACATAATTCTTAGGAATTCCTACTCACTATTTTGTGATGACTTATATGATGATGTATAACAACTTAAGGGGCTTTAAAATGCAGTATTTTGACTAATGCAGGTTGGTAAATAGCACACAGGACTGTTTCCTCCTCTTGGTTCTGGGAAGGCTGACGCAAGCCCTTGGAATCACCAGGAAGTCACCAACCCCAATGCTGAAACACAAAGTGGGGGCTCAGGTGGCTCTGGGCACTTTGCAGCTCCATTTGGCAGTGAGAGTAAAGGTTTTTATGTCACAAATTGAGGGTGAAATAGAGTAATAATTAAATAAAAACAAGGAGAAAACGGTAGGTGGTTGGTCCAGCATGTCTGGCAAAGCTGTCAGAAACTGGATTTTGGCTTGAAATCTGACTGGTAAAACGTCAGTTTATCCCAGCTGTACACTCCTAATTCTGATCTATCTGTTTTCTGTATGAGTACCCCCAAGAAGAGTTGAACCTGACTGTGTACTTATTAGGATAAACAAAAGTGAGCTGTGCCAGGTCCCTGAACTGGACAGAAACCACAAGGCCTCATTAACACTCTTATTGCCAGGGGATAGTTTACACCAAGACAGCTCCTCTTGCCTTGCTGGCTTCTCATTTAATGCCCCCCAAGAGTTCCTCAAGAAACAACCTGGAGTAACAAGACAAGAACCTGAGAGTGGAGAGGGGCACCCCAAAGATGGGAGAGATGACAGCAGCAGGGGTTCTTGCATCCATAAAGAGGCAGCCAACCTGGCTGCTTGCTCTCTCTTGGGCTAATCTGAATTAATTGGTGCTATTTGTGCCTTTGATACTCAAATGCAGAGCCTGGGGGTGGAAGCTCTCATGAAACAAGTGGCCACTTGGGAGAGCCGTCCCAGGTCCAATCATGTCATGGGCTCATTTGTCTCCCACAGTAATTCACTACTCACTTCAGTCACTTTAAATGTAAAACAGCTGCTGCTGCTTAGCCCTCTTTTAAGGTACCTAACCAGCAGCTTTAAACCAATCCTGAATGGGTCCCATCCCATAATAGTCTCCCACACAGTGGTCATTTGGAAACAATTAACCCTTGATTCAAGATCCTCTTAAAGAATCCTTTTCCAGGCTCTTCTCTGCTGCGGCCCATTGCATCCTTGCCTTGCCCCTTGCATGGGAACAGCTTTATCCTGTGGGATTGCTGTGGTTTGTGCAGCAGTAACCACCCCTGTGGACCTGCCAGGGCTGCTGCATGGATTTTGGGCCAACCCCATCTGCACTGAAGAAAATTGAAGGTATCACATAAAACAGACGAGTTCTTTGTTTAAAAAAATTAATAAAAAATAGAGATATTTGTTTCCTTTCCATTTCTCCTCCCACTGTACCTGGGGGTCTCGTTCACATGTGTTTGGCATGGTTGCTACCCCTTGCCTCTCAGTCTCTGGTGATACGATGAACTGGAGATTAATCTGTTTTAAGGGGAAGCATCTGGCTTTGAGCTAATAAAATATCAATTTGTAACAGGGAGGAAAAGGCTCAGCGAGAGGTCTGCATGCTCAGGGCTTTGAGACCCAATTTGCTCCGGGAGTTTAATGCCACTTGTGAATTTTAGGCTGTGCTCCGAGCACTTCAAAACCTTTCTCCATGCAGTGGTCTCAGCTTTCTCCACAAGCCCCGTGTTTTCCCCTTGTTGGGGGCATCTCCCAGCTCAGGATCCTGCGGGGCTGCCCCCTCCCAGGCATCCTCCACCCTTCCCATTCCTCCTGCTCTGCAGCCAGATGTGGCGGCCCCTCGCTGGGATGTCAAACTGGCAACACCCTTGATCCAGGCAGACAGACACTCAATAGCCAACTTCTGGAAAGCCTCCCCCCGCACTGGCCGGCTCTGACACAAACCAGCTGAGGACATTGCAATGCCAGAAAGTGTTACAGCTGGGCTGCCTGACAGATTGGCAGCACACACGCTGATTTGGGGACTGCATTTGGGGGCCCGCGCGGCGCTCACTGTCCAGGCACCGAGCCACTAATCACAGTTTACATTATGCAATCAGATACTTTTCAACTACTGAATGATCTGCTCTTTCCCCCCCCCCTTTTTTCACCTTACAGGACCCTGTGTGTGTATATACAGCACCTCGGTGCTCCACATCTGCATCACGTTTGGAGCCGTATCTAATGCACTGTTACCAACCTCAGCTCTGGCAGCCACAAGGAGCCCAAATCGCTGCTGCTCTCCTTCCTCCTCCCACTCCCCCAGCCTGAATTTTGCCTGTTTCTGTGCTGAATCACTTGATTAATTTAACCTGGGGCTCACCTAGTTGTGGAAAAATCCTACAGGACTTCACACGAAGAGAAAGGCTTGGTGTCATTCTATAGGGGTCTGTCAGCTATAGAATCCTAGAGTGGCTTTAGATACAACTCCAAAGATCAGATCTTCCCTGAAAACCGTAGATTTTAGAGTCATTTTTCTGGCACGCTGCTGGCTTAATCACTTTTACGTTAGAAGTGTTTCATTAGGAATGAATCTATGTCAGCCCCATGTGCCAGTTCTGATCCCTGCCTTGGCCCAGCCACGGTGCTGGAGATATATGTTCCTGCAAGATAAGTCTGCCATGGCTGGGTGTCTAATGAATATGGCCTCATTTACAATAAGAAGGACTTAGACCTGGCCAGGACCCAGAAGTTCTATTCCAAAGAAATGCTGACATTTTGGAAAACCTTGGTCCTGGTCAGAATGAATAGCTGGAGTTTTCATCTTTTCCAAGCCAAAAAAAAAGAAAAAAAAAAAAAAAAAAAAAAAGTGGTCTGAAAAATGTGCGCGGTATTAAAACGTTAAAAACAAGTTAGGTGCCAATTTAAGGAAAATATGCAAACACAGAACATGAGAATTCATATTTTAATATAGACACATAAGTGAAATTATCAGAAATGTTTTGATGATGCTGAAATGACATATCATAACTTCTTCTCACCAAGTTATTTTGCCACAGCTGATTTATTCCTATGGAAATGTTTTGATTTTGATGAAACTATATAGTTCCCATTGATAATTATTGTGTAAAAATAGTTATGTGCACTATGTTAGAGACCCCCAGACTTTTCCTACTGAAGAGGAAAGTGGGATCTATCACCAATATCTAAATAAGCTCCTAAATCTCCCAAATTTGTGGAGAGTCAGCTCTTGGGATTCAAGCAGAGCAAGAAGGTGCTTTAATGGTTTAACAAGTGGTAAATTGTGCTTTGTTGGGTTAATATTGCCCTCTTCACCTTCCTTCAGATACATTGCAACCAATCTTTGCCAATTATGGCTCAATTTCCCTATGTAAAAGTGCAAACACTGCTGCTTACTCATCTTTCTGAAGATCTCCTCTCACATAAAGCTCTGGTTAAAGCACCAATTAACGGATTAACCAGGTGTAAACACCCCCCTGATGTGAAGTGGGCATCCGCACTGTAGTGCAGATACACAAAAAAATAAAATAATACGGTTTATTTTGGGCCTAGATTACAGTTTTATGGTTCCAGCCTAGAGCTGAAGACTGTTATTTCCTTCCCTGGTGAATTTGGGATGTGACAACCAACAAACATCCCTGATGAGAAAATGGGAGAGGAAAGGGCTGTGGCTGAGGTAAATACAGTGTATAACTGGGTAGAGTCTGAGCTAGAGCAGAGTGGACTTGAGAGATGTTATTATGCATTCAGGCAACTTCAACGTGCCACTAATAAAATTAAGTGTTGGAACATAAATGTTTTAATTTTAGTGCGAATGCTCCAAGCAATACCCCCTCCTGCACCCTTCTCTCCCACCCCCAGCCTAGACTAATCCATTTAGAGACAAATTTACATTTTATTTCTCCAAACCCTATTAGCATTAATATAAAGGTCAGCACTGAAAAGGCAGCTTCAGGAGCTAATGTGCCAGTGTGCTGTGCTCTGTGACCAGATGAGGGCACGTGGGTCTCTCACCCACTGAGTCTGACAAGAATTTGTAATTTAAGAGGGCGGTCCTCCTCTCCCAACATCCCCATAGCTCATGGAGATGATCAGGTCACCCTCTGGAAACCAAATGGGACTGCTTTCCCTGATATCAGAAGGGGCAAAGGGGAAGAAATCACTCTGTGAAAAGCCTTAGATGACATGGAAAAAGCTGTATATTACACATATTGACAATATTTAAAGGCTTTTGGGGAAAACAACATTAATTTTGGAAAAAAATCAGCTTCAACAGCGACGCGCTTTGTGTGTCCCTTACTGGGGATTTTATTAAGGGACTATGTGGGGTGCAAACAGAATAGTGCTGGTTGGGATATTTGGCCTCTCAGCCAATCTTTGCTTTTGAAGGAGTCCAAAATGTCCATCAGGAGTATGCCTGCAGCTGAGTGGTGAAGTCAGAGCCTTGAAGAGAAAATTACTCTGGTTTCAGAAGGACAATATATCTATACGAGAACTCTGAGCTTGATGGGGTTTGAGGTTTGGTTCCAACTGAGAACCCCACCCTGGGAAAAAGCTGAATAACCTGGACTAATCCCATTGAATGTACTGGGCCTTCTTCTGTGTATAAAATTAATTATGTGCTAATTTTGCAGAGGACCCAAGCCAAGGACATTGACCACACATGCTGGACATCTAATTCACTCATGGCTTTGTGTCTAAATCATGTGAATTTAATCTCAAGTTTCAAACAGATGTTTGGTCAGACTTAAACAGGAATGAAGTTAGCTTCATGTCCTGGATCAAGATCCTGTGAAATTCCTATTTTTGTATAATCATAAAGCAGATGACAAGGTGAAGCCGAGTGCTCCAAATTAACGTCATTCCTCCAGGCAAACTACATCATCCATTACATTTGTTTTTCCCCCATTATACTTGTGGGGTCTTCCTCCTCCTACTGCTACTACTATTACTACTAATCCAACATTAAAAGCTAAAGATTTCTTTAAAAAAAAACCCGTAAAAATAATAAATCTCAAGCCCCAAATAAGCTCTCAAGCCACTCTAGGCCGAGCTGTCTAATTCAAGGATAAACTGATGGAGCAGGTGGAGATGCCAAATGTCATTAAGTTTGCCAGAGCCCAGCGCTGAGGAACACAAAGGTGAGAAGTATATTCCACAACAAATGACCCCTGACCGGGAGCTCCCTGCTACCAGTCCCCCTCGCTTTTAAATTAAACCAGTAAGCCTACTTGAGTGTCTAGCTTGTTTCATTTGATTCCACTCCAGGGGAAATGCAGCCTCTCAATTAAAGCTTTTAGAGTTTCACATGTGAAACCAAGGCGTGGAGGCTCCTGGAGCTTGTGTGGAGGACTGAGGCAAGACATTTGAGTTCAGTTTCTTCCACTTCAACAAGGAATACTTGTATTGTTTCACCTCGTACCTCAGTTTCCTTTTCTTAAAAATGTGCATGCCCAAAAGGCCCTTTTAAAGCATCCAAGTGGACGTTTGTGTAGTGTGTCTTTTGCTTGTATGTTCTGACAGTGCTTCAGCATCTTCTTGAATTCTCAGGGCTGTATTAGTGATCTTCATTTAACTCGCTTTTCAAACAGAAAGCCATAAATAAAGAATCAATAGAGAAGCCCAGATGTGTCTCCATAGGTGAGGGCTGCAGGAATGCCATGGCTTTCATAGCATCACACGGGCAGACGTTTGGAAGATTGGGGGCTGCTGAATGCATCGCTGGGGATCAGCACAAAGCTATTTGCAGTTGTTTCTGTAATCGTGTTGCTCGGGGAGAAAATTCACAGTATGTCTTGCTGCCTGCCCAACTCCCAGCCAGGCGCCCTGGCACCCTGCTGGGGGGTGCTAATGCCCTGTGCCATGCCAGAAGACATGTAAATTAATTTAGTGGCTAAACACTTGCTCTGCGTTTGTTTCTTTCCTGCTACGGTCTGGATTTTTTAATATCTTTTTAAAATAATTTGAATCTGTTCACGACTTTTTTTGATGGGGCCACAAATAGTTTTCATGCATAGCAAATATAAAAGCTGGGCATTTGTGGGCTCACTTTACATGAGTTGGGATGGAAAGATAAGATAGAGATTAGGGTCTAATTCAAATATTCATATTAATTTACACAAAGATCCTGTTTTCAAGGGGCAGAACTGAACATTTAGTAGTATGCATTTAATCCCATAGTCTCCAGGAAGGAAAGGTTCTGCCCTTCCTTATCTAACTTCCAGGGTCAGGTGTATGATTTCTTCTCTTCTCATATTTGGGGGAGAAAAAAAGGGACAGTACAACTTTCATTCTTAGCCTGGTTTCCTATGGGAGTGACTTTTACCTGATCTCCCAATGCCTACATGGTTGGATGGGCATTTCTGCCTCTCTGCCTGTCCACTCTTGGTAATTCTGAATCTGTCAGGAAATTTCAGACATGTTTAAAAGAGAAAATTTTTTAAATCCTTCAAATTTGATAAAAAGAGATAGGCAGAGATGTGAGGCTCTGATAATGAACCCACCGAGGGGAAGACCCCAACTTGTGGTCGGTGTTGATCTACTGATCAGAGAATTCACATCAGAGAGCCACTGCCAATTCTCTGCTCACAGGCAAAGCTCCAGCTGGTATTTCCAGCTTCTGGGATGCCAGAGCCTCCAAGGACAGCCTTTGATGCCACAGGAAACCAGGTGGTTCTACTTCTGTTAGCTACTGGCCTACTTGTTGCAGGGATGGAGAGTTTCACTGAGCAAGAAAAAAATGAGGAAGATAATTCCAACTAAAAAAGTTTGATTTTGCCAACAGATCACAGGAAAACACCTACATGAACTTAAGTGGTTACTGATTCATATTGTCATTAATAACACAATCAGATCTCCCCATATATCACCACGTAGTGAAGGTTGGAGGATTTTACTGCTTTAAGCCCTGTGTTTTAAATCTTTGCTGACGCTCCTGTCAGAGCTGAAAGAGAAGTTTGCATTACTGATGGGTAAACCTCCTAAAGCATCAGGCAGGAGTGCTTGGTTTGGACAGGGAGACAGAACTTCCAGTGCTGTGTCACCACGATCAGAACTTCCTTGATTTTTAAAATGTATAAAATTTTTGATGGCAAACTCAAGAAATATGGGTTTGCCTTGGAGATACCATTTAGCTGTTATTTTCCTTTCAGCAGGCTGTGGGAAAATACTTATCTTATGGATGTTTTTGTTTCTTTTTTTTTTTTTTTTTTTTTTCCTGAAGTTAATTGAGCCCAAGCCCCCAGTAGCGAGGTACCTTTCTGTTGGTTTTATGGACCACATCTGCACAGTATGGGCAGAGCCTTCCAATCCTCCAGACCTGCTCAGCTGTACAGAAGTCAACGGAGCCACAATAAACGTGGAAACTCTGCTGTGAATGTGTCCCCTAACGCCCACTACAGCTCTCAAAGCCTGGCCCAGCTTTACTGAGTGCAAAACTAGGAATGAGCGCTTTTTTAGGCACCAGTTTATTAGCTGGCTGTTAAAAACCTGGTTGGGAATTTGGAGAGGGGAATCTGTGGGTTCTTAGAGTAAGAATGTTCAGAGGTGTCCTGAGGATTTCTTTTGACAGAGGTTTGAATTGCTCTTCACTGCAATTTAAACACATAGAAGTGACTTTACATCTAATTTAGATCAGATGCAGAGGGTGCAAGGACTAGCCCTCATCAGTTCCAGACAAGGTGATTTTTGATTCAGTAAACCCAAACATGTATCTTTTGGTTTCATAGTGACCTACACTCTGCAAACATGTGAGTCCCCACGATGACATCTGAGCAGGGATAATGTGGCACTGGAGAAATAAAGAAAACCAGACACCCTGCAGTGAGGAAGACATCAAATTAAAACTCTTTAGAGAAATCTCTCACTTCCTATTTGCTAAATCACTCATTTTGTAAATGTCTCTGCTGTTGGTGCTACCACATTTAATATGATCAATAGTCTTATTCTCTAGTGTTCCCCCAATTGACGGGTTGAAGATGCCAGGCAGGAGAAAAAGGGGGTGGGATGTGGAGTGAGGGGGCTGGGAGGAGGAAACTGTACTTGATCCTTATGGAAGTCAGTTAAAATTAATTGGAAAAAGCTTTTAAAGACCTAAGATGAAGACCAAATGTATCTCAGACCTGCGGCCTCATCCCCGACACTGAATGCGAAGGTCATTGCAAAGCTGTAGATTTATGCGGAAGGCTTGGGTGATGGAAAATGAGACAAAAGCATTTGGATTTTATTATTCCATTTACTCTGACCCTGGGCCATAAAGGGTTTGGAGAGCCTGTTTTATGTATTCAGCTGGTTGCCACACTGACAAGCATTTGGAGCCACTTAAATAAACCACCCCAACCCACAGCTGCAACAACACCATATCAAATACAGGTTAGAGTTGAAATGTAGAGCCAGCAGCACAGCGTCTCCAGCAGGTGCATGTGGAGTGTTTTTTAACCCCCTTGGTTTTGGAATAGTTCCCTTATTTATCTATCAGCTTTGATTTAAAGACCATTTAATCACCAGTATAACTCCAGGTTAGAGCATGCACACACACACACAGCACTGACACATGCAAGATGCTTTCTGCTGCTCCTCCTAATTCCTGGTTTTTCGTGGGACTGACACAGAGTTTGAAAACCTCCTGTTTTGGGCCCAAAACCAGGCAATTCTGTCCTAAGTGCCCCTTTCCCAGGTCGTTCTATACACGCACTGAATCTCTCTGATTCCTGGCAGGCACCACCGCTTTGGAGAAACAAGAGACAGGAAAGAGTGATGTATGGAGAGGGGGAGAGGCAAAGAGGATTTTGCTTAAAAAGAGGGGAAAATAGAGCATGTGTTTGGACTGATGACAGCAAAACTAGGTATCCAGGCGTGCTGGGAAAAGGGAAAAGGCAGACAGTCAACTGCACATCCAGTCACTCAGAAATCAGTGGGAAACCTAATATCGAGTTTCTTAATGTGTCTTGCATGCTGAATGTGTAAGATGTTGAAACTCTCCTGTGGGTTACAGGATGTCTTGTGCCTATGTGAAGGTGTAGAGTTAAGCTTAAGTAATCCACAGACATTCAGATTTTCTAAAGAATTCGTTTTCACCCTGCCTGCCCCTCTTTTGTTCCAATTTTCCATTAATTTTGTGTGATTGTTCTTTCTCTGGCTCTCAAATGGCAATATCACCAGTGTGGATGCAAGTTCTTCTGAAAACTGCTACATTTGCTCACACAAGCCAAGTTGCTCATTTATTAGATTTAAGGAAAGCAATTCACCTTTAAATAGGGATCACAACTACTCAGGGCAAAACATTGAGTAGCCAAGAGAGTTTAAAAAAATGGCAAAAGTGTATGTCAAATACATTTGAGTAACAAAGCAATTCCAATCTCCTCTCAATAACCCACTAGCTGGAGAAAGAGGCTAATTTATGTGCTGTGAATTTTGCACTCAGCCTCTTCCTAGAGGCTATTCTTTCAGGAGAGAGTTGAAACACATGATGGCTGAGATGAAATGTTGGAAAAGACTGCACTGCTGCAGTGGGTGTTTTCTAATCTTGGCTAAATGAGCACAAGACAATGGGTTTGTAGGACTTTTAATTTCTAAATTCCCATTTTCTATAGTTTATTTTCCTCCATAGCATGTTTCCATAGGGATCAAACTGAATTCTCCTAACCAACACCTCTAGTCATGTATTACTAGGAATATTATGACAAAAGCTAGGGTAGCTGGGACATCTTGCAGTCTTTTAATTTATTCTTATTTTGTGTTATTCATATTTAATTTTGAGTGTCAGGCATTGCCTAATCTACATATCAATCTAGAATAAAATAGGAACTGATAATGTTTAACAAAATTCAAGGCCTCTTTTCAAATTAAGTGTCTCTCATGAGAGTGGAAGGACAATAATACCAATTCTCGCTTTCATAAAGCAAGAGAATGCAGTCGGCTCCATCTTAACCTTGAAGATAATGTTGCATGACAGACAGCTCTTCTTTGTACTAAATGCAAACCCAAACTAGAAATCCCAACCTTTACTGCTCTCCTGCATCAGGAGGGAACGACAATCCGAAATTCGCCTCGTTAAACCAACATGGATCCATAATGCCCTGAGAGCTGCTTTGCTTTGTAGGGCTTGTGGCGTGACCATGAAAGCTGAGGGTGTCCTTGCACGGCTCTCAGATACCTGGGCACACCTGGGGTGGAAAGGGAGCACTGAGTCTCACCCTGGCACAGGCAGAGCAGATGAACTGAGCGCTAGAAATGCCCTTTTCTCTGACTGCAGCAGGGTGTGAGCATGATGAGATCAGATGTAGACATCCGCCTTATAGACATGTAAAGCTCCAGGAGACAAATCCCGGGCGCGCTCACCTTTATCAGCTCTTTGCCATGGCAAGGGCTGGGCTTGCCTCTCCCTCCCACTCTCTGCCTAGAGCAGGCAACAGCTCTGTCTCTTGATTTCTGAAATGTTCCCATTTAATTAATGTCACCGGGCTCGGCGTAGAAAGATGTGAGTGAAATATAATTGTGTGGGCTACAAAGAGAGTCGGAGGAGATGAACTGAAGGTCTGTCCTGGCCTCAGACTCACAGCAACTGAACCTGAGCCAAATGCTGTGCAGGGCTGTTATCCGTAACATAATGGGAGTGAACTCCTGATCCAAACTGTTCAGGGGAGCCCAAACCCCAGGGCTCAGCTTTTTATTCAGTAATTATTGATGCAGTCTCAATATTCACTATTGGAGCAAACTAATTTGCAGGCCTAATCATCCTACATCTGGAAATGGGAAATGAATTAAAAACAATTCCTATTTACTTATACATGATAATTAATCTTACTGGATTTAGAAGACCTGATACTTTAAGTGCCTCACTGAGGAGATTCCTCTATGTTTTATGGGCATTTAATGTCAGAACTGAATGGAAATTAGAGGTTTTCTCCATGTTAAATTTTTCCAAATGTAAGTTGTAAAATGATCTGACAAACAAAAATTTGTAATCTTGAGCAAAAGCCACTCCAAACGGAATCAGTGTTGGATCTGAGGCTTTCTCACTGAAATATTGAAAACTTTCTATTTAAAGCTAATAGCTGCGGCATAAAAATTGTGCAAATCCATTCTTCAATCAGATAATGTCTGTATTTCCATGATGCCAGCAAGAGTTGGGTAAGTTGCTGAGGCTGATAACCTCCAGTCAGACCTGTGATACTAGAGAAAGAAAGCTGGAAATGTTTCCCTTTTCCTTCAGTTGCTAAAACTTGAAATCTTCCATAAGACACTAACATGGACCAAAGTAAAGAATGAAATGATAACCAAATCTGGATGGTTTCCAGCATCCAGAATTGGTTCCTTTCTGTCTAGCCTAATCCCATTTAGGCTGCACTGATAGGGAAAGTGCTGGTATATAACAAAACTGGCAGTCCCAGCCACCGTCCCTTCAGCCAAATATTGCAGAGTTTCACTGTGGTATCTCTAATGGTCACAGAAGCAGGTGAGAAAGATGGGAGGAATGAGCTGAGTCCAGCAATTCCCATGTTGTTGTGTGGAAAACTGGGGTCATTTGGCTCACAATCACTGCTGCTTGTCCAGGGTTGCATGAGTCAGAAAGCAAGCCAGCACAAGAACAAAATATCACAGAATATATTGGCCTGCTTAATTCAAAAGAAAAAAAAAATAATAACCCCATGTATAGAGATTCCTGCTGATCAGTAACTTTCACTGAAATTGGGACAGTTGCATTTTAATTGACTTTTTCCCTTACAGCATTGCATTGGGAAATCAGCTCTGATATACTCGTAGCAAGGTGGAAAACAGTTGAACTCTTGTCAGATTTCTGTAGAGATCAGATGGTATTTATTTGCTGTGGTGCTCTCTTGGGCTAGATTCAAACCCAGGTTCTGCAGATTACAAGGAAAACCTTTGGAGCCTCAGATGGATTTTATGCTGACTAAATTTAGAAATATTAGCAATTAAACCTGAAGCCGGGTTCCTTTTTCTTGGCATTTCTATGAAATGTTGCATTAAGGAGAGAAGAGGGTGAAAATAAGAGCTGGTGGACTAAGGAGGAGGATAAAAGATTCATGAATATTTCTGCTAATAAAAAGTGCTGAGCTTGGCCTATTTGATTCATGGGGTCACATTATGCATTATTTTTGAGTATTCAGATGACCTCCAGGAATTTGTAAAGCTTTCATAAAAGTAGAGAATTTCTTGATATTTTAGCCCCAAGTATGCTTTTAAAGAGCACCAATCTCATACAGACACAACTTAATTCCAATTCTAGAGAAAATACTGTTGCTTCCAGTATTAAAATCATAGGGTATATTAACAGAGCAGATACAATTTTTTTTCTCTTTTTTAGGAGAAAGCACAAGCACTTAATTTGTTTTGAGGATGCTTACTGTTTATTATCACAATTCATTAAAAAATTGTTTGTAGAAGGAGGCAAAAGTGATCCATAGAAATTGGATAAGCAGTCACATCATTGACTCAATAACTACAACCAAAATGGTTTGGAATGCCCCATCACCTGCATATAATTTCTGCCGAATTTCCATGAATCTTTCAGAATAACAAAAACATTTTTGGAAAATCAGAAGCTGTTTTGAAGCTGATTTTGGGTGAAAATAAAAAAATGAAAAAAATAGTCACAATTATTACTGTGAAAAAGAAAGGCAAGGAGAAGGAAATCCCGGACTGCCATATAACTTTGTGAAATACTTTTGCTGTTTTTTAGGTCCTCCAGCCAAATGCAGGCCCTGAACAAAACCCAGCCCTGTTGAGCAAACTGCTTCCTAGCTGCAAGCATGGTGACCATTCCTGCAAACAAAGAGAGAGAAAAATATGTAAATTTAAACAAATTCACAATTCTTTTTTCCTCAGAAAAAAAGCTTTCATGTTATTTGAAATAGCCAGACTGCTAGAGTAATGTTCTTACATATAAATGGAAATCCTTTTTGATATTTACACTACTGATTTCTGCACTTTCTTTAATCTCTGCTTTCAAATTAATAGACAATAACATCAGATTCCTTCCTTGGCTCACTCAGCACTTGTGCATATTTACCCAAGTGTCTAGAGTGGAGATTGTACACATATCTCTAATCCACCTGCCTATGTTAGTTAAAAGCCCAGATAAAATCAGCAGCACTTAAATCTTAACCTTTTAAGTCTGAAATGTTTTTAAAGTCTGGGCTCATGGCAACTCCACTGAAGACGGGGTGGGGGGAGAGGTGGAAGTTGAATGTAAAGCATTTCACAGCTAAAACTATTGTTTCTTTCCAGTGAAAACTAAGCTCAGGAGTCCCACAAGAGTGCTACTCCGAGAACATTAGTAATGCTGACCAGCTCATAAAGTTTGCAGCGGTGTTGAGTGCTCCAAGCCTCCTACAGTCAACTTCATTTTCTGTCCCGTCACTACACAGCTCCCGAAAACCTCAGCACGCAAAAGAGAAACCCAAGGAGTGCGAGCTGTGATATCTGGCACTCTCCTTCCCCATCTTTGCCTTTTGTTTCAGTGTTTGGCTCTGGACCCTTCAGAGGCCACTGAGTGATTTAACACCTGGATGGCCCCGGGACAGCAAAGACACTCTAACAGCGTGTTGTGCTCCCTTCTTCCTTAAATAGTTTCAAATCTCTTGCTGGCTTCCCTCAGGAGCTGGGCCTGAGCGAACAGATGCACCTATTCCTTAGGGAATGAATAGTTTGTTTATGTAGAAGAGATGAATGGGGCAGCAAGGGCGTCTAGGTCAGTTATTTAGCATGAAAAAAGCCATCAGGATCACCCCGCGGTATTGCCCTAGGAAGTTTGGAGCAGCTGAGCACAAAGGTGTACACACATCCTCCTCCAGCGCCCCTCGGGGAGCACTTTAATTAGGAAGGAGGGCAAATTGCTCGGGATGCTGTGTGTGGAGGTATGGAGACAGGCTGTCCCAGCCCTGTGTCCCAGGGGGACAGGGGATGGCACTGCAGGCTCTGGGTGTTCTCTGGGCATCCCTTCAATCCGTTCCACTTCTTCCCATGTCACACATCCCTCACATCTGGGCCCAAGCATTAAAGACCGTTTTTTTATTTTTTTTTTTTTTTTTGTTTACCCCCAAGCTAACGCTGGGGGAAAGGGCTAGCTGGGAACATGGATGAGGAAAGTATGTGTGCATCTTTCTTTTTTGCCCATCTCTTTTTCTCTCAATCTACCCTCAACAAGGGTGCCTATAGAATATAGCATAATGCTGCATTGTTGGGTTGGGGATTTAATTTCACTCCATCACAAGCTACCATCGGAGCCCCTGTCATTGCAATTTGTCACACTTTTTTGTGTGCTATATCTCACTGAAGTCACATCTCCTCCTCAGCCCGTTGCATAATCTCCTAGTCTGGAACAAAGCTCTCCAACATAATGAAAGAGGTGAAATCAGGGAAGGGAAAGTCAATGGTTGCTGTTATCACTATAGAGCTCGCTCCCACTGGCTCTGCAGGTTCAGTCACACCACGCAAAACAGAGTAAGAAGTACATGCTGTGTGTGTGTGTGTCTTTTTTTTTTTTTTTTAAAGCCTGTTTATTGAACCTACAGGCAGCACCATTGGCTGCTGAGGGATGTAATCCCATTCCCTCCCGCAGACCACCAGCCATAAAGAGGCTGCAGGATGTCCCACTGGCCCACCAGGGAGTTGAGAGCCTCCAAAATAGATATCACAGGGAAAGAAGTGAAGAAATCAGTTTGCTTTAAAGGAGGGGATTGACTCACGTCTCAGGCTAAACCCACAATAACGTTGTACTCAGGGAAAAGACCCTAAAAAGGCAGAAAGAAGACAGAATGGTGTGCTTGAAAGGAAAAAAAAAATGAACACCTGCCAAAATAAGCAGGATTTTGTTTTCTATAGGAGGGTGGTCAAGGGCTCTGTGATGTGTTGAAGGCTGAATTTTGAAATCTAAGCTGACT
Source organism: Melospiza melodia melodia (assembly GCF_035770615.1). NCBI lineage: Eukaryota > Metazoa > Chordata > Aves > Passeriformes > Passerellidae > Melospiza > Melospiza melodia. The sequence continues at coordinate 16,002,401 of NC_086208.1, read as the reverse complement.
GCTTTAAGCTTGTGGGGAATGACACGGTGGCTTGTGAGGCTGGCCGTGTGCTCAGGGCTGCACACCTTGCTGCCCTGCCCCAACAAGGACCTCAGTGTCCTCCCTGCACTGCTCCTGGCCATCTGGAATGGTGTCCTCACATTCTCACGCCGTTAAAATATCAGGAACTCGAATGAATTTAAGATTCACTTACTGTGACATCACCATAAAGGGCACGTTGGTCCTGAAAAGGCAACTTGTATTCTCGGGGAAAGGGGCTTCGAGAAGTCCTCTGTGCTATTCCTGTTGCTGTCCTGTGGAAGGGAAGGGAGCAGCCTGATGTAGATAACTGGTTCACAGGAAAATATTCTTTTTGTTCTTCCTCACTGGTGTTGCCACTGTGCCTGCTCAGAACTGGTGTAAAACCCAGTCATTCCGAACTCCCAAATTTGAAATATCTGGGAAAACACTTTGCCAGGTTGGAGTTCACAGGCAAAATCCAGTGATTTGCAGTTGCAGCTTTCAAGACCTGGCAACAGAGTTATTTTGAAAATGTGTATTGAGGGCTCCTTAAGAAATGTAAATAATGTCCTCTATGAGGAATTTAGATTTTTTTCAAGAGGGTCAAAAGAAAAGAAAAATCTGAAATGTGAGATATTTATGGCCTTGTTTGAGCTCTTGTATTCTAATATCTGTTTATTTTTTTTAATGGAAAAATTGCATTTTGGCCAAAACTTCGGCCTCAGTTTTTGATCAGTACTGAACACTGTCCTTTCATGTTAAATAAAGAGAAAGTATAAAGTATTCACAAGACATGTATCAATTTGACATCAGTGTAACATTTCTTAAGTGGCTCATTCAGGAGTGAAGCCCATGACTAACAGGCAAATGGCAGCGAGATACAGGGAGAGATGGTTTTACAAAGGAGAGCAATAAGAAAGGAAAATGTTACACTGTTTGCACCGTGTGTTTTATAAGGAAGATCAGGGTAACAATGAGTCACTATGGAAAGGATTTATTGGGCTGCGGAGCTAAAAGTCTGTAAAGATTAAAATTCTGATGGGGTTTGGATGGGGAATTGTTTCTGAGGTTAGTTTTATCCTGCACACTGTCCAAGTTATTAATCCCCTTGTGTTCCCTAAGCTGGGTAACCGGTGTCGATATGCTCCCCGCGCCGATTTCAGGCACGCCGGCCACAGGCTGGTGTAATATTTCTCCAGGCGAATCTCTGGGTGGTCTTGTCTTGTCTTGCGAAGAGTGAGAAGCAGATAGCAGCAGACTTTCAAGATTGCTGTTGCAGGCATCAGTCCTTTGAGTGGAAAATAATCCACCTGGAAGGACGCGGCCTTGGCGAGGAGGGGCGCGCTCCGATCGGGAGATAAGTCACACGCTGAAATGTTTGTGGGCAAGGTGCAATTTGTCAGGGAGAGGTGAGGCTGGAGATCCAGGCTCTCTCTGGTGTCTGTTAGCATCTGCCACTCGCAGCCATCCACTTGCAGCCTCCCAGGAGCTGCTGAGCCCTGGCAAGCAGCGCACTTCACTGCCTCGGAAGCAGGTGACCGGCGTCAGCCTGCAGCTCACCCCTGTGACAAACCCCAGGGATGTGATGACTTGCTGCAGAAGGTGTCTAGTGTCCACCTTTCCTCAGGGGTGGCCGTGGGATGTCTTGCAGCCTAAAACACAAAGGGAGTGAAACTGGGACAATCCCAAGTGAAAATAAAGTAGGCAGGGGGAAGCGTCTTGTGGTAGTCCCACCTCCAGGGTTGATACCAAGCACTTTTTCCTCATGCTGTGGATGCTGAGATGCTCTTGGAGCAGATATTTTGGTTTGGGCAGTGTGTTCCCACAGGCAGCAGGGAGGAGAGCTGCCTCAGTGCTTTGCATGGGGCTGTGAGGAGCCCCTTCGTGCTAATCCCATGGTGTCTCTGAACTCCCAAGGAGCCTGATCTCAGATCTGGCCCCTAAAGACAGATGCTTCAAGTCAGATTCACCGTGGCTGGAAGTTTTTCCAAGGATGTTCCCCCCTGGTGCTTTGTAAACCAGGGGAGAATATCGTGTTTCACGGAGAAGGGCAATGATATTATCACCAGGCATTAGTTTTAACGAAGAGGAATTTGGTGGATTTGTCACTCCTGTGCATAGTTCTTCTGGTTTTGCTTTTGTTATAGCAGTTTACACAGTGTAAGGAGATAGGATGGATCAGAAATCCCCTTTTTATTTTTGTTGTTGAAGAACCTTTTTTACAAGGGCAGGGCTCAAGTTGTTCATAGCTCAAGCTCGATTTGGATAAAGCAGCCCACTGTCTGAAGTTATCCAAATTACCTCTGCTTCTGTTAGGACAATGAGTCAGGAGATTTATAACATGTCTATTTCTCATTCCATCTGGAACTACCACTGGAAGATTTTTGTGTGTGGGTCTGGCATAGTCAGCTCTGATCCCATCTGGAGTGAGTGAGTAAAATGCACCTGAGTGGGAAACAATTTTACTGAGATTTTCAGAACACTGAACCGCAACACCAGAGACTCAGACCTCAGGATTCTCAAGAACAATCTTGTATTTGCTTCAATAAAGGCAGTTCTTGACTTCCAGGATGAAGGCACAGAGGAGACATATTGACTACCCTAGAATTCAAAAGACAGAAAAAACTTTATAAAGTTTTGCATAAGAATGGGCATGTGCCTGAATACCATTATTTTCTATCCTTAGGTAAGTGTAGCTCACGCAAAAATGCATGGATATTCCTCAGAAGAGTTGCTTCTCTTAATTCTTGTTATGCATGTGCATTAACCTCAATTTACAGATCTAAATTAGGCCATCTGACAAATGTGGTGCCATTAGCTACAGCCCTTCAAAGACTACTTGTAAATTGGAATATCATATGTTATTCTACCAAGATCATCTTCAATAATCCCATGCTCTGCTTAAATCCCTCCCTGGCAAGGATTCTCCAGTAACTTAGAGCCAAATACCATCTTTTCATACTGCCTGGGTAGAATTCATTAACAAGAAGTAATGGGAAAAATCTGGGCCTTTACTACAAAATGATCCCTAACAATTTGAAAAATCATGTCAAAGAGAAAGTCTGAAGCCTGATTTATCAGTATTTTGTAATGAATGTTACTTTAGCTTTAAAAATAAGTTGCTATCTCTGTGTAACAGTATCATTCTGGATGGGCAAGTGAAAATGGTTGGATCTGAGCTTTGTGTATGGGATTCACTTCAGAAAACTAGAAAAAAGAAGGATGGCAGAAAGCTTCACTGCTGATCAGCAGATCTTCACAATGCCATAATCTGCTCCCATTTCTAGATGTTTTATGTAGTAATAGTGGTGAGGATTTGTTCGATGTTTTGCTCTGGAGCTCGGTCAGGTCCTAATGGCACTAAATTCCCATCAGGATTTTAGGACACAGATTCCTCCCGTGCAAAAACCAGCTTATATGACCTAGGCAAATCACTTCTGATCAGGTTTTCAGTAGTTCTTCAGCAAGTTCTTCTAAGTGCTTAAGCAGGTTAAGTGCCCAAATCCTATTAATTTAGTTTTGAAAAGCTGGCCTTTAGTCTGTCTAGCACATATTTTCATAGGTATTTATGATCCCAGCTACCTCTGAGGACTTGCCCCTCTGTGCCTTCAGAAAAAGATGGATAATAGCACAACCCTACCTACCAGGGATGTTGGCAGGACATGTACATTAAAGATGACACAGAAATAATTTAGACTGGTTGATCTCACAGCTGTATTTACATGGCCTAATTCTATTCACATGAACTCTTCAGAAATAAATGGAAATGCAGTGGTCATAAAACCGGTGTCACCGGAGAATGAATCTTATGATGTGATATGGTGATGAGAGGAGAAATGAGTGCAGAAATGGAACCTCTTATTCAAAGAGGGTTTTTTTTCTGTTGGGCAAGTGTTGAGGTACTTGAGGATAGAACTCCTTCTTCCTTCTTTTTTGTCATGGCTATGGAGACAAATGAAGGCTAGATTTTGCAGAAACACTTCTAAAGCCACTATGCAAACCAGTTTAA